>NW_026111876.1:300525-900525 GCF_024679095.1 Eriocheir sinensis
TATATATATATATATATATATATATATATATATATATATATATATATATATATATATATATAAAAATATATATACAAAGTACATATAAAATAATATAAATTCGTATCAAAATAAATCATCAAAATACCAATAAAATAATATATATTTGAATGAAAAAAAAAATCACAAAATACACATAACATAATTAAATTGGTATTAAAATATATACAAAAATACCCATAAATAATTTGACTTTGTATGAAAATAGATATACAAAATACACATAAAACTAGGTAAATTTCTTTTGAAATATATATACAAAATACCCATAAAATATTGTAGATTTGTGTCAAAATATGTAAACAAATACACATAAAATAACGTAAATTTGTATAAAATATATATATATATATATATATATATATATATATATATATATATATATATATATATATATATATATATATATATATATATATATATATATATATATATATATATATATATATATATATATATATATATATATAAATACATATTAAATACTGGGAAAATGTATAAAAAATATTTACAAAATACACATAGAATAACGTAAAATCGTATCAAAATAAATGAACAGAACACAATAAAATTATGTAAATTTCTATGAAAATAAAGATGCAAAATGCCCATCAAATGATGCATATTTGTATAAAAATATATATACAAAAATGCACATAAAATAATTAAATTTGTATTAAAATAAATATACAAAATGCACATACAATAAGGTAAATTTGTATTGAAATAGATATGCAAAATACATATCAAATAATGTAATTTTTTTAAAAAATATATATACGAAAACACCTAAAATAACGAAAATTTCAATGAAAATATATGTACAAAATACACATAAAGTGATGTAAATACGTATAAAAATATATATACAAAATACACCTTAAATAATGTAAATTCGTATCAAATTCAATAAACTTAATTTCAATAAAAGGACGTATATATGTAGGAAAATAAATATACAAAATAATATATAAAATAACTAAAATTTCTATAAAAATTGACTCAAAAATACACAAAAATTATTTCAATTTGTATGAAAATAGATATACAAAATACACATAAAATTAGGTAAATTTGTATTGAAATACATATACAAAATACACATAAAATAATGTAAATTTGTATGAAAATATATAAACAAATATATATAAAGTAACATATGTAGGAAAATAAAAATACAAATTAATAAATAAAATAACTAAAATTTGTATAAAAATATATACAAAATACAAAAAAACATTTCAATTTGTATGAAAATAGATATACAAAATACACATAAAATTAGATAAATTTGTATATAAATACATATACAAAATACACATAAAATAATGTAAATTTGTATGAAAATATATAAACAAATAGACATAGAGTAACGTATATTTGTATAAAATATATATAGAAAATGCACATTAAATAATGTAAATATGTAAAATAAAATATATACAATATCCACATAGAACAATGTAAAATCGTATCAAAGTAAATACACAGAATATCAATAAAATAATGTCAATTTGTACGAAAATAAAGATGCAAAATACCTATAAAAAAAGCATATTTTTATAAAAATATATATACAAAAATAAACATCAAATAACTAAATTTGTATTAAAATAAATATACAAAATATACATACAATGTGGTAAATTTGTGTTGAAATAGATATGCAAAACACACATAAAACAATGTAAATATGTTTCAAAATATCTTTACGAATACACTTAAAAAAACGTAAATTTCTATAAAAAAAATATAAAAAAAACACATAAAATGATGTAAATACGTATAAAAATATATATACAAAATACACATAAAATTATGTAAATTCGTACCAAAATAAATAAACAAAATCCCAATAGAAGAATGTGAATTTGTATGAAAATAAATATACAAAATACAAATAAAATAACGTAAATTTGTATAAAACTATATACAAAAATACACAAAAGTAATTTAAATATGTATGAAAATAGATATACAAAATATACATCAAATAAACTAAATATGTATTGAAATATATATATTAAATACATCGGATAATGTAAATTTGTATCAAAATATCTAAACAAATACGCATAAAATAACGTAAATTTGTTTTAAAATATATAAGCTAAACACACATTAAATAATGAAAATACGTATACAAAATATATACAAAATACACATATAATAATGTACGTTCGTATCAAAATACATAAACAAAATACCAATAAAAAAAAGTAAGTTTGTATGAAAAAATATATACTAAATACAAATAAAATAACGCAAATTTCTATAAAATATATGTACAATAATGCACATAAAATAATTTAAATTTGTATGAAAATAAATAAACAAAATACGTATAAAATAAGGCAAATTTGTAGTAAAAAAAGTACAGAATACACTTAAAATAATGTAAATTTGTGTAAAAAAACATCACAAATGCACATAAAATAAAGTAAAATTGTATAAAAAAATATATATACAAAACATACATTAAATAAGGTAAATGCGTATAAAAATATGTATAGAAAATACACATGAAATAATCTAAATTCGTATCGAAATAAATGAACAAAGTACCGATAAAATAATGTAATTTTGAATGAAAATATATATAGAAAATACATATAAAATAACGTATATACAAATAAATATATACACATAGAATAATTTAAATTTGAATGAAAATAAATATAGAAATAAACATAAAAGAAGACAAATTTGTAATGAAATATATATACAAAATACACATAAAATAACGTAGATTTGTATCAAAATATATATACAAATACACGTAAAATAACATAAATTTGTATAAAAATATAAATACAAAATACACATTAAATAATGTAAATAAGTGTAAAAATATATATACAAATTACACATAAAACAATGTAAATTCGTATCAAAATAAATCAACAAAATACCAATAAAATAATATATATTTGTGTGAAATTAAATTTACAAAATACAAATAACATAACTAAAATTTGTATTAAAATCTATACAAAAAACACATAAATTATTTTAATTTGTATGAAAATAGATATACAAAATATACATAAAATTAGGTAAATTTGTTTTGAAATATACGTATATACAAAATACCCATAAAATATTTTAAATTTCTATCAAAATACATAATCAAATAAACAATAAACTAAAATACAGAAAAGTAATTAAATTTGTAGGAAAATAGATATACAAAATACACATAAAATAAGCTAAATTTGAATTAAAATGTATATAGAAAATACATAAAATAATGTAAATTTGTATCAAAATATTTATACAAATACACATATAATAACGTAAATTTGTATAAAAATATATACACAAAATACTCATTGAATAATGTAAATACGTATAAAAAATATGTACAAAATACATATATAATAATGTAATTCGTATCAAAATAAATAAACAAAACACCAATAAAATAATGTAAATTTCTATGAGAAAACATATACAAAATACACATAAAATAACGCAAATTTCTATAAAAATATATGTCCAAAAATGCACCTAAAATGAAGTAAATTTGCATAAAAATATATATACAAAACACACATTAAATAATGTAGATGCGTATAAAAATATGTATACAAAATACCTATCAAATAATCTAAATTCGTAACGAGTTAAATTAAGAAAATACCAATGAAATAATGTAGTTTTGGATGAAAATGTATATATAGAAAATCCACATAAAATAACCTAAATACAAATACAAATATACACATAAAATAATTTAAAATTGAATTAAATAAATATACAAAATAAACATAAAATAATGTAAATTTGTAATGAAATATATGTACAAAATACACATAAAATAATGTAAATTTGTATGAAAATATATATACAAATACTCATAAAATAACATGAATTTGAATATAATTTATATCAAAATAAATACACACACAAAATAACATATATCTATGAAAATATATATTCAAAATAAACATTAAATAATGTAAATGCGTATAAAAATATATATACAAAGTACATATAAAATAATGTAAATTCGTATCAATATAAATCAACAAAATACCAATAAGATAATATATATTTGAATGAAAAAAAATTAACAAAATACAAATAACATAACTAAAATTTGTATTAAATTATGTACAAAAATACGCAGAAATAATTTGAATTTGTATGAAAATAGATATAAAAAATACGCATAAAACTAGGTAAATTTCTTTTGAAATATATATACAAATTACCCATAAAATATTGTAAATTTGTGTCAAAATATATAAACAAATACACATAAAATAACGTAAATTTGTATAAAATATATATACAAAATACACATCAAATAATGTAAATTTGTATTAAAATATATATACGAAAACACATAAAATAACGTAAATTTCTAATGAGAATATATATAAAAAATACAAATAAAATTATATAAATGCGTATAAAAATATATATACAAAATACACCTAAAATAAGGTAAATTTGAATCAAATTCAATAAACTAAATTTCAATAAAAAATGTATATATGTAGGAAAATAAATATACAAAATAATATATAAATAACTAAAATAACAAAAATAATTTCAATTTGTATGAAAATAGATATACAAAATACAAACAAAATTAGGTAAATTTGTATTGAAATACATATACAAAATACACATAAAATAATTTAAATTTGTATGAAAATATATAAACAAATAGACAAAAAGTAACGTATATTTGAATAAAATATATATAGAAAATGCACATTAAATAATGTAAATATGTAAAAAAAATATATATACAAAATACATATAGAACAATGTAAAATCGTATGAAAATAAATACACTGAATATCAATAAAATAATGTAAATTTGTATGAAAATAAAGATCCAAATACCAAATGGGAAAAACATATTAAAAAAAATTATATATATACAAAAATACACATTAAATAATTAAATTTGTATTAAAATAAATATACAAAATGCACATACAATATGGTTAATTTGTATTGAAATAGATATGCAAAACACACATCAAACAATGTAAATATGTTTCAAAATATATTTACTAATACACATAAAAAAACGTAAATTTCTATAAAAATATATATAAAAAATACACATAAAATGATGTAAATACGTATAAAAATATATATACAAAATACACATAAGATAATGTAAATTCGTACCAAAACAAATAAACAGAATACCAATAGAAAAATATGAATTTGTATGAAAATAAATATACAAAATACACATAAAATAATTTAAATTTGTATAAAACTATATACAAAAATACACAAAGGTAATTAAAATATGTTTGAAAATAAAAATACAAAATATACATTAATAAACTAAATTTGTATTGAAATATATATACAAAATACATAAAATAATGTAAATTTGTATCAAAATATTTAAAAAGATACGCATAAAATAACGTAATTTTTTTTTCAAATATATAAACAAAATACACATTAATAATTAAAATGCGCATACAATATATATACAAAATACACATATAATAATGTAAATTTGTATCAAAATACGTAAACAAAATACTAAGTAAAAAATGTAAATTTCTATGAAAAAATATATACAAAATACACAAAATAACGAAAATTTATATAAAAATATATGTACAAAAATGCACATAAAATAATTCAAATTTGTATGAAAATAAATTAACAAAATACACATAAAATAAGACAAATTTGCAATAAAAAAGTACAGAATACACTTAAACTAATGTAAATTTGTATAAAAAAAAAACACAAATGCACATAAAATGAAGTAAAATTGTATAAAAAATATATATACAAAACACACATTAAATAATGTAAATGCGTATAAAAATATGTATACAAATTACACATGAAATAATCTAAATTCGTATCGAAATAAATGAACAAAATATCAATAAAATAATATAATTTTGAATGAAAATATATATAGAAAATACACATAAAATAACGTATATACAAATAAATATTTACATATAAAATAATTTAAATTTGAATGAAAATAAATATAAAAATGAACTTATAATAATGCAAATTTGTAATGAAATATATATACAAAATACAAATAAAATAATCAAGATTTGTATCAAAATATATATACAAATACACGTAAAATATATATATATATATATATATATATATATATATATATATATATATATATATATATATATATATATATATATATATATATATATATATATATATATATATATATATATATATATATATATATATATATATATATATATATATATATATATATATATATATATATATATATATATATATATACAGTAAATAATGTAAATATGTAAGGAAGATATATACAAAATACAGAGAGAATAATGTAAAATTGTATCAAAATATATACGAATACACACAATAAAATAACGTAAATTTTTATGAAAATATATATGCAAAATACACATGAAATAATGTAAATACGTAGAAAAATATATATACAAAATACACATAAAAAAAAATGTAAACAAAACTCCAATAAAAGAATGTATATTTGTAGGAAAATATATATACAAAATACAAATAAAATAACTAAAATTTGTATAAAAATATATACAAAAGTACACAAAAATAATTTAATTTTGTTTGAAAATAGATATGCAAACTACACATAAAATCAGGCAAATTTGTATTGAAATACATATACAAAATACACATTAAATAATGTAAAATTGTATGAAAATATATAAACAAATACACATAAAATAACGTAAATTTGCATAAAATATATATACAAAATATACATTAAATAATGTAAATATGTATAACAATATATATACAAAATACACAGAATAATGTAAAATCGTTTTAAAATAAATGAATAGAATATCAATAAAATAATGTAAATTTTTATGAAAATAAAGATGCACAATACCCATATAATAAGCATATTTGTATAAAAATACACATACAAAGAAACACATAAGATAATTAAATTTGTATTTAAATATATATACAAAATGCACATACAATAAAGTAAAATTGTATTGAAATAGATATGCAAATATATATACGAAATGCATATAAATGATGTAAATAAGTATAAAAATATATATACCAAATACACCTAAAATAATGTAAATTCCTATCAAAATAGATAAACAAAATTCCGATAAAAGAACGTATATTTGTATAAAAATATAAAAAAAATACACAAAAATAGTTTCAATTTGTATGAAAATAGATATATAAAATACGTATATAATTAGTTAAATCTGTATTTATATACATGTACAAAGTACACATAAAATAATGTAAATTTGTATGAAATGAAAACAAATACACATAAAATAACGTACATTTTTTTTAAATATATATACAAAATACATATAAAATAATGTAAAATCGTATCAAAATAAATACACAGAATATCAATAAAATAATGTAAATTTGTATGAAAATAAAGATGCAAAATACCCATAAAAAAAAGCATATTTTTATAAAAATACAAATACAAAAATACACATAAAATAAATAGATTTTATTAAAATTAATATACAAAATGCACATACAATAAGGTAAATTTTTATTGAAAAAATATGCAAAATACACATAAAACAGTGTAAATTTGTTTCAAAATATATATACGAATACACATAAAATAACGTAGATTTCTATATAAATATATATACAAAATACACATGAAATGGTGTAGTAACGTATAAAAATATATATACAAAATACACATTAAATAATGTAAATTCGCGTCAAAATAAATAAACAAAATATCAATAAAAGAATGTGTATTTGTATGAAAATAGATATACAAAATACACATAAAATAGCTTAAATTTGTTTAAAACTATATACAAAAATACACAAAAATAATTTAAATTTTTATGAAAATAAATATTCAAAATACACATAAAATAAGAAAAATTTGTATTGAAATACATATACAAAATACACAAAAAATAATGTAAATATCAATGAAAATGCATAAACAACTACACTTAAAATTACGTAAATTTTAATAATATATATATACAAAATACACATTAAATAATGTAAATATGTATAAAAAAATATATATATATATATATAAAACACAAATAGAATAATGTAAAATCGTATCAAAATAAATACACAGAATATCAATAAAATAATGTAAATTTGTATGAAAATAAAGAAGCAAAATACCCATAAAATAACGCATTTTTTTTATAAAAATATATATTCCAAATACACATAAAAAAATTAAATTTGTATTAAAAAATATATACAAAATGCACATACAATAAGGTAAATTTGTATTGAAATAGATATGCAGAATACATATAAAACAATGTAAATAAAGTAATAATAAAGTAGATTTGTATAAAAATATATATACAAAATACACATAAAATGAAGTTAATACGTATAAAAAAATATATACAAAATACACATAAAATAATGTAAATTCGTATCAAAACAAATAAACAAAATACCAATAAAAGAATGTGTATTTGTATAAATATAAATATACAAAATACACATAAAATAACGTAAATTTATATAAAACTATATACAAAAATACACAAAAGTAATTAAATTTGTATGAAAATAGATATACAAAACACACATAAAATAAGCTAAATTTGAATTGAAATATATATACAAAATACATAAAATAATGTAAAGTTGTATCAAAATATTTATGCAAATACACATAATAAAGTAAATTTGTATAAAAATATAAAAACAAAATACACATTAAATAAAGTAAAGAAGTATAAAAAATATGTATAAAATACACAAATAATCATGTAATTCGTATCAAAATAAATAAACAAAATACCAATAATTTAATGTAAATTTCTATGAGAAAACATATACAAAATACACATAAAATAACGCAAATTTCTATAAAAATATATGTACAAAAATGCACATGAAATAAAGTAAATTTGCATAAAAATATATACAAAACACACATTAAATAATGTAAATGCGTATAAAATATGTATACAAAATACTTATTAAATAATTTAAATTCGAATCGAATTAAATTAACAAAATACCAATAAAATACTGTAATTTTGGATGAAAATCTAATATAGAAAACACACATAAAATAACCTAAATACAAATAAAAATATACACATAAAATAACTTAAAATTTAATAAAATAAATATACAAAATAAACATAAAATGAGGTAAATTTGTAATGAAATATATACAAAAAACACACATAAAGTAATATAAATTTGTATGAAAATATATATACAAATACACATAAAATAACATGAATTTGTATAAAATTTGTATCAAAATATATAAGAATACACACAATAAAATAACATATATTTCTATGAAAATATATATACAAAATGCACATAAAATAATGTAAATACGTACAAAAATATATATACAAAATACACATAAAATAATGTAAATTCGTATCAAAATAAATAAACAAAATTCCAATAAAAGAATGTATATTTGACGGAAAATATATATACAAAATACAAATAGAATACCTAAAATTTATATAAAAGTATATACAAAAATACACAAAAATATTTTCAATTTGTTTGAAAATAGATATGCAAAAAAGACATAAAATTAGGCAAATTTGTATTGAAATACATATACAAAATACACATAAAATAATGTAAATTTGTATGAAAATATACAAACAAATACACATAAAATAAGGTAAATTTGGATAAAATATATATGCAAAAGATACATTAAATAATGTAAATATGTATAAAATATATATACAAAATTTACATAGAATAATGTAAAATCGTATCAAAATAAATAAACAGAATATCGATAAAAATAATATAAATTTGTATAAAAATAAAGATGCAAAATATCCATAAAGTAACGCATATTTGTATAAAAATATATATACAAAAATACAAATAAAATAATAAAATTTGTATTAGAATAAATATACAAAATGCACATACAATAAAGTAAATTTGTATTGAAATAGATATGCAAAATACACATCAATAATGTAAATTTGTATCAAAATATATATACGAATACTCATAAAATAGAGTAAATCTCTATGAAAATATAAATACAAAATACATATAAAATGATGTAAATAAGTATAAAAATATAAATACCAAATATACCTCAAATAATGTGAATTCGTATCAAAATAAATAAACAAAATTCCGATTAAAGAAAGTATATTTGTAGGAAAATAAATATACAAAATACACATAAAATAACGAAAATTTATAAAAAAATATATACAAAAATACACAAAAATAATTTCAATTTGTATAAAAATAGATATACAAATTACATATATAATTAGCTAAATTTGTATTTAAATACATGTACAAAATACACATAAAATAATGTAAATTTGAATGAAATGAAAACAAATTCACATAAAGTAACGTACGTTTTTATAAAATATATATACAAAATAAACATAGAATAATGTAAAATCGAATCAAAACAAATACATAGAATATCAATAAAATAATGTAAATTTGTATGAAAATAAAGATGCAAAATACCCATAAAATAAAGCATATTTTTATAAAAATACATGTACAAAAATACACATAGAATAATTAAATTTGTATTAAAATTAATATATAAAATGCATATAATATAAGGTAAATTTGTATTAAAAAATATGCAAAATACACATAAAACAGTGTAAATTTGTTTCAAAATCTATATACGAATACACATAAAATAACGTAGATTTCTATAGAAATATATATACAAAATACACATGAAATGATGTAAATACGTATAAAAATATATATACAAAAAACACATTAAATAATGTAAATTCGCGTCAAAATAAATAAACAAAATATCAATGAAAGAATGTGTATTTGTATGAAAATAGATATACAAAATACACATAAAATAATTTAAATTTGTATAAAACTATATACAAAAATACTCAAAAATAATTTAAATTTGTATGAAAATTAATATACAAAATACACATTAAATTAGGTAAATTTTTATTAAAATACATTCACAAAATACACTTAAAATAATGTAAATTTGAATGAAAATATAAAAACAAATACACTTAAATTAACGTAAATTTATATAAAATATATATACAAAATACACATTAAATAACGTAAATATGTATAAAAAAATATATACAAAACACAAATAGAATAATGTAAAAACGTGTCAATATAAATACACAGAATAGTAATAAAATAATGTAAATTTGTATGAAAATTAAGATGCAAAATACCCATAAAATAATGCATTTAAAAATAAATATAAATATAAATATATAAATATTTAAATTTGTATTAAAATAAATATACAAAATGCACTTACAATAAGGTAAATTTCTATTGAAATAGATATGCAAAATACATATAAAACAATGTAATTTGTTTAAATAAAGTAAACTAAACAAAATACACACTAAATAATGTACATACGTATAAAAAAATATGTACAAAATACACATATAATCATGTAATTCGTATCAAAATATATAAACAAAATACCAATAAAATAATGTAAATTTGTATGAGAAAACATATACAAAATACACATAAAATAACGCAAATTTCTATAAAAATATATGTACAAAAATGCACAAAATAAATTTGCATAAAAATATATATACAAAACACACATTAGATAATGTAAATGCTTATGAAAATATGTGTACAAAATTCCTATGAAATAATCTAAACTCGTATCGAATTATATTAAGAAAATACCAATAAAATAATGTAATTTGCAATGAAATATATACAAAAAACACACATAAAGTAATATAAATTTGTATGAAAATATATATACAAATACACATAAAATAACATAAATTTGTATAAAATTTGTATCAAAATATATACGAATACACACAATAAAATAACGTAAATTTTTTTGAAAATATATATACAAAATACACATAAAATAATTTAAATATGTAAAAAAATATATATACAAAATACACATAAAATAATGTAAATTCGTATCAAAATAAATAAACAAATATCCAATAAAAGAATGTACATTTGTAGGAAAATATATATACAAAATACAAATATAATAACTAAAATGTGTATACAAATATATACAAAAATACACAAAAATAATTTTTTTTTAAATAGATATGCAAAATACACATAAAATTAGGCAAATTGTATTGAAATACAAATACAAAACACACGTAAAATAATGTAAATTTGTATGAAAATATATAAACAAATACACAAAAAATAACGTAAATTTGAATAAAATATATATATAAAATATACATCAAATAACTTATATATGTATAAAAAAAAATATATATATATATATATATATATATATATATATATATATATATATATATATATATATATATATATATATATATATATATATATATATATATATATATATATATATATACAAAATTCACATAGAATAATGTAGAATCGTATCAAAAATAAATAAACAGAATATTAATAAAATAAGGTAAATTTGTATGAAAATAAAGATGCAAAATACCCATATGATAACGCATATTTGTATAAAAATATATATAAAAAATACATATAAAATAATAAAATTTGTATTAAAATAGATATACAAAAATGCACATACAATAAAGTAAATTTGTATTGAAATAGATATGCTAAATGCACATCTATAATGTAAATTTGTATCAAAATATATATACGAATACTTATAAAATAGAGTAAATTTCTATGAAAATATACATACAAAATACATATAAAATGATGTAAATTAGTATAACAATATATATTCCAAATATACCTTATTTTTGTAAATTCGTATCAAAATAAATAAACAAAATTCCGATAAAAGAATGTATATTTGTAGGAAAATAAATATACAAAATACACATAAAATAACGAAAATTTATATCAAAATATATACAAAAATACACAAAAATAATTTCAATTTGAATGAAATAGATATACAAAATACACATATAATTAGTTAAATTTGTATGTAGATACATGTACAAAATACACATAAAATAATGCAAATTTGTATGAAATGAAAACAAATACACTTAAAGTAACGTGCATTTATATAAAATATATATACAAAATACACATAGAATAATGTACAATCGAATCAAAATAAATACACAGAATATCAATAAAATAATGAAAATTTGTATGAAAATAAAGATGCAAAATACACATAAAATAAAGCATATTTTTATAAAAATACATATACAAAAATACACATAGAATAATTAAATTTGTATTAAAATTAATATGCAAAATGCATATACAATAAGGTAAATTTGTATTGAAAAAATATGCAAAATACACATAAAACAGTGTCAATTTGTTTCAAAATCTATATACGAATACACATAAAAAAACGTAGATTTCTATATAAATATATATTCAAAATACACATGAAATGATGTAAATACGTATAAAAATATATATACAAAATGCACATTAAATAACGTAAATTCGCGTCAAAATAAATAGACAAAATATCAATAAAAAAATGTGTATTTGTATGAAAATCGATATACATAATACAAAAAAATAACCTAAATTTGTATAAAACTATATACAAAAATACACATAAATAATTTAAATTTGTATGAAAATAAATATACAAAATACTCCTAAAATAGGGTAAATTTGTATTGAAACATGTAGACAAAATACACTTAAAATAATGTAAATTTGAAGGAAAATATATAATGAAATACACTTAAAATAACGTGGATTTCTATAATATATACATACAAAATACACATATATATATATATATATATATATATATATATATATACAAAATACACTTAAATAATGTAAATAATGAAAATAAATACCATTAATAATATATATCTTAAAATATATATATACAAAATATACATTAAATAATGTAAATATATATGAATATATATATATAAATATATAGAATATATGTATATATATATATATATATATATATATATATATATATATATATATATATATATATATATATATATATATATATATATATATATATATATATATATATATATATATATATATATATATATATATATATATATATATATATATATATATATATATATATATATATATATATACAGAATATCAATAAATTAATGTAAAAATTTATGAAGATAAATATGCAATATACCCATAAAATAACTCATATTTAAAAAAAATATATATACAAAAATACACCTAAAATAATAATTTTTTTATTAAAATAAATATAGAAAATACACATACAATAAGGTAAATTTGTATTGAAATAGATATGCTAAATACACTTGAAATAATGTAAATTTGTATCAAAATATATACGAATAAACACAATAAAATAACGTAAATTTTTATGAAAATATATATACAAAATACACATAAAATAATGTAAATACGTAGAAAAAATATATATAAAAAATACACATAAAATAATGTAAATTCGTATAAAAATAAATAAAAAAAATTCCAATAAAAGAATGTATATTTGTAGGAAAATATATATACAAAATACAAATAAAATATGTATTTTTGTATTTATTTTTATACTAATTTTAGTTATTTTATATATCATTTTGTATATTTATTTTCCTTCATATATACATTCTTTTATTGAAATTTAGTTTATTGAATTTGATACGAATTTACCTTATTTTATGTGTATTTTGTATATATATTTTCATACGTATTTATATAATTTTATGTGTATTTTGTATATATATTTTCATACAAATTTACATTATTTGATGTGTATTTTGCATATCTATTTCAATACAAATTTTCCTTATTGTATGTGCATTTTGTATATTTTTTTTAATACAAATTTAATTATTTTGTGTATTTTTGTATATATATTTTTATACAAATATGCGTTATTTTATGAGTATTTTGCATCTTTATTTTCATAGAAATTAACATTATTTCATTGATATTCTGTTCATTTATTTTGATACGATTTTACATTATTCTATGTGTATTTTTTATATATTTTTTATACATTTTTCCATTATTTATTTTGTATTTTGTATATATATTTTACACAAATTTACGTTATTTCATGTGTATTTGTTTATATTTTGTAAAAAAAATTACAATATTTTATTAGTATTTTGTATATATATTTCAAAAGAAATTTACCTTGTTCTATGTGTATTTTGTAAATCTATTTTCAAACAAATTGAAATTATTTCCGTGGATTTTTGAATATATTTTAATACAAATTTTAGTTATGGTATGTGTATTTTGTAAATTTATTTTCATTCAAATATATATTATTTTATTGGTATTTTATTGATTTATTTTAATGCGAATTTACATTATTTTATATGTACTTTGTATACATATTTTTTTACTCATTTACATTATTTAATGTTTATTTTGAATATATATTTTTATACAAATTAATGTTATTTTATGTGTATTTATATATATATTTTCATACAAATTTTCATTATTTTATGTGTATTTTGTACATATATTTCATTACAAATCTACCTTATTTTATGTTTATTTTGTATATTTATTTTATTCTATTTTAATTTATTTTATAAGTATATATGTATTTGTATTTAGGTTATTTTATGTATATTTTCTATATATATTTTCAGCCAAAATTACATTAATTTATTGGTATTTTGTTAATTTAATTCGATACGAATTTAGATTATTTCATAGGTATTTTGTATAAATATTTTTATACGCATTTACATTATTTAATGTGTGTTTTGTATATATATTTTTATGCAAATTTACTTCATTTTATGTGCATTTTTGTACATCTATTTTTATATAAATTTGCGTTATTATATGTGTATTTTATATATTTTTTCTCATACAAATTTACATTATTTTATTGGTATTTTGTTTATTTATTTTCATACGAATTACATGATTATATGTGTATTGTGTACATATTCTTTATACGTATTCACATTATTTAATGTGTATTTTGTTTTTATTTTTTTATACAAATTCACGTTATTATATGTGTATTTGTATAAATATTTTGACACAAATTTACATTATTTTATGTATTTTGTACATATATTTCAATTCAAATTTAGCTTATTTTATGTCTATTTTGTATATTTATTTTCATACAAATTTAACTACTTTTGTGTTTTTTTGTATATAGTTTTATACAAACTTACGTTATTTTATGTGTATTTTGTATATTTATATTTATACAAATACCTATTCTTTTATTGGTATTTTGTTTATTTATTTTGATTCGAATTTACATTATTTTATGTGTATTTTGTATACATTTTTCATACGTATTTATTTAATTTTATGAGTATTTTGTATATATATTTTTTTAGAAATCTACGTTATTTTATGTGTATTCGTATATATATTTTGAAAAAATTTACATCGTTTTATATATATTTTGCATATCTATTTCAATACAAATTTATCTTATTGTATGTGCATTTTGTATATTTATTTTAATACAAATTTAAATATTTTATGTGTATTTTGGTATATATAGTTTTATAAAAAAAAGCGTTATTTTATGGGTATTTTGCATCTTTATTTTCATTCAAATTTACATTATTTTATTAATATTCTGTGAATTTATTTTGATACGATTTAAAATTATTCGATTTATGTTTTGTATATATATTTTTATACATATTTACATTGTTTAGTGTGTATTTTGTATATATATTTTATACAAATTTACGTTATTTTAAGTTTATTTGTTAATATATTTTCATTCTAATTTACATTATTTTATGTGTATTTTATATATGTATTTCAATACAAATTTACCTAATTTTATGTGTTTTTTTTATATCTATTTTCATACAAATACACAGTCTTTTAATGATATTTTGTTTATTTATTTTGACACGAATTTACATTATATAATGTTTTTTGTAAATATATTTTTATACGTATTTACATCATTTCATGTGTATTTTGTATATATATTTCTATAGAAATCTACGTTATTTTATGTGTATTTGTATATATATTTTGAAGCAAATTTACATTGTTTTATGTGTATTTAGCATATTTTTTCAATACAAATTTACCTTATTTTATGTGCATTTTGTATATTAATTTTATACAAATTTAACTATTCTATGTGTATTTTTGTATATTTATTTTTATAAAAATATGCTTTATTTTATGGGTATTTTGCATCTTTATTTTCATAAAAATTTACACTATTTTATTGATATTCTGTGTATTTATTTTGATACGATTATACATTACTCTATGTGTATTTTGTATATATATTTGATACATATTTACATTATTTTATGTGTATTTGTTTTCATTTCATACAAATTTACATTATTTTATGTGTATTTTGTACATGTATTTAAATACAAATTTAACTAATTATATGTGTATTTTGTATATCTATTTTCATACAAATTTAAATTATTTTTGTTTATTTTTGTAAATATTTTTATACAAATTTTCGTTATTTTATGTGTATTTTGTATATTTATTTTCCTACAAATATACATTCTTTTATCGGAATTTTGTTTATTAATTTTGATACGAAATTACATTATCTTATGTGTATTTTGTACATATATTTCATTACAAATCTACCTTATTTTATGTTTATTTTGTATATTTATTTCATTCAATTTTAAATTATTTTATGTGTATATTTGTATTTGTATTTAGGATATTTTATGTGTATTTTCTATATATATATTTTCATCCAAAATTACATTATTTTATTGGTATTTTGCTGATTTAACTCGATACGAATTTAGATTATTTCATAGGTATTTTGTATACATATTTTTATAAGCATTTACATTATTTAATGTGTGTTTTGTAAATATATGTTTATGCAAATTTACTTTATTTTATGTGCAGTTTTGTATATATATTTCTATAGAAATTTGCGTTATTTTATGTGAATTTTGTATATGTTTTCCCATAAAAATTACTTTATTTCATAGGCTTTTTTTATTTATTTTGATACGAATTACATGATTCTATGTGTATTTTGTACTTATTTTTTATACGTATTTGCATTATTAAATGTGTATTTTGTTTATATATTTTTATACAAATCTACGTTATTATATGTGTATTTGTATAAATATTTTGATACAAATTAACATTATTTTATGTATTTTGTATATCTATTTTCAAACAAATTTAAATACTTTTGTGTATTTTTGTATATAGTTTATACAAATTTACGTTATTTTATGTGTATTTTGTATATTTATATTTATACAAATACAACTTCTTTTATTGGTATTTTGTTTATTTATTTTCATACGAGTTTACATTATTTTATGTGTATTTTGTATATATATTTTATAGAAATCTACGTTATTTTATGTGTATTCGTGTATATATTTTGAAACAAATTTACATTGCTTTATATGTATTTTGCATATCAATTTTAATACAAATTTATCTTATTGAATGTGCATTTTGTATATTTATTTTAATACACAATCAAATATTTTATTTCCATTTTGGTGTATATATTTTTATAAAAACAATGCGTTATTTTATGGGAATTTTGCTTCTTTATTTTCATACAAATTTACATTATTTTATTGATATTCTGTTTATGTATTTTGATAAGATTTTACATTATTCTATGTGTGTTTTGTATATATATTTTTATACATATTTACATTATTTAATGTATATTTTGTATATATATTTTATGCAAATTTACGTTATTTTATGTGTATTTGTTTATATATTTTCATACAAATTTACATTATATTATATGTATTTTGTATATGTATTTCAATACAAATTTGCCTAATTTTATGTGTATGTTGCATATCTATTTTTAAACAAATTTAAATTATTTATGTGTATTTTTGTATATATTTTTATACAAATTTTAGTTATTTTATTTGCATTTTGTACATATATTTTCCTACAACTATACATTCTTTAATCGGAATTTTCTTTATTTATTTTGATATGAATTTACATTATTTTATGTGTATTTTGTATATATATTTTTGTACGTATTTACATTATTTTATGTGCGTTTTGTATATATATTTTTATACAAATTCATGTTATTTTACGTGTATTTGTATATATATTATAATACAAATCTACATTATTTTATGTGTATTTTGTATATATATTTCATTACAAATTTAGCTTATTTTATGTATTTTTTATATTTATTTTCATTCAAATTCAAATTATTTTATGTGTATACATTTATTTGTATTTAGATTATTTTATGTTTTCATTCAAAATTACATTATTTTATCGGTATTTTGTTCATTTATTTCGATACGAATTTAGATTATTTCATGTGTATTTTTTATATATATTTTTATATGCATTTACATTATTTAATGTGTGTTTTGTATATATATTTTTTATACAATTTTACCTCATTTTATGTGCATTTGTGTTGTTGTTTTTATACAAATTTACATTATTTTAAGTGTATTCTGTACTTTTTTATTACAAATTTGCGTTATTTTATGTGTATCTTGTATATTTTTTTTCATAAAATTTACATTTTTTTATTATTATTTTGTTTTTGTTTCTTAATACGAATTTACATTATTATATGTGTATTTTGTATATATTTTGCATACGTATTTTCATTATTTAATGTGTATTTTGTTTATATATTTTAAAACAAATTTACTTTATTTTATGCGTATTTGTTTAAATATTTTGATACAAATATACACTATTTTCTGTATTTTGTATATATATTTCAATACAAATTTAGTTTATTTGATATATATTTTTTATATCTATTTTCATACATATTTAAATTACTTTTGTGTATTTTTGTATATAGTTTTATACAAATTTACGTTATTTTATGTGTATTTTGTATATTTATTCTCAAACAAATCCACATTCTTCTATTGGTATTTTGTTTATTTATTTTGGTACGAATTTACATTATTTTGTGTATTTTATATATTTATTTTTATAAGTATTTACATCATTTTATGTGTATTTTTTATATATATATTTTTTAGAAATTTATGTTATGTTATTTTTTTATGTGTATTCGTATATATATTTTGAAACAAATTTATTATGTTTGATGTCTGTTTTGAAAATCTATTTCAATACAAATGTACCATATGGTATGTGTAGTTTGTAAATTTATTTCAATACAAATTTAATTATTTGATGTGTATTTTTGTATATATATTTTTATAAAATTATCCTTATTTTATGGGTATTTTGCATCTTTATTTTCATACAATTTTACATTATTTTATTGTTATTCTGTGTATTTCTTTTGATACGATTTTACATTGTTCTATGTGTATTTTGTATATATTTTATTTTACATATTTACATTATTTAATGTGCATTTTCTATATATATATATATATATATATATATATATATATATATATATATATATATATATATATATATATATATATATATATATATATATATATGTATGTTTTATACATATATACGTTACTTTATGTGTATTTGTTTATATATTTTCATACAAATTTACTTTCTTTCACATGTATTTTATATATGTATTTCAATACAAATTTAACAATTTTTATGTGTATTTTGTATATCTATTTTCATACAAATTGAAATTATTTTTGAATGTATTTTTATACAAATTTTACGTATTTTATATATTATTTTGTATATTTATTGTCCTATATATATGCATTCTTTTATTGAAATTAAGTTTATTGTATTTGACACGAGTTTACCTTATTTTAGGTGTATTTTGTATATATATTTTTATTCGTATTTACATCATTTTATGTGTAATTTTTATTTATATTTTCATAAATATTTACGTGATTTGATGTGTTTTCGTATACATATTTTAATACAAATTTACATTATTTGATGTGTATTTTGCACATCTATTTCAATACAAAATTACCTTATTGTATGTGCATTTTGTATATTTATTTTAATACAAATTTAATTATTTTATGTGTATTTGTTTATATATTTTGACACAAAATTACAATATTTTATTGGTATTTTGTATATATATTTCAAAATAAATCTACCTACTTTTATGTGTATTTTGTATATCTATTTTCATACAAATTCAAGTAATTTCTGATAATTTTTGTATATATTTTAATACAAATTTTACTTATGTTATGTGTATTTTGTAAATTTATTTTCATTCAAATAGATATTATTTTATTGGTATTTTGTTGATGTATTTTGATACGAGTTTACATTATTTTATATATACTTTGTATATATATTTTTATACGCTTTTATATTATTTAATGTTTATTTTGAATATATATTTTTATTCAAATTCATGTTATTTTATGAGTATTTGTATATATATTTTCATACAAATTTACATTATTTTATGTGTATTTTGTACATATATTTCATTAGAAATTTACCTTATTTTATGTTTATTTTGTATATTTATTTTATTTAATTTTTAATTACTTTATGTGTATATTTGTATTTGTATTTAGGTTATTTTATGTGTATTTTCTAAATATATTTTCATCCAAAACTACATTATTTTATTGATATTTTCTTAATTTAATTCGACACGAATTTAGATTATTTCATAGGTATTTTGTATACATATTTTTATACGTATTTACATTATTTAATGTGTGTTTTGTATATATATTTTTATGCAAATTTACTTTACTTTATGTGCATTTTTGTACATATATTTTTAAAGAAATTAGCGTTATTTTATGTGTATTTTGTATATGTTTATATATATTTTCATAGAAATTTACGTTATTTTATGTGTTTTCGTATACATATTTTAACACAAATTTACATTATTTGATGTGTATTTTGCATATCTATTTCAATAAAAATTTATCTTATTGTATGTGCATTTTGTATACTTATTTTAATTCAAATTGAATTATTTTAGGTGTATTTTTGTATATATTTTTATACAAATATGCGTTATTTTATTTATTTTGATGATTTATTTTGCATCTTTATTTTCATAGAAATTTACATTATTTTATTGATATTTTGTTCATTCATTTTGATACGATTGTACATTATTCTATGTGTATTTTTTATATATATTTTTATACACTTTTCCATTATTTAATATGTATTTCGTATATATATTTTATAGAAATTTATGCTATTTTTTGTGTATATGTTGTTATATTTTGACACAAATTTACAATATTTTATAAGCATTTTGTATATATATTTCAAAAGAAATTTACCTAGTTTTATGTGTATTTTGTATATCTATTTTCATACAAAGTCAAATTATTTCTGGGTATTTATGTATATATTTTAATACAAATTTTACTTAGGTTATGTGTATTTTGTAAATTTATTTTCATTCAAATATATATTATTTTATTGGTATTTTGTTTATTTATTTTCATACAAAGCTACATTATTTTATATGTACTTTTTATATATATTTTTATACGCATTTACATTATTTAATGTTTATTTTGAATTTATTTTTTTATACAAATTCATGTTATTTTATGTGTATTTGTATATATATTTTCATACAAATTTACATTATTTTATTTGTATTTTGTACATATATTTCATTACAAATTTACCTTATTTTATGTATATTCTGTATATTTATTTTATTCAATTTTAAATTATTTTATGTGTATATTTGTATTTGTATTTAGGTTATTTTATATGTATTTTCTATATATATATTTTCATCCAAAATTGCATTATTTTATTGGTATTTTGTTAATCTAATTCGATACGAAATTAGATTATTTCATAGCTATTTTGTATACATATTTTTATACGCATTTAAATTATTTAATGTGTGTTTTGTATGTATATTTTTATGCAAATTTACTTTATTTTATGTGCATTTTTGTACATATATTTTTATTGAAATTTGCGTTATTTTATGTGTATTTTGTATATGTTTTCTAATACAAATTTACATTATTTTACTGGTATTTTGTTTATTTATTTTGATACGAATTACATGATTATAAGTGCATTTTGTACATATTTTTTTATACGTATTTACGTTATTATATGTGTATTTGTATAAATATTTTAATACAAATTTACATTATTTGATGTATTTTATATATATATATATATATATATATATATATATATATATATATATATATATATATATATATATATATATATATATATATATATATATATATATATATATATATATATATATATATATATATATATATATATATATATATATATATATATATATATATATATATATATATATATATATATTTCAATTCAGGTTTAGCTTATATTATGTTTATTTTGTATATCTGTTTTCATACACATTTAATTACTTCTGTGTATTTTTGTATATAGTTTTATATAAATTTGCGTTATTTTATGTGAATTTTGTACACTCTTTTTTATACGTATTTATTTCATTTTATATGTATTTTGTATATATATTTTTATAGAAATTTACGTTATTTTATGTGTATTCGTATATATATTTTGAAACAAATTTACATTGTTTTATATGAATTTTGCATATCTATATATTTCAATACAAATTTACCTTAATGTATGTGCATTTTGTATATTTATTTTAATACAAATTCAAATATTTGATATGTATTTTGGTATATATATTTTTATAAAAAAATGCGTTATTATATGGGTATTTTGTATCTTAATTTTCATACAAATTTACATTATTTTATTAATATTCTGTGTATTTATTTTCGTACGATTTTGCATTATTCTGTTTGTGTTTTGTATATATTTTTTTTTATACATATTTACATTTTTTAATCTTTATTTTATATATATATATATTTAACACAAATTTACGTTACTTTAAGTGTATTTGTTTATATATTTTCATTCAAATTTACTTCATTTTAAGTGTATTTTATATATGTATTTCAATACAAATTTACCTAATTTTATGTGTATTTTGTATATATATTTATTTTAATACAAATTTAATTATTTTAGATGTATTTTTGTATATATATTTTTATACAAATATGCGTTATTATATGTGTATTTTGCATCTTTATTTTTATAAAAATTTACATCATTTTATTGATATTCTGTTTATTTTTTTTTTGATACGATTTAAAATTATTCTATGTGTATTTTGCATATATATTATATACATATTTACATTATTTAATGTATATTTTGTATATATATATTTTATGCAAATTTACGTTATTTTATGTGTATTTGTTTATATATTTTCATACAAATCTACATTATTTTATGTGTATTTTGTATATGTATTTCAATACAAATTTGCCTAGTTTTAAGTGTATTTTGCATATCTATTTTCAAAAATATTTAAATAATTTTTGTGTACTTTTGTATATATTTTTATACAAATCTTAGTTTTTTTTTTGTATTTTGTATATCTATTTTCCTACAAATATTCATTCTTTTATTGGAATTTTGTTTATTTATTTTGATACGAGTTTACATTATTTTATGTGTATTTTGTATATATATTTTTCTACGTATATACATTATTTTATGTATATTTTGTATATATATTTTCATAAAAATTTACGTTATTTTATTGTGTTTATTCTTTTATATTTTGATACAAATTTTATGCAAATTCATGTTCTTTTATATGTATTTTTATATATATTTTCATAGAAATTTATATTATTTTATGTGTATTTTTACATATATTTCATTACAAATTTACCTTATTTTATGTTTATTTTGTATATTTATTACATTCAATTTTAAATTATTTTGATGTGTATATTTTTATTTGTATTTAGGTTATTTTATATGTATTTTCTATATATATTTTCATCCAAAATTACATTATTTTATTGCTATTTTCTTAATTTAATTCGATACGAATTTAAATTATTTCATAGGTATTTTGTATACATATTTTTACATTCATTTACTTTATTTAATGTGTGTTGCGTATATATTTTTTTATGTAAATTTGCTTTATTTTATGTGCATTTTTGTACATATATTTTTTTAGAAATTTGCGTTATTTTATGTGTATTTTGTATATGTTTTCTCATACAAATTTACATTATTTTATTTGTATTTTGTTTATTTATTTTGATACGAATTACATGATTATATGTGTATTTTGTACATATTTTTCTATACGTATTTACATTATTTAATGGGTATTTTGTTTAAATATTTTTATACAAATTTACGTTATTATATATGTATTTGTATAAATATTTTGATACAAATTTACATTATTTTTTGTATTTTGTATATATATTTCAATTCAAAATTAGCTTATTTTATGTGTATTATGTATATCTATTTTCATACAAATTTAATTACTTTTGTGTATCTTTGTATATAGTTTTATACAAATTTACGTTATTTTATGTGTATTTAGTATATTTATATTTATACAAATACATATTCTTTTATTGGTATTTTGTTTATTTATTTTGATACGAGTTTACATTATTTTATGTGTATTTTGTATACATTTTTTTATACGTATTTACTTCATTTTATGTGTATTTTGTATATATATTTTTATAGAAATCTACGTTATTATATGTGTATTCGTATATATATTTTGAAACAAATTTACATTGTTTGATATGTAATTTGCATATTTATCTCAAAACAAATTTACCTTATTGTATGTGCATTTTGTATATTTATTTTTATACAAATTCAAATATTGTAAGTGTATTTTGGTATATATATTTTTATTAAAAATGTGTTATTTTATGGGTATTTTGCATCTTAATTTTTAAACAAATTTACATTATTTTATTAATATCCTGTGTATTTGTTTTGATACGATTTTACATAATTGTATTTGTATTTTGTATATATTTTTTTATACATATTTACATTATTTAAAGTGCATTTTCTATCTATCTATCTATATATATATATATATATATATATATATATATATATATATATATATATATATATATATATATACATTTTTTAAAAATTTGCGTTATTTTAAGTGTATTTTGTATATGTATATTAACACAAATTTACCTAATTTTAAGTGTATTTTTTATATTTATTTTCATACAAATTTAAACTATTTTTGTGTATTTTTGTATATAGTTTTATACAAATTTATGATATTTTATGTGTATTTTGTATATCTATTTTCATACAAATACACATTCTTTTTTTGATATTTTGTTAATTTATTTTGACACGAATTTACATTATTTAATGTGTATTTTGTATATATATTTTTATTCGTATTTACATCATTTCTTGTGTTTTTTGTATATATATTTCTATTGAAATCTATGTTATTTTATGTGTATTCGTATATTTATTTTGGAACAAATTTATATTGTTTTATGTGTATTTTGCATATTTTTTCTATACAAATTTACCTTATTGTATGTGCATTTTGTATATTAATTTTAATACAAATTTAATTATTCTATGTGTATTTTTGTACATGTATTTTTATAAAAATATGCTATATTTTATAGGTTTTTTGCATCTTTATTTTCATTCAAATTTACATTATTTTATTGATATTCTGTGTATTTATTTTGTACGATTTTACTTTATTCTATGTGTATTTTGTATATATATTTTATACAAATGTACGTTATTTTAAGTGTAACTTTTTTCATTTCATACAAATTATTTTATGTGTTTTTTGTACATGTATTTAAATACAAATTTAACTAATTATATGTGTATTTTGTATATCTATTTTCATACAAATTAAAATTATTTTTGTGTTTTTTTTGGATATATTTTTATATAAATTTTCGTTATTTTATTTATATTTTGTATATTTATTTTCCTTCAAATATACATTCTTTGATCGTAATTTTGTTCATTTATTTTGATACGAATTTACATTATTTTTATCATTAAATAATATAAATTTGTAAAATAAAATATCTACAAAATACAGATAGAACAATGTTAAATCGTATCAAAATAAATACACAGAATATCAATATAATAATTTAAATTTGTATTAAAATAAAGATGCAAAATACCTACAAAAAATGATATTTTTATAAAAATATATATACAAAAATACACATCAAATAATTAAATTTGTATTAAAATAAATATACAAAATGCACATACAATATGGTGAAATTGTATTGAAAAAGATATGCAAAACACACATAAAACAATGTAAATTTGTTTCAAAATATATATACGAATACACATAAAAAAAGAAAGATTTTTATAATAATATATATAAAAATACACATACAATGATGTAAATACGCATAATATATATATATATATATATATATATATATATATATATATATATATATATATATATATATATATATATATATATATATATATATATATATATATATATATATATATATATATATATATATATATATATATATATATATATATATATATATATATATATATATATATATATATATATATATATATATATATATATATATACAAAATACACATAAAATAATGTAAATTCGTACCAAAATAAATAAATAAAATACCAATAGAAGAATGTGAATTTCTATGGAAATAAATATACAAAATACACATAAAAGAATGTAAATTCGTATCAAAATGAATAAACAAAAATCCAATAAAAGAATGTATATTTGTAAGAAAATATATGTACAAAATATAAATAAAATAACTAAAATTTGTATAAAAATATATACAAAAACACAAACAAAAAATTAAATTTGTTTGAAAATAGATATGCAAAATAAACATAAAATTAGGCAAATTTGTATTGAAATACATATACAAGATACACATAAATGAATGTAAATTTGTATGATAATATATAAACAAATACACATAAATTAACGTAAATTTGCATGAAATATATATATATATATATATATATATATATATATATATATATATATATATATATATATATATATATATATATATATATATATATATATATATATATATATATATATATATATATATATATATTATATATATATATATATATATATATATATATATATATATAATATATATATATATATATATATATATATATAAAATATACAAATAAAAATGTAAATGTAAAATCGTATCAAAATAAATAAACAGAATTTAAATAAAATAATGTAAATTTGTATTAAAATAAAGATGCAAAATAACCATAAAACAACGTATATTTGTATAAAAATATATATACAAAAATACACATAAGATAATTAAATTTGTATTAAAATAAATATACAAAATGCACATACAATAAGGGAGATTTGTATTGTAATAGATATGCAAAATACACATCAAATAGTGTAAACTTGTATTAAAATATATATACGAAAACACATAAAATAACGTAAATTTCTATGAAAATATATTATAAAAGATACATATAAAATGATGTAGATACGTATAAATATATATACTAAAAATACACCTTAAATAAGGTAAATTCGTATCAAATTCGATAAACTAAATTTCAATAAAAGAATGTATATATGTAGGAAAATAAATATATAAAATAATATATAAAATAACTAAAATTTGTATAAAATTATATATAAAAAAAAATAATAATTTCTATTTGTATGAAAATAGATATACAAAATACACATAAAATTAGGTAAATTTGTATTGAAATACATATAGAAAATACACATAAAATAAAGTAAATTTGTATGGAAACTATATAAACAAATAGATATAAAGAAAAGTATATTTGTATAAAATATATATAAAAAATGCACATTAAATAATGTAAATGTGTAAAATGAAATATATACAAAATACACATAGAAAAATGTAAAATCGTATCAAAATAAATACATAGAATATCAATAAAATAATGTAAATTTGTATGAAAATACAGATGCAAAATACCAATAAAAAAAGGATATTTGTATAAAAAATATATATATACAAAAATACACATCAAATAATTAAATTTGTATTAAAATAAGGATACAAAATGCACATACAATATGGTAAATTTGTATTGAAATAGATATGCAAAACACACATCAAACAATGTCAATTTGTTTCAAAATATATATACGAATACACATAAAAAATCGTAAATTTCTATAAAAAAAATATATATAAAAAATACACATAAAATGATGTAAATACGTATAAAAATATATACACAAAATACACATAAAATAATGTAAATTCGTACCAGAATAAATAAACAAAATACCAATAGAAGAATGTGAATTTGTATGAAAATAGATATACAAAATACACATAAAATAACGTAAATTTGTATAAAACTATATACAAAAATACACAAAAGTAATTTAAATTTGTATGAAAATAGATGTACAAAATGTACCTGAAATAAACTAAATTTGTATTGAAATATATATATATATATATATATATATATATATATATATATATATATATATATATATATATATATATATATATATATATATATATATATATATATATATATATATATATATATATATATATATATATATATATACAAAATACGTAAAATAATGTAAATTTTTATCAAAATATTTAAATAAATACGCATAAAATAACGTAAATTTGTTTTAAAATATATAAACAAAATACATATTAAATAATGAAAATACGTATACAAAATATATACAAAATACACATATAATAATGTAAATTCATATCAAAATACATAAACAAAATACCAATAAAGAAAATGTAAATTTGTATGAAAAAATATATACAAAATACACATAAAATAACGCCAATTTCTATAAAAATATATGTACAAAAATGCACATAAAATAATTTAATTTTGTATGAAAATAAATAAACAAAATACACATAAAATAAGGCAAATTTGTAGTAAAAAAGTAGAGAATACACTTAAAATGAAGTAAAATTATATAAAAAATATATATACAAAACACATATTAAATAATGTAAATGAGTATAAAAATATGTATAGAAAATACACATGAAATAATCTAAACTCGTTTCGATATAATCAAAATAACGATAAAATAATGTAATTATGAATGAAAATATATACAGAAAATACACATAAAATAACGTAAATACAAATAAATATATACACATAAAATAATTTACATTTAAATGAAAGTAAATATAAAAATAAACATAAAATAAGGCAATGAAATATATATATATATATATATATATATATATATATATATATATATATATATATATATATATATATATATATTTATATATATATATATATATATATATATATATATATATATATATATATATATATATATATATATATATATATATATATATATTTATATATACAAAATACACATTAAATAATGTAGTCTCGTGTCAAAATAAATAAACAAAATATCAGTAAAAGAATGTGTATTTGTATGAAAATAAATATACAAAATACACATAAAATTAGGTAAATTTGTATTGAAATACATATACAAAATACACATAAAATAATAATTAAATTTGAATGAAAATATATAAACAAATACACTTAAAATAACGTAAATTTGTATAAAATATATATACAAAATACACATTAAATAATGTAAATATGTATAAAAAAAATATATACAAAACACAAAAAGAATAATGTAAAATAGTATCAAAATAAATACACAGAATGTTAAAAAAATAATGTAAATTTGTATGAAAATTAAGATGCAAAATACCCATAAAATAACGCATTTTTTATAAAAATATATATATCTAAATACACATAAAATATTTGAATTTGTATTAAAATAAATATACAAAATGCACATACAATAAGGTAAATTTGTATTGAAATAGATATGCAAAATACATATAAAACAATGTAAATTTGTTTCAAAATATATATACGAATACACATAAAATAACGTAGATTTATATATATATATATATATATAGATATATATATATATATATATATATATATATATATATATATATATATATATATATATATATATATATATATATATATATATATATATATATATATATATATATATATATATATATATATATATATATATATATATATATATATATATATATATAAATAATACCAATAAAAGAATGTGAATATGTATAATAAATATACAAATGCACAAAAATAATGTAAATTTGTATAAACTATATACAAAATACACAAAAGAAATTAAATTTGTCTTAAAATAGATATACAAAATACACATAAAATAAGCTAAATTTGAAATAAAATATATATACAAAATACATAAAATAATAAATTTGTATCAAAATATTTATACAAATACACAAATAATAACGTTAATTTGTATAAAAATATATAAACAAAATACTAATTAAATAATGTAAATACGTATAAAAAATATGTACACAATACACATATAACAATGTAGTTCGTATCAAAATAAATAAACAAGATTCCCATAAAATAATGTAAATTTGTATGAGAAAACATATACAAAATACACATAAAATAACGCAAATTTCTTTAAAAATATATGTATAAAAATGCACATAAAATAATGTAAATTTGCATAAAAAAATATATACAAAACCCACATTAAATAATGTAATTGCGTATAAAAATACATATACAAAATACCTATCAAATAATCTAAATTCGTATCGAATTAAATTCACAAAATAGCAATAAAATAATGTAATTTTGGATGAAAATATATAGAAAAACACATAAAATAACCTAAATACAAATACAAATATACACATAAAATAATTTAAAATTGAATGAGATAAATATACAAAATATACTTAAAATAAGGTAAATTTTCAATGAGATATATGTACAAAATACACATGAAATAATGTAAATTTGTATGAAAATATATATATACAAATACACATAAGATAACATGAATTTGTATAAAAATATATATTCAAAATAAACATTGAATAATGTAAATGCGTATAAAAATATATATACAAAGTACATATAAAATAATATAAATTCGTATCAAAATAAATCAACAAAATACCAATAAAATAATATATATTTGAATGAAAATAAATTTACAAAATACATATAATATAAGTAAAATTTATATTAAAATATATAAAAGAAATACCCAGAAATAATTTGAATTTGTATAAAAATAGATATACAAAATACACATAAGACTAGGCAAATTTCTTTTGAAATATATATACAAAATACCCATCAAATATTGTAAATTTGTGTCAAAATATATCAACAAATACACAAAAAATAACGTAATTTTGTATAAAATATATTTACGAAATACATATTAAATAATGGAAAAGTGTATAAAAATATATATACAAAATACAAATAGAATAATGTAAAATCGTATCAAAATAACTGAGCAGAAAATCAATAAAATAATGTAAATTTCTATGAAAATAAATATGCAAAATACCCATAAAATAACGCATATTTGTATAAAAATATATATACAAAAATACACATAAAATAATTAAATTTGAATGAAAAGAAATTTACAAAATGCACATACAATAAGATAAATTTGTATTGAAATAGATATGGAAAATACACATCAAATAATGTAAATTTGTGTTAAAATATGTATACGAAAACACATAAAATAAAGTAAATTTCTATGAAAATATATATATATATATATATATATATATATATATATATATATATATATATATATATATATATATATATATATATATATATAAAAATATACAAAATACACATAAAATAACGCAAATTTCTTTAAAAAATATATGTACAAAAATGCACATAAAATAAAGTAAATTTGCATTAAAATATATATACAAAACACACATTAAATAGTGTAAATGCGTATAAAAAAAATGTATACAAAATACCTATGAAATAATCTAAATTCGTATCGAATTAAATTAACAAAATACCAATAACATAGTGTAATTTTGGATGAAAATATATTTAGAAAATAAACATAAAATAACCTAAATACAAATACAAATATACACATAAAGTAATTTAAAATTGAATGAAATAAATATACAAAATAAACATGAAATAAGGTAAATTTGTAATGAAATATATGTACAAAATACACATAAAATAATGTAAATTTGTATGAAAATATATATATATATATACAAATACACATAGATAACATCAATTTGTATAAAAATAAATATTCAAAATAAACATTAAATAATGTAAATGCGTATAAAAATATATATACAAAGTACATATAAAACAATGTAAATTCGTATCAAAATAAATCAACAAAATACCAATAAAATAATATATATTTGAATGAAAATAAATTTACAAAATACACGTAACATAAGTAAAATTTGTATTAAAATATCTACAAAACATCCCAGAAATAATTTGAATTTGTATGAAAATAGATATACAAAATATACATAAAACTAGGTAAACTTCTTTTGAAATATATATACAAAATACCCATAAAATATTGTTAATTTGTGTCAAAATATATCAACAAACACACATAAAATAACGTAAATTTGTATAATATATATATACAAAATACACATAAAATAATGGAAAAGTGTATAAAAATATATATACAAAATACACATAAAATAATGTAAAATCGCATCAAAAGAATTTAACAGAATATCAATAAAATAATGTAAATTTCTATGAAAATAAAGATGCAAAATACCCATTAAAATAACGCATATTTGTATAATATATATATATATATATATATATATATATATATATATATATATATATATATATATATATATATATATATATATATATATATATATATATATATATATATATATATATATATATATATATATATATATATATATATATATATATATATATATATATATATATATATATATATATATATATATATATATATATATATATATATATATATATATATATATATATATATATATATATATATACAAAAATACACATAAAATAATTAAATTTGTATTAAAATTAATATACAAAATGCACATACAATAAGGTAAATTTGTATTAAAATAAATATGCAAAATACACATCAAATAACGTAAATTTGTATTAAAATATGTATACGAAAACACATAAAATAACGTAGATTTCGATGAAAATATAAAAAAAAATACACATAAAATGTAAATACGAATAAAAATATATATACAAAATACACCTAACATAAGGTAAATTCGTATCAAATTCAATAAACTAAATCTCAATAAAAGAATGTATATATGTAGGAAAATAAATATACAAAATAAAATATAAAATAACTAAAATTTGTATAAAAATACATACAAAAATACTCAAAAATAATTTCAATTTGTATGAAAATAGATATACAAAATACACATAAAATTAGATAAATTTGTGTTGAAATACATATACAAAATTCACATAAAAGAATGTAAATTTGTATGAAAGTATATAAACAAATATACATAAATTAACGTATATATATATATGTATATATATATATATATATATATATATATATATATATATATATATATATATATATATATATATATATATATATATATATATATATATATATATATATATATATATATACATTAAAAAATATAAATATGTAGGAAAATATACAGAGAAATGTAAAATTATCAAAATAAATAAACAGAATATCAATAAAATAATGTAAATTTGTATGAAAATAAAAGATGTAAAATAATATATATCGCATATTTGTATAAAAAAAAAAAATATATATATATATATATATATATATATATATATATATATATATATATATATATATATATATATATATATATATATATATATATATATATATATATATATATATATATATATATATATATATAAATACACATAAAATGAATAAATTTGTAATAAAATAAATATACAAAATGCTCATGCAATAAAGTAAATTTGTATTGAAATAAATATGCAAATACACATAAATAATGTAAATTTGTATCAAAATATATATACGAATACAAATAAAATAGAGTAAATTTCTATAAAAATATGCATACAAAATACATATAAAATGATGTAAATAAGTATAAAAATATATATACCAAATACACCTAAAATAATGTAAATTCGTATCAAAATAAATAAACAAAATTCCGATAAAAGAACGTATATTTGTAGGAAAATAAATATACAAAATACACATAAAATAACGAAAATTTGTAAAAAAATCTATACAAAAATACACAAAAATAGTTTCAATTTGTATGAAAATAGATATACAAAATACGCATGAAATTAGTTAAATTTGTATTTAAATACATGTACAAAATACTCATAAAATAATGTAAATTTGTATGAAATGAAAACAAATACACATAAAATAACGTACATTTGTTTAAAATATACATATAAAAAATACACATAGAATAATGTAAAATCGTATCAAAATAAATACACAGAATATTAATAAAAGAATCAAAATTTGTATAAAAATAAAGATGCAAAATATCCATAAAATAAAGCATATTTTTTATAAAAATACATATACAAAATGCACATACAATAAAGTAAATTTGTATTGAAAAAATATGCAAAATACACATAAAACAATGTTAATTTGTTTCAAAATATATATACGAATACACATAAAATAACGTAGATTTCTAAAGAAATATATATACAAATATATATAAATGATATATATATATATAAATATATATATATATATATATATATATATATATATATATATATATATATATATATATATATATATATATATATATATATATATATATATATATATATATATATATATATATATATATATATATATATATATATATATATATATATATATATATATATATATATATATATATATATATATATATATAAATATATATATATATATATATAAATACAAAATAAACAAAATATCAGTAAAAGAATGTGTTGTATGAAAATAAATCTACAAAATACATAAATTAGGTAAATTTGTATTTAAATACATATACAAAATATACTTAAAATAATAATGTAAATTTGAATGAAAATATATAACAAATACACTTAAAATAACGTAAACTTGTATAAAATATATATCCAAAATACACATTAAGTAATGTAAATATATATAAAAAAAATATATACAAAACCAAATAGAATAATGTAAAATCGTATCAAAATAAAAACACAGAATGCTAAAAAAAATAATGTAAATTTGTATGAAAATTAAGATGCAAAATACCCATAAAATACGCATTTTTTATAAAAAAATATACATACCAAAATACACATAAAATAATTGAATTTGTATTAAAATAAATACAAATGCACATACAATAAGGTAAATTTGTATTGAAATATATATGCAAAATACATATAAAACAATAATTTGTATATATATATATATATATATATATATATATATATATATATATATATATATATATATATATATATATATATATATATATATATTTATATATATATATATATATATATATATACATAAAATTAAGTAAATACGTATAAAAAAATGTATACAAAATACACATAAAAAATTGTAAATTTGTATCAAAATAAATAAACAAAATACCAATAAAAGAATGTGAATATGTATAATAATAAATATACAAAATGCACAAAAAATAATGTAAATTTGTATAAAACTATATACAAAAATACACAAAAGAAATTAAATTTGTCTTAAAATAGATATACAAAATACACATAAAATAAGCTAAATTTGAAATAAAATATATATATACAAAATACATAAAATAATGTAAATTTGTATCAAAATATTTATACAAATACACAAATAATAACGTTAATTTGTATAAAAATATATAAACAAAATACTAATTAAATAATGTAAATACGTATAAAAAATATGTACACAATACACATATAACAATGTAGTTCGTATCAAAATAAATAAACAAGATTCCCATAAAATAATGTAAATTTGTATGAGAAAACATATACAAAATACACATAAAATAACGCAAATTTCTTTAAAAATATATGTATAAAAATGCACATAAAATAATGTAAATTTGCATAAAAAAATATATACAAAACCCACATTAAATAATGTAATTGCGTATAAAAATACATATACAAAATACCTATCAAATAATCTAAATTCGTATCGAATTAAATTCACAAAATAGCAATAAAATAATGTAATTTTGGATGAAAATATATATAGAAAAACACATAAAATAACCTAAATACAAATACAAATATACACATAAAATAATTTAAAATTGAATGAGATAAATATACAAAATATACTTAAAATAAGGTAAATTTTCAATGAGATATATGTACAAAATACACATGAAATAATGTAAATTTGTATGAAAATATATATATACAAATACACATAAGATAACATGAATTTGTATAAAAATATATATTCAAAATAAACATTGAATAATGTAAATGCGTATAAAAATATATATACAAAGTACATATAAAATAATATAAATTCGTATCAAAATAAATCAACAAAATACCAATAAAATAATATATATTTGAATGAAAATAAATTTACAAAATACATATAATATAAGTAAAATTTATATTAAAATATATAAAAGAAATACCCACAAATAATTTGAATTTGTATAAAAATAGATATACAAAATACACATAAGACTAGGCAAATTTCTTTTGAAATATATATACAAAATACCCATCAAATATTGTAAATTTGTGTCAAAATATATCAACAAATACACAAAAAATAACGTAATTTTGTATAAAATATATTTACGAAATACATATTAAATAATGGAAAAGTGTATAAAAATATATATACAAAATACAAATAGAATAATGTAAAATCGTATCAAAATAACTGAGCAGAAAATCAATAAAATAATGTAAATTTCTATGAAAATAAATATGCAAAATACCCATAAAATAACGCATATTTGTATAAAAATATATATACAAAAATACACATAAAATAATTAAATTTGAATGAAAAGAAATTTACAAAATGCACATACAATAAGATAAATTTGTATTGAAATAGATATGGAAAATACACATCAAATAATGTAAATTTGTGTTAAAATATGTATACGAAAACACATAAAATAAAGTAAATTTCTATGAAAATATATATATATAAAAATATACAAAATACACATAAAATAACGCAAATTTCTTTAAAAATATATGTACAAAAATGCACATAAAATAAAGTAAATTTGCATTAAAATATATATACAAAACACACATTAAATAGTGGAAATGCGTATAAAAAAATGTATACAAAATACCTATGAAATAATCTAAATTCGTATCGAATTAAATTAACAAAATACCAATAACATAGTGTAATTTTGGATGAAAATATATTTAGAAAATAAACATAAAATAACCTAAATACAAATACAAATATACACATAAAGTAATTTAAAATTGAATGAAATAAATATACAAAATAAACATGAAATAAGGTAAATTTGTAATGAAATATATGTACAAAATACACATAAAATAATGTAAATTTGTATGAAAATATTTATATATATACAAATACACATAGATAACATCAATTTGTATAAAAATAAATATTCAAAATAAACATTAAATAATGTAAATGCGTATAAAAATATATATACAAAGTACATATAAAACAATGTAAATTCGTATCAAAATAAATCAACAAAATACCAATAAAATAATATATATTTGAATGAAAATAAATTTACAAAATACACGTAACATAAGTAAAATTTGTATTAAAATATCTACAAAACATCCCAGAAATAATTTGAATTTGTATGAAAATAGATATACAAAATATACATAAAACTAGGTAAACTTCTTTTGAAATATATATACAAAATACCCATAAAATATTGTTAATTTGTGTCAAAATATATCAACAAACACACATAAAATAACGTAAATTTGTATAATATATATATATACAAAATACACATAAAATAATGGAAAAGTGTATAAAAATATATATACAAAATACACATAAAATAATGTAAAATCGCATCAAAAGAAATTAACAGAATATCAATAAAATAATGTAAATTTCTATGACAATAAAGATGAAAAATACCCAATAAAATAACGAATATTTGTATAATATATATATATATATATATATATATATATATATATATATATATATATATATATATATATATATATATATATATATATATATATATATTTATATATATATATATATATATATATATATATATATATATATATATATATATATATATATATATATATATATATATATATATAATAAATTTGTAAAAATATACAAAATGCACATACAATAAGGTAAATTTGTATTAAAATAAATATGCAAAATACACATCAAATAACGTAAATTTGTATTAAAATATGTATACGAAAACACATAAAATAACGTAGATTTCGATGAAAATATAAAAAAAAATACACATAAAATGTAAATACGAATAAAAATATATATACAAAATACACCTAACATAAGGTAAATTCGTATCAAATTCAATAAACTAAATCTCAATAAAAGAATGTATATATGTAGGAAAATAAATATACAAAATAAAATATAAAATAACTAAAATTTGTATAAAAATACATACAAAAATACTCAAAAATAATTTCAATTTGTATGAAAATAGATATACAAAATACACATAAAATTAGATAAATTTGTGTTGAAATACATATACAAAATTCACATAAAAGAATGTAAATTTGTATGAAAGTATATAAACAAATATACATAAATTAACGTATAGATGTATAATATATATATATATATATATATATATATATATATATATATATATATATATATATATATCTATATGTATATATATATATATATATATATATATATATATATATATATATATATATATATATATATATATATATATATATATGTATAGAAAATACACATTAAAAAATGTAAATATGTAAAATAAAATACACATAGAACAATGTAAAATCGTATCAAAATAAATTCACAGAATTTCAATAAAATAATGCAAAATTAGATAAATTTGTATTAAAATAAATATACAAAATACACATACAATATGGTAAATTTATATTGAAATAGATATTCAAAACACACATCAAACAGTGTAAATTTGTTTAAATATATATATACGAATACACATAAAAAAACGTAAATTTCTATAAAATTATATACAAAAAATACACATTAAATGATGTAAATACGTATAAAAACATATATACAAAATACTCATAAAATACTGTAAATTCGAATTAAAATAAATAAACAAAATACTAATGGAAGAATGTGAATTTGTTTGAAAATAAATATACAAAATACACATAAAATAACATAAATTTGTATAAAACTATAAACAAATATACACAAAAGTAATTTATATTTGTTTAAAAATAGATATACAAAATATATATAAAATAAAATAAATTTGTTTTGAAATATATATACAAAATACATAAAATAATGTATATTTCTATTAAAATATTTAAATAAATAAGCATAAAATAACGTAATTTTTTTAAAAATATATAAACAAAATACTCATTAAATAATGAAAATACGTATACAAAATATATACAAAATACACATATAATAATGTAAATTCGTATTAAAAAAAACATAAACAAAATAATAATAAAAAATGCAAATTTGTATGAAAAAAAATACAAAATACACATAAAATAACGCAAATAAAAAAAAAAAAAAATATATATATATATATATATATATATATATATATATATATATATATATATATATATATATATATATATATATATACAAAAATGCACATAAAATACTTTAAACTTGTATGAAAATAAATAAACAAAATACACATAAAATAAGGCAAATTTGTAATAAAAAAGTACAGAATACACTTAAAATATTGTAAATTTGCATAAAAACAACAACACAAATGCACATAAAATTAATTAAAATTGTATATAAAATATATATACAAAACACACATTAAATATTATAAATGAGCATAAAAAAATATATAGAAAATACATATGAAATAATCTAAACTCGAATCGAAATAAATGAACAAAATACCGATAAAATAATGTAATTTTGAATGAAAATATATATATAAAAAAAAAAAACATAAAAAATTGTAAATACAAATAAATATATACACATAAAATAATTTGAATTTGAATGAAAATAGATATAAAAAATACAAGAAATAAGGCAAATTTGTGATGAAATATATGTACAAAATACACATAAAATAATGTAGATTTGTATTATAATATATGTACAAATACACGTAAAATAACATGAATTTGTATAAAAATATATATACTAAATACATATTAAATATATATATATATATATATATATATATATATATATATATATATATATATATATATATATATATATATATATATATATATATATATATATATATATATATATATATATATATATATATATATATATATATATATATATATACAAATTACACATAAATATATATAAATTTGTGAAATTTACAAAAATACACATAACATAACTAAGATTTGTATTAAAATCCAGACCAAAAAAATTCAGAAATAATTCAAATTTGTATGAGAATAGATATACAAAATACACATAAAATAAAGTAAATTTGTTTTGAAATATACGTATATATAAATATATATAAATATATATATATATATATATATATATATATATATATATATATATATATATATATATATATATATATATATATATATATATATATATATATATATATATATATATATATATATATATATATATATATATATATATATATATATATATATATATATATATATAATATATATATGTAACAATATATATATATATATAAATATACAGAATATCAATAAAGTAATGTAAAAATATATGAAAATAAAGATACCCATAAAATAGCTCATATTTAAAAAAATATACAAATAATGTGTTTATATATTTTTTTACAAATTTACGTTATTATATGTGTATTTGTATAAATATTTTGATACAAATTTACATTATTTTATGTATTTTGTATATATATTTCAATTCAAATTTAGCTTATTTTATGTGTATTTTATATGTCTATCTTCATACAAATTTAATTACTTTTGTGTATTTTTGTATATAGTTTTATATAAATTTACGTTATTTTATGTGTATTTTGTATATTTATATTTATACTAGTACAAATTCCTTTATTGGTATTTTGTTTATTTATTTTTATACGAATTTACATTATTTTATATGTATTTTGTACATATAAATTACATATAGATATGCAAAATACATATAAACCTATGTAAATTTGTTTCAAAATATATATACGAATACACATTAAATAACGTAGATTTATATAAAAATATATATACAAAATACACATAAAATGAAGTAAATACGTATCAGAAAATGTATACAAAATACATATAAAATAATGGAAATTCGTATCGAAATAAATAAACAAAATACCAATAAAATAATGTGTATTTGTATATATATAAATATACAAAATACACATAAAATAAGGTAAAATTTTATAAAACTTTATACAAAAATAAACAAAAATAATTAAATTTGTATGAAAATAGATGTACAAAAGACACATAAAATAAGCTAGATTTGAATTGAAATAAATATATAAAATACATAAAATAAAGTAAATTTGTATCAAAATATTTATTGAAATACACATATAATTACGTAAATTTGTATAAAAATATATAAACAAATTACACATTAAATAATGTAAATACGTATAAAAAATATGTACGTAATGTAAAAATTTATAAAAATAAAGATGCAAAATACCCATAAAATAACTCATATTTAAAAAAAATATATATACAAAAGTACACATAAAATAATTAAATTTGTATTAAAATAAATATACAAAATACACATACAATAAGGTAAATTTGTATTGAAATAGATATGCAAAATACACATAAAATAATGTAAATTTGTATCAAAATATATACGAATACACACAATAATATAACGTAAATTTTTATGAAAATATATATACAAAATACACATAAAATAATATAAATACGTAGAAAAATGTATATACAAAATACACATAAAATAATGTAAATTCGTATCAAAATAAATAAACAAAATTCCACTAAAAGACAGTATATTTGTAGTAAAATATATATACAAAATACAAATAAAATAACTAAAATTTGTATAAAAATATATACGAAAATACACATAAATAATTTAAATTTGTTTGAAAATAGATATGCAAAATACACATAAAATTAGGCAAATTTGTATTGAAATACATATACAAAAAACACATAAAATAATGTAAATTTGTATGAAAATATATAAACAAATACACATAAAATAAAGGAAATTTCCATAAAATATTTATACATAATATACATTAAATAATGTAAATATGTATGAAATATATATACAAAGTACACATAGAATATTGTAAAATCGTATCAAAATAAATAAACAGTATATCAATAAAATAATGTAAATTTGTATATGAAAATAAAGATGCAAAATGCCGATAAAATAAAGCATATTTTAATAAAAATACATATACAAAAATACACATTGAATGATTAAATTTGTATTAAAATTAATATACAAAATGCACATACAATAAGGTAAATTTGTATTGAAAAAATATGCAAAATACACAAAAACCGGTAAATTTGTTTCAAATATATATATGAATACACATAAAATAACGTAGATTTCTATAGAAATATATGTACAAAATACACATGAAATGATGTAAATACGTATAAAAATATATATACAAAATACACATTAAATAATGTAAATTCGCTTCAAAATAAATAAACAAAATATCAATAAAAGAATGTGTATTTTTATGAAAATAGATATACAAAATACACATAAAATAACCTAAATTTGTATAAATCTATATACATAAATACACAAGAATAATTTAAATTTGTATGAAAATAAATATACAAAATACACATAAAATTAGGTAAATTTGTATGTAAATACATATACAAAATACACTTAAAATAATGTAAATTTGAATGAAAATATATAAACAAATACACTTAAAATTATGTTAATTTGTATAAAATATATATTCAAAATACACATTAAACAATGTAAATATGTATAAAAAAATATATACAAAACACAAATAGAATAATGTAAAATCGTATAAAAAAAAATATTAAGATGCAAAATACCCATAAAATAACGATTTTTTTTTAAATAAATATAACAAAATTCACATAAAATATTTGAATTTGTATTAAAATAAATATACGAAATTCACATACAATAAGGTAAATTTGTATTGAAATATATATGCAAAATACATGTAAAACAATGGAAATTTGTTTCAAAATATATATACGAATACACATAAAATAACGTAGATTTCTATAAATATATATATACAAAATACATATAAAATTAATTAAATACGTATAAAAAAATGTATACAAAATACACATAAAATAATGTAAATTCGTATCAAAATAAATAAACAAAATACCAATAAAAGAATGTGTATTTGTATAAATATAATTATAAAAAAAACACATAAAATAACGTAAATTTATATAAAACTACATACAAAAATACACAAAAGTAATTAAATTTGTGTGAAAATAGATATACAAAATACACGCAAAATACTCATAAAATAAAGCATATTTTTATAAAAATACATATACAAAAATACACATAGAATAATTAAATTTGTATTAAAATTAATATACAAAATGCACAGACAATAAGGTAAATTTGTATTGAAAAAATATGCAAAATACACATAAAACAATGTAAATTTGATTCAATATATATATATATATATATATATATATATATATATATATATATATATATATATATATATATATATATATATATATATATATATATATATATATATATATATATATATATATATATATATATATATATATATATATATATATATATATATATATATATATATATATATATATATATATATATATATATATATATATATATATATATATATATATATATATATATAAAATAACGTAGATTTCTCTAGAAATATATATACAAAATACACATAAAATAATGTAAATTCGTATCAAAATAAATAAACAAAATTTCGATAAAAGAATGTATATTTGAATTAAAAAATATATACAAAATACAAATAAAATAGCAAAAAATTTGTATAAAAATATATACAAAAATACACACAAAAAAAAAAATTTCTTTCAAAATAGATCTGCAAAATACACATAAAATTAGGCAGATTTGTATTGAAATACATATACAAAATACATATGAAATAATGTAAATTTGTATGAAAATATATAAACAAATACACTTATAACGTAAATTAGCATCAAATATATATAAAAAATATACATGAAATAATGTAAATATGTATAAAATATATATACAAAATACACATAGAATAATATAATATCGTATAAAAATAAATAAACAGAATATCAATAAAATAATGTAAATTTGTATGAAAATAAAGATGGAAAATACCCATATAATAACGCATATTTGTATAAAAATATATATACAAAAATACACATTAAATAATTAAATTTGTATTAAAATATATATACAAAATGCACATACAATAAAGTTAATTTGTATTGAAATAGATATGCAGAATACACATAAATAATGAAAAATTTGTATCAAAAAATATATATGAATACACATAAAAAAGATTAAATTTCTATGAAAATATACATACAAAATACATATAAAATAATGTAAATAAGTATAAAAATATATATACCAAATACACATAAAATAATGTAAATTCGTATCAAAATAAATAAACAAAATTCCGATGAAAGAACGTATATTTGTGGGAAAATAAATATACAAAATATAAAAAAAATAATGAAAATGTGTATAAAAATATATAGAAAAATACACAAAAATAATTTCAATTTGTATAAAAATAGATATAAAAAATACACATATAACTAGTTAAATATGTTTTTAAATACATGTACAAAATACACATAAAATAATGTAAATTTGTATGAAATGAAAACAAATACACATAAAATAACGTACATTTGTATAAAATATATATACAAAATACACATAGAATAATGTAAAACCGAATCAAAATAAATACACAGAATATCAATAAAATAATTTAAATTTGTATTAAAATAAAGATGCAAAATACCCATAAAATAAAGCATATTTTTAAAAAAAAATACATATACAAAAATCCACATAGAATAATTAAATTTGTATTAAAATTAATACACAAAATGCACATACAATAAGGTAAATTTGTATTGAAAAAATATGCAAAATACACATAAAACAATGCAAATTTATTTCAATATATGTATACGAATACACATAAAAAAACGTAGATTTCTATAAATATATATATACAAAATACACATGAAATGATGTAAATACGTATAAAAATATAAATAGAAAATACACATTAAATAATGTAAATTTTTTTTATGCAAATTTACGTTATTTTATGTTTATTTGTTTATATATTTTGGTAGAAATTTACAATATTTTTTGGGTATTTTGTATATACGTATATTTCAAAACAAATTTACCTAATTTTATGTTTATTTTGTATATGTATTTTCATACAAATTTAAATTATTTCTGTGTTTTTTTATATAGATTTTAATACAAATTTTAGTTATGTTATGTGTATTTTGTAAATTGAATTTCACACAAATATATATATATATATATAGATATATATATATATATATATATATATATATATATATATATATATATACATATATATATATATATATATATATATATATATATATATATATATATATATATATATATATATATATATATATATATATATATATAATCGTAAATCAAATTGTAATAATAAATCAACAAAATATCAATAAAATGTGTATTTTCTATATATATTTTCATCTAAAATTACATTATTTTATTGGTATTTTGTTAATTTAACTCGATACGAATTTAGATTATTTCATAGGTATTTTGTATACATATTTTTATACGCATTTACATTGTTTAATGTTTGTTTTGTATATATATTTTTATGCAAATTTACTTTATTATATGTGCATTTTTGTACATATATTTTTTATAGAAATTTGCGTTATTTTATGTGTATTTTGTATATGTTTTCTCATACAAATTTACATTATTTTATTGGTATTATTTATTTGGATAAGAATTAAATGATTATATCTGTATTTTGTACATATTTTTTTATACGTATTTACATTATTTAATGTGTATTTTGTTTATATATTTTTATACAAATTTACGTTATTATATGTGTATTTGTATAAATATTTTGATACAAATTTATATGATTTCATGTATTTTGTATATGTATTTCAATTCAAATTTAACTTATTTTATATGTATTTTGTATATCTATTTTCATACAAATTTAATTATTTTTGTGTATTTTTGTATATAGTTTTATACAAATTTAAGTTATTTTATGTGTATTTTGTATATTTATACTTATACAAATACACATTCTTTTATTGGTATTTGTTTATTTATTTTGATACGAATTTATATTATTTTATATGTATTTTATATACAATTTTTTATAAGTATTTACTTAATTTTATGTGTTTTTTGTATATATATTTTTATAGAAATCTACGTTATTTTATGTGTAGCTTTTATACGTATATACTGCATTTTATGGGGGTTCTGTATATATATTTTGTAACAAATTTACATTGTTTAAAATGTATTTTGCATATCTTTTTCATTACAAATTTTATTTATTTCTATACAAATTCAAATATTTTATGTGTATTTTGGTAAATATATTTAAAAAAAAATCCGTTATTTTATGGGTATTTTGCATCTTAATTTTCATACAAATTTACATTATTTTATTAATATCCTGTGTATTTATTTGGATACGATTTTACATTATTCTATTTGTGTTTTGTATATATATTTTTTATACATATTTACATTATTTAATGTGTATTTTATATATATATATATATATATATATATCTATATCTATATATATATATATATATATATATATATATATATATATATATATATATATATATATATATATATATATATATATATATATATATATATATATATATATATATATATATATATATATATATATATATATATATATATATATATATATATATATATATATATATATATATATATATATATATATATATATATATATATATATATATATATATATATATATATATATTTTTATACAAATATGCATTATTATATGGGTATTTTGCATCTTTATTTTCTTACAAATTTACATTATTTTATTGATATTCTATTTATTTACTTGGATACGATTTTACATTATTTTAAGTGTATTTTGTATATATATTTTCATACATATTTACATTATTTAATGTATATTTTGTATATATATATTTCATGCAAATTACGCTATTTTCATACAAATTTAAATTACTTTTGTGTATGTTTGTATAGAGTTTTATACAAATTTACGTAATTTTATGTGTATTTTGTTTATTTATTTTCATACAAATTCACATTCTTCTATTGGTATTTTGTTTATTTATTTTGATACGAATTTACTTTATTTTATGTGTATTTTCTCTATATATATTTTTATACGTATTTACATCATTTTATGTATACATTTTTCCATTATTTAATTTGTATTTTGTATATATATTTTATGCACATTTACGTTATTGTATGTGTATTTGTTGATATATTTTGACACACATTTACAATATTTTATGGGTATTTTTTATATATATTTCAAAAGAAATTTACCAAGTTTTATGTGTATTTTGTGTATCTATTTTCAAACAAATTATAATTATTTCTGGGTATTTTTGTATATAATTTAATAAAAATTTTACTTATGTTATGTGTATTTTGTTAATTTATTTTTATTCAAATATATATTATTTTATTGGTATTTTGTTTATTTATTTTGAAACGAATTTCCATTATTTTATATGTACTTTCTATATATATTTTTATACTCATTTACAAAATTTAATGTTTATTTTGAATATATATTTTTATACAAATTCATGTTATTTTATGTGTATTTTCTATATATATTTTCATCCAAAATTACATTATTTTATTGGTATTTTGTTAATTGAATTCGATACAAATTTAGATTATTATATAGGTATTTTGTATACATATTTTTATACGCATTTACATTATTTAATTTGTGGTTTGTATATATATTTTTATGCGATTTTACTTTATTTTATGTTTATTTTTGTACATATATTTTTATAGAAATTTACGTTATTTTATGTGTATTTTGTAATGTTTTCTCATACAAATTTACATTATTTTATTGGTATTTTGTTTATTTATTTTGATACGAATTTCATTATTATATGTGTATTTTGTACATATTTTTTATACGTATTTACATTATTTAATGAGTATTTTGTTTATATATTTTTATACAAATATACGGTATTATATGTGTATTTGTATAAATATTTTGATATAAATTTACATTATTTTGTATATTTTGTATATGTATTTCAATTCAAATCTAGCTTATTTTATGTGTCTTTTGTATATCTATTTTTATACAAATTTAATTACTTCTGTGTATTTTTTTATATAGTTTTATACAAATTTACGTTATTTTATATGTATTTTGTATATTTATATTGATACAAATACACATTCTTTTATTGGTATTTTGTTTATTTATTTTGATACGAATTTACATTATTTTATGTGTATTTTGTATACATTTTTTTATACGTATTTGCTTAATTTTATGTGCATTTCGTATATATATTTTTAAAGAAATCTACGTTATTTTATGTGTATTCGTATATATATTTTGAAACAAATTTACATTGTTTTATATGTATTTTGCATATCTATTTCAATACAAATTTACCTTATTGTATTTACATTTTGTATATTTATTTTAATACAAATTCAAAAATTTTATGTGTATTTTGGTATATATATTTTTATAAAAAATGCGTTATTTTATTGGTATTTTGCATCTTAATTTTCATACAAACTTTATTTTGATACAATTTTACATTATTTTATTTATGTTTTGTATATATTTTTTTATACATATTTACATTATTTAATTTAATTTACGTTATTTTCAGAGTATTTGTTTATATATTTTTATTCAAATTTAACTATTATTTTATGTGTATTTCGTATATGTATTTCAATACAAATTTACCTAATTTTATGTGTATTTTATATATAAATTTTCATACAAATTTTAATTATTTTTGTTTATTTTTGTACATAGTTTTATACAAATTTAGGCTATTTTATGTGTATTTTGTATATCTATTCTCACACAAATACACATTCTTTTTTTGATATTTTGTTTATTTATTTTGACACGAACTTACATTATTTAATGTGTATTTTGTATATGTTTTCTCATTCAAATTTACGTTATTTCATTGGTATTTTGTTCATTTATTTTGATGCGAATTACATTATTATATGTGTATTTTGTGCATATTTTTTATACGTATTTACATTATTTAATGAGTATTTTGTTTATATATTTTTATACAAATATACGTTATTATATATGTATTTGTAGAAATATTTTCATATAAATTTACATTTTTTTATGTATTTTGTATATATATATTTATATATATATATATATATATATATATATATATATATATATATATATATATATATATATATATATATATATATATATATATATATATATATATATATATATATATATATATATATATATATATATATATATATATATATATATATATATATATATATATATATATATATATATATATTTCAATTCAAATTTAGCTTATTTTATGTGTATTTTGTATATCTATTTTCATACAAATTTAATTACTTGTGTGTATTTTTGTATACAGTTTTATATAAATTTACGTTATTTTATGTGTATCTTGTATATTTATATTTACACAAATACACATTCTTTTGTTGGTATTTTGTTTATTTATTTTAATACGAATTTACATTATTTTATATGTATTTTGTAAATATTTTCTTATACGTATTTACCTAATTTTATGTGTATTTTATATATATATTTTTATAGAAATCTACGTTATTTTATGTGTATTCGTAAATATATTTTGAAACAAATTTACATTGTCTTATATGTATTTTGCATATCTATTTCAATACAAATTTACTTTATTGTATTGGCATTTTGTATATTTATTTTAATACAAATTCAAATATTTTATGTGTATTTTGGTATATACACTTTTTATAAAAAATGCGTTATTTTCTAGATATTTTGCATCTTTATTTTCATACAAACTTACATTATTTTATTAACATTCTCTGTATTTATTTTGATACGATTTTACATTATTCTATTTGTGTTTTGTATATATTTTTTTTTATACATATTTACATTATTTAATGTGTATTTTTTATATATATTTTATACAAATTTACGTTATTTTAAGTGTTTTTGTTTATATATTTTAATTCAAATTTAATTATTATTTTATGTGTATTTTTTATATGTATTTCAATACAAATATATCTAATTTTATATGTATTTTGTATATTTATTTTCATATAAATTAAAAAAATTTTTTTTGTATTTGTGTATATAGTTTTATATAAATTTAGGTTATTTTATGTGTATTTTGTATATCTATTTTCATATAGATACACATTCTTTTATTGATATTTTGTTTATTTATTTTGACACGAACTTACATTATTTAATGTGTATTTTGTATATATATTTCCATAGCAATCTGCTTTATTTTATGTGTATTCGTATATATATTTTTAAACAAATTTACATTGTTTTATGTGTATTTTGCATATTTTTTCAATACAAATTTACCTTATTGTATGTGCATTTTGTATATTAATTTTAATACAAATTTAATTATTCTATGTGTATTTTTGTATATGCAATTATCATAAAAAATATGCTTTATTTTATGGGTTTTTTGCATCTTTATTTTCATGCAAATTTACATCATTTTACTGATATTCTGTGTATTTATTTTGATACGATTTTACATTATCCTATGTATATTTTGTATATATATTTTATACAAATGTACGTTTTTGTATGTGTGTTTGTTTTCATTTCATAGAAATTTATATTATTTTATGTGTATTTTGTACATATATTTAAATATAAATTTAACTAATTATATGTGTATTTTGTATATATATTTTCATACATATTGAAATTATTTTTGTGTATTTTTGTATAGATTTTTATAAATTTTTCGTTATTTTATGTGTATTTTGTATATTTATTTTCCTACAAATATACGTTCCTTTATCGGAATTTTGTTTATATATTTTGAAACGAATTTACTTTATTTTAGGTGTATTTGGTATATATATTTTTATACTTATTTACATCATTTTATGTTTTTTTTTTAAGCAAATTTAAGTTATTTTATATGTATTTGTTTTGATTTTTTCATACAAATTTACATTATTTTATGTGTATTTTGTATATGTATTTCAATACAAATTTGGCTAATTCTATTTTCAAACAAATTTCAAATATTTTTGTGTATTTTTGTATATATTCTTATACAAAGTTATTTTATTTGCATTTTGTATTTATATTTTCCTACATATATACATTTTTTATTGGAATTTTGTTTATTTATTTTGATACGATTTTACATTATTTTATGTGTATTTTGTATATATATTTTTCTACGTATTTTCATTATTTTATGTGTATTTTGTATATATATTTTCATAAAAATTTACGTTATTTTATTGTGTGTATTCGTATATATTTTGATACAAATTTACATTATTTTATGTGTATTTTGCATATCTATTTCAATACAAATTTACCTTATTGTATGTGTATTTTGTATATTTATTTTAATACAAATTTAATTATTTGATGTGTATTTTTGTATATATATATTTTTTAAATATGAGTTATTTTTTGTGTATTTTGCATCTTTATTTTCAATTTTTTTTAAATTACTCTATTGATATTGTGCATATTTCTATTGATACAATTTTACATTATTTTATGTGTATTTTCTATATATTTTCCTTACATATTTACATTATTTTATGTATATTTTGTATATATATATATATATATATATATATATATATATATATATATATATATATATATATATATATATATATATATATATATATATATATATATATATATTTAAGGAAATTTACGTTATTTTATGTTTATTTGTTTATATATTTTGATAGAAATTTACAATATTTTATGGGTATTTTGTATATACGTATATATCAAAACAAATTTACCTAATTTTATGTGTATTTTGTAAATCTATTTTCATACAAATTTAAATTATTTTATTGGTATTTTGTTGATTTATTTTGATACAAATTTACATTGTTTTATGTGTGATTTGTATATATATTTTTATACGTATTTACATTACTCAATGTGTATTTTGTATATATATTTTTATACAAATTTATGTTATTTTACGTGAAAATTGTAATATATTTTGATACAAATCTACATTATTTTAAGTGTATTTTGTATATACATTTCATTACAAATTTCATTAATTTATGTTTATTTTTATATTTATTTTCATTCAAATTTAAATTATTTTATATATGTATATATATTTGTATTTACGTTATTTTATGCGTATTTTCTATATATATTTTCATTCAAAATTACATTATTTTATCGGTATTTTGTTCATTTATTTCGATACGATTTTAGATTATTTCATGTGTATTTTCTATACATATTTTTATACTAATTTACTTAATTTAATGTGTGTTTTGTTTATATATTTTTTATACAATTTTACTTCATTTTATGTGGATTTGTGTTGTTTTTTTTTATACAAATTTACATTATTTTAAGTGTATTCTCTCCTTTTTTTACTACAAATTTGCATTATTTAATGTGTATTTTGTTTATTTATTTTCATACGAATATAAATTATTTCATTTGCATTTTTGTACATATATTTTTATGGAAATTTGCGCGATTTTATGTGTATTTTGTATATATTTTTTCATACAAATTTACATTTTTTTTATTGGTATTTCGTTTAGGTATTTTGATACGAATTTACATTATTATATGTGTATTTTGTATATATTTTGTATACGTATCTTCATTATATAATGTGTATTTTGTTTATATATTTTAAAACAAATTTACGTTATTTTATGCGTATTTGTTTAAATATTTTGATACAAATTTACATTATTTTATGTATTTTGTATATATATATATATATATATATATATATATATATATATATATATATATATATATATATATATATATATATATATATATATATATATATATATATATATATATATATATATTTCAATACAAATTGAGTTATTTTAGGTATATTTTGTATATATATTTTCAAACAAATTTAAATTACTTTTGTTGATTTTTGTATATAGTTTTATACAAATATACGTTATTTTATGTGTATTTTGTATATTTATTTTCATACAAATTCACATTCTATTGGTATTTTGTTTATCTATTTTGGTACGAATTTACATTATTTTATGTTAATTTTGTATATATATTTTTATACGTATTTACATCATTTTATGTGTATTTTTTATATATATTTTATAGAAATTTACGTTTTTTTATGTGTATTCGTATATATATTTTGAAACAAATTAACATAGTTTTATGTGTGTTTTGCAAATCTATTTCAATACAAATTTTCCAAATTGTATGTGCATTTTGTATATTTATTTTAATAGAAATTTAATTATTTGATGTGTATTTTTGTATATATATTTTTATAAAAATATGCTTTTTCATGGGTATTTTGCATCTTTATTTTCATATAAATTTACATTATTTTATTGATATTCTCTGAATTTATTTTGATACGATTTTACATTGTTCTATGTGTATTTTGTATATATTTTATTTTACATATTTACATTATTTAATGTTCATTTTCTATATTTTATTTATTATTATTTTTTATTTTATTGAATTTGATACGAATTTATCTTATTTTAGGTGTATTTTTTTGTATATATTTTTACACGTATTTACATCATTTTATGTATATTTTTTATATATATTTTCATAGAAACTTACGTTATTTTATATGTTTTAGTATATATATTTTAATACAAATTTACATTATTTGATGCGAATTTTGCATATCTATTTCAATACAAATTTACCTTATTTTATGTGCATTTTGTATATTTATTTTAATACAAATTTAATTATTTTATGTGTATTTTTGTATATATATTTTTATACAAATATGTTTTATTTAATGGGTATCTTGCATCTTTATTTTCATAGAAATTTACATTATTTTATTGATATTCTGTTTATTTATTTTGATACAATTTTATATTATTCTATGTGTATTTTGTATATATATTTTATACAAATGTACGTTACTTTAAGTGTATTTGTTTTCATTTCATAAAAATTTACATAATATTATGTGTGTTTTGTACATGTATTAAAATACAAATTTAACTAATGATATGTGCAATTTGTATATCTATTTTCATACAAATTGAAAGTATTTTTTTGTATTTTTGTATATATTTTTATATAAATTTTCGTTATTTTATGTGTATTTTGTATATTTATTTCCAACAAATATATGATCTCTTATCGGAATTTGTTTAATTATTTTGATACGAATTTACATTTTTTAAGGAGTATTTGGTATATATATTTTTATACTTATTTACATCATTTTATATGTATTTTGTATGTATATTTTCATAGAAATTTACTCTATTTTATGAGTATTCGTATATATATTTTGATAGAAATTTACATTATTGATGTGTATTTTGCATATCTATTTCAATACAAATTTACTTTATTGTATATGCATTTTGTATATATATTTTTATACAAATTTAATTATTTTTTAGGTATTTTTGTATATATATATATTTTTACAAATATGTGTTATTATATGGGGATTTTGCATCTTTATCATACAAATTTACATTATTTTATTGATATTCTGTTTATTTATTTTGATACGATTTTACATTATTCTATGTGTATTTTGTATATATATATTTTATACATATTTACTTTATTTAATGTATATTTTGTATATATATTTTATGCAAATTTACGTTATTTTATGTGTATTTGTTTATATATTTTCATACAGATTTACATTATTTTATGTGTATTTTGAATATGTATTTCAATACAAATTTGCCTAATCTTATGTGTATTTTGCATATCTATTTTTAGAGCAATTTAAATTATTTTTGTGTATTTTTGTATATATTTTTATACACATTTTAGCAGTTTTATTTGTATTTTGTATGTATATTTTCCTACAAATATGCATTTTTTTATTGGAATTTTGTTTATTTATTTTGATACTAATTTACATTATTTTATGTGTATTTTGTGGTTGCCGGTCAACTGAACCAGTGCCACTTGCACCAGTACCACATGCACCAGTGCCAACTGAACCAGTGGTCAACTGAACCAGTGGTCAACTGAACCAGTTGTCAAGTGAACCAGTGGTCATTTGAACCAGTGGTCATTTGAACCAGTAACCATCTGAACCAGTGTAAACTGAACCAGTACTACTTGAACCAGTACTATTTCAACCAGTGACCATCTGAACCAGTGGTCATCTGAACCAGTGCTACTTGAACCAGTGCAAACTGAACCAGTACTACTACTTGAACCAGTACTAATTCAACCAGTGACCATCTGAACCAGTGGTCATCTGAACCAGTGCAACTTGAACCAGTGCAAACTGAACCAGTAGTACTTGAACCAGTACTATTTCAGCCAGTGACCGTGTAATACAATTTAACCCTTTTTCGAAGGCCGATGGTACTGTACTCCGTTGTGTAACCCTTTCATTACAGGTGTAACTCGTTTATGTTAGCATCCTCCCTGCACCAGCTTAAACCACGCATACTGAATTAAAACAACAAATTATCCTAGGCTTTGCATTGAATTAAAACAAGAAATAACCCTAGGCTTTGTACTGAATTAAAGCACAAAATAACCCTAGGCTGTGTACTGAATTAAAGCAAAAAATAATCCTAGGCTTTGTATTGAATTAAAACAAGAAATAAGCCTAGGCTTTGTACTGAATTAAAACAAGAAATAACCCTAGGTTTGTACTTAATTAAAGCAGGAAATAATCCTAGGATTTGTACTGAATTTGTACTATTTCAGCCAGTGACCGTGTAATACAATTTAACCCTTTTTCGAAGGCCGATGGTACTGTGCTCCGTTGTGTAACCCTTTCATTACAGGTGTAACTCGTTTATGTTAGCATCCTCCCTGCACCAGCTTAAACCACGCGCTTATGCAAAGCCATTTTTATTTTGAGCTGGTCCCAGTCCTGCAACACGTGGAGTCGGGATGCTGTCGCGGACCTTTTTTTTTTTTTTAGTTGTATATTATATTTTTATTTATTTATTTTATTTTTTAAACTTTTTTCTTTTAGTTTTTTTTTTTCTTTTCCTAGCTTATAACAGTTTTTATATTTCCTTTTCTTGTTTTATTTATTTTTATTTATTACTTTTTGTGAAATATTTTTCACTTTGTGTTTGTAAATGAAGTGTGACCATTTTAATGTATGTTTCTGAAGGAAATAAAAATACAGTTGAGTCACAACAAATTCTGCTGAACTCGCACATATTTTATGGAATAAAAAATACTCTGAATTGTAAGTAAACTAATTATATTCAGATCTTGAAGAAAAATAAAGTTGAAGAAATGTAAATAAATGCAGTACCAGCTTAAACCACGCATACTGAATTAAAACAACAAATTATCCTAGGATTTGCATTGAATTAAAACAAGAAATAACCCTAGGCTTTGTACTGAATTAAAGCAAAAAATAACCCTAGGCTTTGTACTGAATTAAAGCAAAAAATAATCCTAGGCTTTGTATTGAATTAAAACAAGAAATAAGCCTAGGCTTTGTACTGAATTAAAACAAGAAATAACCCTAGGTTAGTACTTATTTAAAGTAACTTGTCGGCTTCTTCACCATAAGATCTAACTTTAACTGCTAGTCTGTTTGCTAAAAGTACATATGTATTTCTTGGCCTCTCAAGATTGACAGCTTGGGCATTTTGCATTGTTAGCCTATGAACTGCAATGTCTTTTCTGATACCATTCATGAAAGACCACATTGTTGGATGAGAGCACATAAAAAGTGACTTGAGGGAATTATGAAACCCTTCCCTTTGCATAAGCGCGTGGTTTAAGCTGGTGCAGGGAGGATGCTAACATAAACGAGTTACACCTGTAATGAAAGGGTTACACAACGGAGCACAGTACCATCGGCCTTCGAAAAAGGGTTAAATTGTATTACACGGTCACTGGCTGAAATAGTACAAATTCAGTACAAATCCTAGGATTATTTCCTGCTTTAATTAAGTACAAACCTAGGGTTATTTCTTGTTTTAATTCAGTACAAAGCCTAGGCTTATTTCTTGTTTTAATTCAATACAAAGCCTAGGATTATTTTTTGCTTTAATTCAGTACAAAGCCTAGGGTTATTTTTTGCTTTAATTCAGTACAAAGCCTAGGGTTATTTCTTGTTTTAATTCAATGCAAAGCCTAGGATAATTTGTTGTTTTAATTCAGTATGCGTGGTTTAAGCTGGTGCAGGAGGATGCTAACATAAACGAGTTACACCTGTAATGAAAGGGTTACACAACGGAGTACAGTACCATCGGCCTTCGAAAAAGGGTTAAATTGTATTACACGGTCACTGGCTGAAATAGTACTGGTTCAAGTACTACTGGTTCAGTTTGCACTGGTTCAAGTTGCACTGGTTCAGATGACCACTGGTTCAGATGGTCACTGGTTGAATTAGTACTGGTTCAAGTAGTAGTACTGGTTCAGTTTGCACTGGTTCAAGTAGCACTGGTTCAGATGACCACTGGTTCAGATGGTCACTGGTTGAAATAGTACTGGTTCAAGTAGTACTGGTTCAGTTTACACTGGTTCAGATGGTTACTGGTTCAAATGACCACTGGTTCAAATGACCACTGGTTCACTTGACTACTGGTTCAGTTGACCACTGGTTCAGTTGACCACTGGTTCAGATGACCACTGGTTCAGATGGTCACTGGTTGAAATAGTACTGGTTCAAGTAGTACTGGTTCAGTTTGCACTGGTTCAAGTTGCACTGGTTCGGATGGTCGCTGGTTCAAATGGTTACTGGTTCAGTTGACCACTGGTTCAGTAGACCACTGGTTCAGTTGTCTACTGGTTCAGTTGTCTACTGGTTCAGTTGGCACTGGTGCATGTGGTACTGGTGCAAGTGGCACTGGTTCAGTTGACATGGAACCGTATTTTGTATATATATTTTCATAAAATTTTACGTTATTTTATTGTGTATCTTCGTATATATTTTGATACAAATTTTATACAAATTCAAGTTATTTTATATCTATTTATATATATATTTTCATACAAATTTATATTATTTTATATGTATTTTTACATGTATTTCATTACAAAAGTTTATTTTGTAGATTTATTTTATTCAATTTTAAATTATTTTATGTGTATATTTGTATTTGCATTTACGTTATTTTATGTGTATTTTCTATTTATATTTTCATCCAAAATTACATTATTTTATTGGTATTTTCTTAATTTAATTTGATACGAATTTAGATTATTTCATAGGTATTTTGTATACATATTTTTATACTCATTTACATTATCTAATGTGTGTTTTGTATATATATTTTTATGCAAGTTTACTTTATTTTATGTGCATTTTTGTACATATATTTTTATATAAATATGCGTGTTTTTTTTTGTATTTTGTATATGTTTTCTCATACAATTTACATTATTTTATTGGTATTTTGTTTATTAATCTGGATACGAATTACATTATTATATGCGTATTTTCTACATATTTTTTTATATGTATTTAGATCATTTAATATGTATTTTGTTTATATATTTTTATACAAATTTACGTTATTATATGTGTATTTTTATAAATATTTTTATTCAAATTTACATTATTTTATGAATTTTGTATATATATATATATATATATATATATATATATATATATATATATATATATATATATATATATATATATATATATATATATATATATATATATATATATATATATATATATATATTTTTCAATTCAAATTTAGCTTATTTTATGTGTATTTTGTACATCTATTTTCATACAAATTTAATTACTTTTGTGTATTTTTGTATATAGTTTTATATAAGTTTACGTTATTTTATATGAATTTTGTATATTTATATTTATACAAATACACATTCTTTTATTGATATTTTGTTTATTTATTTTGATACGAATTTACATTATTTTATGTGTATTTTGTATACATTTTTTATACGTAAATTTGTATTGAAAAAGATATGCAAAATACACATAAAATTGTAAATTTGTGTCAAAATATAAACGAATACACTCAATAAAATAACGTAAATTTTTATGAAAATATATATACAAATTACACAGAAAATAATGTAAATACGTAGAAAAATATGTATACAAAATACACATAAAATATTTAAATATGTATTAAAATAAATATACAAAATGCACATACAATAAATTAAATTTGTATTGAAAAAGATATGCAAAATACATTTAAAACAATGTAAATTTCTTTCAAAATATATATACGAATACACATAAAATAACGTAGATCTTTATAAAAATATATATACAAAATACACATAAAATGAAGTAAATACGTATAAAAAATGTATACATAATACACATAAAATAATGTAAATTCGTATCAAAATAAATAAACAAAATACCAATAAAAGAATGTGTATTTGTATAAATATAAATATACAAAATACACATAAAATAACGTAAATCTGTATAAAACTATAGACAAAAATACACAGAAGTAATTTAATTAGTATGAAAATAGATATACAAAATACACATAAAATAAGCTAAATTTGAATTGAAATACATATACAAAATACATATAAAATAAGCTAAATTTGAATTGAAATACATATACAAAATACATAAAATAATGTAAATTTGTATCAAATATTTATACAAATACACATATGATAACGTAAATTTGTATACAAAAATATAAACAAAATACACATATAATCATGTAATTCGTATTAAAATAAATAAACAAAATACCAATAAAATAATGTAAATTTGTATGAGAAAACATATACAAAATACACATAAAATAACGCAAATTTCTATGAAAATATATGTACAAACATACACATAAAATAAAGTAAATTTGCATAGAAATATATATATATATATATATATATATATATATATATATATATATATATATATATATATATATATATATATATATATATATATATATATATATATATATATATATATATATATATATATATATATATATATATATATATATATATATATATATATATATATATATATATATATATACAAAACACACATTAAATAATGTAAATGCGTATAAAAATATGTATACAAAATACCTATGAAATAATCTAATTTTTTTTCGAATTCAATTAACAAAATACCAATAAAATAATGTAATTTTGGATGAAAATATATATAGAAAGTACACATAAAATAACCTAAATAGAAATACAAATATACAGAAAAAATAATTTATAATTGAATGAAATAAATATACAAAATAAATATAAAATAAGGTAAATTTGTAATGGAATATATTTACAAAATACACATAAAATAATGCAAATTTATATGAAAATATATATACAAATACACATCAAATAACATGAATTTGTATAAATATATATATTAAAAATAAACATTTAATAATATAAATGCGTATAAAAATATATATACAAAGTACATATAAAATAATGTAAACGTATCAAAATAAACCAACAAAATACCAATAAAATAATATATATTTCAATGAAAATAAATTTACAAAATACACACAACATAACTAAAATTTGTATTAAAATATATACAATAATACCCAGAAATAATTTGAATTTGTATGAAAATAGATATACAAAATACACATAAAACTAGGTAAATCTCTTTTGAAACATATATACAAAATACCCATAAAATATTGTAGTTTTGTGTCAAAATATATCAACAAATACACATAAAATAACGTAAATGTGTATATAATATATATACAAAATACACATTAAATAATGGAAAAATGTATAAAAAAATATATACAAAATACACAGAATAATTTAGAATCGTATCAAAATAAATGAACAGAATATCAATAAAATAATGTAATTTTTTTTTAAATAAAGATGCAAAATACCCATAAAATAACGCATATTTGTATGAAAATATATATACAAAAATACACATTAAATAATTAAATTTGTATTAAAATAAATATACAAAATGCACATACAATAAAGTAAATTTTTATTGAAATAGATATGCAAAATACACATCAAATAATGATTTTTTTTAATATATATACGAAAACACATAAAATAACGTAAATTTCTATGAAAATATATATAAAAAATACACATAAAATAATGTAAATACGTATAAAAATATATATACAAAATACACCTAAAATAAGGCAAATTCGTATCAAATTCAATAAACTAGATTTCAATAAAAGAATGTATATATGTAGATAAATAAATATACAAAATAATATATAAAATAACAAAAAAATAAATAAAAATGCATACAAAAATACACAAAAAGAATTTCAATTCGTACGAAAATTGATATACAAGACACACATAAAATTAGGTCAATTTGTATTGAAGTACATATAGAAAATACACATAAAATAATATAAATTTGTATGAAAATATATAAACAAATATACATAAAGTAACGTATATTTGTATTAAATATATATAGAAAATGCACAATATATAATGTAAATATGTAGCTTAAAATATATACAAAATACACATAAAACAATGTAAAATCGTATCAAAATAAATACACAGAATATCAACAAAATAATGTAAACTTGTATGAAAATAAAGATGCAAAATACCCATAAAAAAGCATATTTTTTTTTAAATATGTATACAAAAATACACATCAAATAAATAAATTTGTACTAAAATAAATATACAAAATGCACATACAATATGGTAAATTTGTATTGAAATAGATATACAAAGCACATCTAAAACAATGTAAATTTGTTTCAAAATATGAATACACATAAAAAAAAGGAAATTTCTAAAAAAATATATATAAAAATACACATAAAATGATGTACATACGTATAAAAATATATATTCAAAATACACATAAAATAATGTAAATTCGTACCAAAATAAATAAACATAATACCAATAGAAGAATGTGAATTTGAATGAAAATAAATACACAAAATACACTTAAAATAACGGAAATTTGTATAAAACTATATACAAAAATACACAAAAGTAATTTAAATTTCTATGAAAATAGATATACAAAATATAAATAAAATAATCTAAATTTGTATTGAAATATATATACAAAATACATAAAATAATGTATATTTGTATCAAAATATTTAAACAAATACGCGTAAAATAACGTAAATTTGTTTTAAAATATATAAACAAAATGCACATTAAATAATGAAAATACGTATACAATATATATACAAAATACACAAGTAATAATGTAAATTTGTGTGAAAAAATATACAAAATACACATAAAATAACGCAAATTTCTATAAAAACATATGTACACAAATGCACATAAAATAATTTAAATTTGTATGAAAATAAATGAACAAAATACACATAAAATAAGGCAAATTTGTAGTAAAAAAGTTACAGAATACACTTAAAACAATGTAAATTTGTATAAAAAAATAACACATATGCACATAAAATAAAGTAAAATTGTGAAAAAAATATATATACAAAACACACATTAAATAATGTAAATGCGTATAAAAATATGTATAGAAAAGACACATGAAATAATCTATACTCGTATCGAAATAAATGAACAAAATACCGATGAAATAATGTAATTTTGAATGAAAATATATATAGAAAATACACGTAAAATAACATAAATACAAATAAATATATACAAATAAAATAATTTAAATTTGAATGATAATAAATATAAAAATAAACATCAAATAAGGCAAATTTGTAATGAAATATATATACAAAAAAACACATAAAATAATGTAGATTTGTATCAAAATATATATACAAATACACGTAAAATAACATAAATTTGTAAAAAAATATATATACAAAATACACATTAAATAATGTAAATACGTATAAAATATATATGTAAATTCGTATCAAAATAAATCAACAAAATACCAATAAAATAATATACAGTTGTGTGAAATTAAATTTACAAAATACACATAACATAACTAAAATTTGTATTAAAATCTGTACAAAAAAAACACAGAAATAGTTTAAATTTGTATGAAAATAGGTATACAAAACACACATAAAATTAGGTAAATTTGTTTTGAAATATACGTATATACAAAATACCCATAAAATATTGTAAATTTCTATCAAAATATATAAACAAAAAAACAAAAAAATAAAGTAAATTTGCATAAAAATATATATTTACAATATATACATTAAATAATATAAATATGAAAGGAAAATATATACAAAATACACATTGAATAATGTAAAATTGTATCAATATAAATGTACAGAATATCAATAAAGTAATGTAAAAATATATGAAAATAAAGATGCAAAATACCCATAAAATATCTCATATTTAAAAAATATATATATACAAAAACATACATAAAATAATTAAATTTGTATTAAAATAAATATACAAAATACACATACAATAAGGTAAATTTGTATTGAAATAGATATGCTAAATACACATAAAATAATGTAAATTTGTATCAAAATATATACGAATACACACAATAAAATAACTTTAATTTTTATGAAAATATATATACAAAATACACATAAAATAAGGTAAATACGTAGAAAAATATATATATACAAAATACACATAAAACAATGTAAATTCGTATCAAAATAAATAAACAAAATTCCAATAAAAGAATGTATATATGTAGGAAAATATATATACAAAATACAAATTAAATAACTAGATTTGTATAAAAATATTTACAAAAATACACAAAAATAATTTAAATTACACATATAATTAGGCTAATTTGTAATGAAATACATTTACAAAATACACATTAAATAATGTAAAATTGTATGATAATATGTAAAAAAATACACATAAAATAACGTAAATTTGCATCAAATATATCTACAAAATATACATAAAATAAAGTAAATGTGTATAAAATATATATACAAAATACACATAGAATAATGTAAAATCGTATCAAAATAAATAAACAGAATATCAATAAAATAATGTAAATTTGTATGATAAAGATGCAAAATACCCATATAATAACGCATATTTTTATAAAAATATATATACAAAAATACATATAAAATAGTTAAATATGTATTAAAATAAATATACAAAATTCACATACAATAAAGTAAACTTGTAATGAAATAGATATGCAAAATACACATAAATAATATAAATTTGTATCAAAATATATAAACGAATACTCATAAAATAGAGTAAATTTCTATGAAAATATACTTACGAAATACATATAAAATGATGTAAATAAGTATAAAAATATATATACCAAATATACCTCAAATAATGTACATTCGTATCAAAATAAATAAACAAAACTCCGATAAAAGAACGTATATTTGTAGGAAAATAAATATACAAAATACACAAAAATTAACGAAAATTTATATAAAAATATATACAAAAATACACAAAAATTATTTCAATTTGTATGAAAATAGATTTACAAAATACACATATAATTAGTTAAATTTGTATTTAAATACATATGTATTTCAATACAAATTTACCTAAATTTATGTGTATTTTGTATATTTATTTTCATACAAATTTAAATTATTTTTGTGTAGGTAAATTTGTATTGAAATAGATATGCAAAATACATATAAAACACAGTAAATTTGTTTAAAAATATATATACGAATACACATAAAATAATGTAGATTTCTATAAAAATATATATACAAAATACATAAAAAATGAAGTAGATACGTATAAAAAAATGTATACAAAATACACAGAAAATAATGTATATTCGTATTAAAACAAATAAACAAAATACCAATAAAAGAATGTGTATTTGTATAAATATAAATATACAAAATTCACATAAAATAACATAAATTTATATAAAACTATATACTATAATACACAAAATTAATTAAATTTGTATGAAAATATATATACATAAGTATAAAAAGATATATACCAAATACACCTAAAATAAGTAAATTCGTATCAAAATAAATAGACAAAATTCCGATAAAAGAACATATATATGTAGGAAAATAAATATACAAAATAAACATAGAATAACGAAATTTTTTATAAAAATATATACAAAAAAACAAAAATAATCTAAATTTGTATGAAAATAGATATACAAATTACACATATAATAATTTTAATTTGTATTTAAATACATGTACAAAATACACATAAAATAATATAAATTTTTATTAAATGAATACAAATACACATAAAAAACGTACATATGTATAAAATATATATACAAAATACACATAAAATAATATAAAATCGTATCAAAATAAATACACAGAATATCAATAAAATAATGTAAATTTGTATGAAAATAAAGATGCAAAATACCCATAAAATAAAGCATATTTTTTAAAAATACATATACAAAAATACACATAGAATAATTAAATTTCTATTAAAATTTATATACAAAATGCACATACAATAAAGTAAATTTGTATTGAAAAAATTTGCAAAATACACATAAAACAATGTAAATTTGTTACAAAATATATATACGAATACACATAAAATAACGTAGATTTCTATAGAAATATATATACAAAATACACATGAAATGATATAAATACGTATAAAAATATTAATACAAAATACACATCAAATAATGTAAATTCGCGTCAAAATAAATAAACAAAATATCAATAAAAGAATGTGTATTTGTATGAAAATAGATATACAAAATAAACATAAAATAAACTAAATTTGTATAAAACTATATACAAAACTACACAAAAATAATTGAAATTTGTATGAAAATAAATATACTAAATACACATAAAATTCGGTAAATTTGTATTGAAATACATATACAAAATACACATAAAATAATAATTAAATTTGAATGAAAATATATAAACAAATACACTTAAAATAACGTAAATTTGTATAAAATATATATACAAAATACACATTAAATAATGTAAATATGTATAAAAACAATATATATACAACACACAAAAAGAATGATGTAAATTCGTATCATAATAAATACACAGAATATTAATAAAATAATGTAAATATGTATGAAAATTAAGATGCAAAATACCCATAAGATAACGCATTTTTTTTAAATATATATACCAAAATACACATAAAATATTTGAATTTGTTTTAAAATAAATATACAAAAAGCACATAAAATAAGGTAAATTTGTATAGAAATAGATATGAAAAATACGTATAAAACGATGTAAATTTGTTTCAAAATATATATACGAAAACACATAAAATAACGTGGATTTCTATGAAAATATATATACAAAATACACATAAAATCAAGTAAATACGTATAAAAAATGTATACAAAATACACATAAAATAATGAAAAATCGTATCAAAATAAATAAACAAAATACCAATAAAAGAATTAGTATTTCTGTCAATATAAATATGCAGAATACACATAAAATAACGTAAATTTGTATAAAACTATATACAAAAATACACAAAAGTAATTAAATTTGTATGAAAATAGATATACAAAATACACATACAATAAGCTAAATTTGAATTGAAATATATATACAAAATACATAAACCAAAGTAAATTTTTATCAAAATATATAAACAAAATACTCATTAAATAATATAAATTCAAATAAAAAATATGTACAAAATACACATATAATCATGTAATTCGTATCAAAATAAATAAACAAAATACCAATAAAATAATGTAAATTTGTATGAGAAAACATTACAAAATACACATAAAATAACGCAAATTTCTATAAAAATATATGTACGAAAATGCACATAAAATAAAGTAAATTTGCATAAAAATATATATACAAAACAAATGTAAATGCGTATAAAAATATGTATACAAAGTACCTATGAAATAATCTAGATTCGTATCGAATTAAATTAACAAAATACCAATAAAATTATGTAATTTTGGATGAAAATATATATAGAAAAAGCACAAAAAATAACCTAACTACAAATACAAATATACACATAAAATAATTTCAAATTGAATGAAATAAACATACAAAATAAACATATAATAAGGTAAATTTGTAATGAAATATATGTACAAAATACACATGAATTTGTATAAAAATATATATTAAAAAAACATTAAATAATGTAAATGCGTATAAAAATATATACACAATTTACATGTAAAATAATGTAAATTTGTATAAAAAAAATCAACAAAATACCAATAAAATAATATATATTTGAATGAAAATAAATTTACAAAATACGCATAACATAACTAAAATTTGTATTAAAATATATACAAAAATACCCAGAAATAAAATCCCCAGAAATAATTTGAATTTGTATGAAAATACATATACAAAATACACATAAAACTAGGTAAATTTGAAATATATATAAAAAATACCAATAAAATATTGTAAATGTGTGTCAAAATATATCAACAAATACACATAAAATAACGTAAATTTGTATAAAATATATATACAAAATACACATTAAATAATGGAAAAATGTATAAAAAAATATATACAAAATAAATAGAATAATGTAAAATCCTATCAAAATAAATGAACAGAATATCAATAAAAGAATGTAAATTTCAATGACAATAAAGATGCAAAATACCCATAAAAATAACGCATATGTGTTTAAAAATACATATACAAAAATTCACATAAAATAATTAAATCTGTATTAAAATAAATATACAAAATGCACATACAATAATGTAAATTTTTAGTGAAATAGATATGCAAAATACACATCAAATAATGTAAATTTGTATTAAAATATATATACGAACTACACCTAAAATAAGGTAAATTCGTATCAAATTCAATAATCTAAATTTCAATAAAAGAATGTATATATGTAGGAGAATAAATATACAAAATAATATATAAAATAACTAAAATTTGTATAAAAATACATACAAAAATACACAAATATAATTTCAATTTGTATGAAAACAGATATAAAAAATACACATAAAATTGGATAAATTTGTATTTAAATATATATACAAAATACACTTAAAATAATGTAAATTAACGTATATAAAAAAAAATGTATAAAATATATATAGAAAATTCACATTAAATAATGTAAATATGTAAAATAAAATATATACAAAATACACATAGAACAATGTAACATCCTATCAAAATAAATACACAGAATATCAATAAAATAATGTAAATTTGTGTGAAAATAAAGATGCAAAATACCCATAAAAAAGCATATTTTTTTTTAAAAATATATATATAAAAATACACATCAAATGATTAAATTTGTATTAAAATAAAAATACAAAAGACACCTACAATATGGTAAATTTGTATTGAAATAGATATGCAAAACACATATAAAAAAAATGTAAATTTGTTTCAAAATATATATACGAATACACATAAAAAAAACGTTAATTTCTATAAAAATATATATAAAAATACACATAAAATGATATAAATACGTATAAAAATATATACATAAAATACACATAAAATAATGTAAACTCGTACCAGAATCAATAAACAAAATACCAATAGAAGAATGTGAATTTGTATGAAAATAATTATACAAAATATACATAAAATAACATAAATTTGTATGAAAACTATATTTAAAAATACACAAAATGAAAATAGATATATAAAAAACTATATTTGTATTGAAATATATACAAAAAAAATATAATAAATAAATTTATTTTTGTGTAAAAAATAAAAAAATACATTTAGAATAATGTTATATTTTAAAAAAAATAAAAAAAAAACAAAAATTATATAATATAATATATATACAAAATACACAAATGCACATAAAATGTAAAAATATACAAAATAAATATAAAAAAATGTAAATTTGTATGAAAATAATATATATATATATATATATATATATATATATATATATATATATATATATATATATATATATATATATATATATATATATATATATATATATATATATATATATATATATATATATATATATATATATATATATATATATATATATATATATATATATATATATATATATAAATACATAAAATAGAGCAAATTTGTAATGAAATATATATACAAAATACATAAAATAATGTGTATTTGTAGTAATATATATAATACATAAATACGTAAAATATAAAATCTAAAAAAAATATATACAAAATACACATTAAATAATGTAAATACGTTTAAAAATATATATACAAAATACACATTAAATAATGTAAATTCGTGTCAAAATAAATAAACAAAATATCAATAAAAGAATGTGTATTTGTATGAAAATAGATATTCAAAATACACATAAAATAAGATACATTTGTATAAAACTATATACAAAAATACACAAAAATATTTTAAATTTGTATGAAAATAAATATACAAAATACACATAAAATTAGGTAAATTTGTATTGAAATACATATACAAAATACACATAAAATAATGTAAATTTGAATGAAAATATATAAACAAGTACACTTAAAATAACATAAATTTGTATCAAATATATATACAAAATACATATTAAATAATGTAAATATGTATAAAAAATATATATACAAAACACAAATAGAACAATGTAAAATAGTATCAAAATAAATACACAGAATACTAATAAAATAATGTAAATTTGTATGAAAACTATGATGCAAAATCCCATAAAATAACGCATTTTTTATAAAAATATATATACCAAAACACATGTAAAATATTTGAATTTGTATTTAAATAAATATACATACAATAAGGTAAATTTGTATTAAAATAGATATACAAAATACATATATAACAATGAAAATTTGTTTCAAAATATATATACAAATACACATAAAATAACGTAGATTTCTATAAAAAAAAAAAATAAAAAAAAAATATATATATATATATATATATATATATATATATAAAAATATATATAAATATATAAATAAAAATATATATATATATATATATATATATATATATATATATATATATATATAGATATATATATATATATATTTATATATATATATATATATATATATATATATATATATATATATATATATAGTCGTCAAAGTAACGGCCTCGTGTTCAGGACGCGAGTTCAATCCCGCCCGGTGCCACCAAGCTGGGATTTTCAGCCGCCGCCGAGTGGCTTAAAACTACCCACATGCTGTCCAGAAGACCACCAATCAACCCGGACTCTAGATTCTAGGATCAAAGATGAGCTCTGGGAGGGCAGCATGAGCCAATGCAAGATGGCGCCACTATAAACACTCGCCTGCGCCAGAACAGGCTGGGCCGACCATCAGGACCTACCGGAAAGAAGCCTTGGACCGACCATCAGGATCCACCGGAAGAAGCCTACCGGCGCAATAGGCTGCAATGTAAAAAAATATATATATATATATATATATATATATATATATATATATATATATATATATATATATATATATATATATATATATATAGATATATATATATATATATATATATATATACACATAAAATGAAATCAAAATAAATAAACAAAATACCTATAAATAATGTAAATTTGTATAAATAAATATACAAGATACACATAAAATAACGTTAATTTGTATAAAACTATATATATACAAAATATATATATATATATATATATATATATATATATATATATATATATATATATATATATATATATATATATATATATATATATATATATATATATATATATATATATATATATATATATATATATATATATATATATATATATATATATATATATATATATATATATATATATATATATATATATATATATATATATATATATATATATATATATATATATATATATATATATATATATATATATATATATATATATATATATTTATATGATTACACATATAATAACGTAAATTTGTATAAAAATATATAAACAATATACTCATTAAATACTGTAAATACGTATGAAAAATATGTACAAAATACACATATAATAATATAGTTCGTATCAAAATAAATAAACTAAATACCAATAAAATAATGTAAGTTTGTGTGAGAAAACATATACAAAATACACATAAAATAACGCAAATTTCTATAAAAATATATGTACAAAAATGCACATTAAGTAAAATAAATTTGCGTAAAAATATATATACAAAACCCAGATTAAATAATGTAAATGCGTATAAAAATATGTATACAAAATACCTTTGAAATAATCTAAATTCGTATCCAATTAAATTAACAAAATATCAATGAAATAATGTAATTTTGGATGAAAATATATATAGAAATAATACATAAAATAACGTAAATACAAATACAAATATACACATAAAATAGTTTAAAATAGAATGAAATAAATATACAAAATAAACATAAAATAAGGTAAATTTGTATTTAAATATATGTAAAAATACACATAAAATAATGTAAATTTTTATGAAAATATATATACAAATACACATAATATAACATGAATATGTATAAAAATATTTATTCAAAATAAACATTAAATAATGTAAATGCGTATAAATAAATAAATATATATATATATATATATATATATATATATATATATATATATATATATATATATATATATATATATATATATATATATATATATATATATATATATATAATATAATGTAAATTCGTTTTAAAATAAATCAACAAAATACCAATAAAATAATATATATTTGAATGAAAATAGCTTTACAAAATACACATAACATAACTTAAATTTGTATTAAAATATATACAAAATTACCAAGAAATAATTTGAATTTGTATAAAAATAGATATACAAAATGCTCATAAAACTAGGTAAATTTCTTTTGAAATATATATACAAAATACCAATAAAATTTTGTAAATTTGTGTCAAAATAAATAAACAAATACTCATAAAATAACGTAAAGTTGTATAAAATATATATACAAAATACACCTTTAATAATGGAAAAATGCATAAAAAATATATACAAAACACTCATAGAATAATGTAAAATCGTATCAAAATAAATGAACAGAATATCAATAAAATAATGTAAATTTCTATGAAAATAAAGATGCAAAATACCCATAAAATAACGCATATTTATATAAAAATATATACATACACAAAAATACACATAAAATAGTTAAATTTGTATTAAAATAAATATACAAAATGCACATACAATAAGGTAAATTTGTATTGGAATAGATATGCAAAATACACATCAAATAATGTAAATTTGTATTAAAATATATATACGAAAACACATAAAATAACGTAAATTTCTATGAAAATATATATAAAAAATATACATAAAATAATGTAAATACCAATAAAAATATATATACAAAATACACCTAAAATAAGGTAAATTCGTATCAAATTCAATAAACTAAATTTATTTAAAAGAATGTATATATGTAGGAAAATAAATATACAAAATAATATATAAATAACTAAAATTTGTATAAAAATACATGCAAAAATACACAAAAATAATCTCAATTTGTATGAAAATAGATATACAAAATACACATAAAATTAGGTAAATTTGTATTGAAATACACGTACAAAATACACATAAGATAATGTAAATTTGTATTAAAATATATAAACAAATAGACATAAAGTAACGTATATATGTATAAAATATATATTGAAAATGCACATTAAATAATGGAAATATGTAAAATAAAATATATACAAAATACACATTGAACAATGTTAAATCGTATGAAAATAAATACACCGAATATCAATAAAAAAAGTAAATTTGTATGAAAATAAAGATGCAAGATACCCATAAAAAGGCATATTTTTATAAAGATATATTTACAAAAATACACATCAAATAATTAAATTTGTATTAAAATAAACATACAAAAAGCACATACAATATGGTAAATTTGTATTGAAATAGATATGCAAAACACACATAAAACAATGTAAATTTGTTTCAAAAATATATATACGAATACACATAAAAAACGTAGTTTTCTAAAAAAATATATAAAAAAAATACACATATAATGATGTAAATACGTGTAAAAAATATATATACAAAATACACGTTAAATAATGTTAACTCGTAGCAAAATAAATAAACAAAATACCAATGGAAGAATGTGAATTTGTATAAAAATAAATATACAAAATACACATGAAATAATGTAAATTTGTATAAAATTATATACAAAAATACACAGAAGAAATTTAAATTTGTATGAAAATATATATACAAAATATACATAAAATAAACTAAATTTGTATTGAAATATATATACAAAATACATAAAATAATGTAAATTTGTATCAAAATATTTAAACAAATACGCATAAAATAACGTAAATTTGTTTTAAAATATATAAACAAAATAAACATTAAATAATGAAAATACGTACACAAAATATATACAAAATACACATATAATAATGTAAATTCGTATCAAAATACATAAACAAAATACCAATAAAAAAAATGTAAATTTGTATGAAAAAATATATACAAAATACACATAAAATAACGCAAATTTCTATAAAAATATATGTACAAAAATGCATATAAAATAATTAAAATTTTTATGAAAAAAAATAAAAAAATACACATAAAATAAGGCAAATTTGTAGTTAAAAAAGTACAGAATACACTTAAAACAATGTAAATTTGTATACAAACAACAACACAAATGCTCATAAAATGAAGTAAAATTGTATAAATATATATATATATATATATATATATATATATATATATATATATATATATATATATATATATATATATATATATATATATATATATATATATATATATATATATATATATATATATATATATCTTCTTCTTCCGCAGCGTTATTATCCCGTTTCTATACGGGGTCGCTGTTTTTGATGAGTCTCCTCCATCTAACCCTGTCCTCCGCCACTTCAAGGTCCAAGTTCTTCTCCCTGTCGTCCGCCACAATACAGTCCTTCCATCTCGTCTTGGGTCTTCCTCTCGTCCTTCTGCCACCCACTTCCATATCCATTATCTGCCTTTCACAACTCCCTTCCTCTCTCCTCATGACATGACCAAACCATCTCAGTCTCGCTTCCTGCACCTTTTTACCCACACTTGTTACCTTAACTGTACCTCTTATGACTTCATTTTTGATCCTGTCGTTTCTTGTCACTCCACTCATCCATCTCAGCATTTTCATTTCTGTCAATTCCAATTTTCTTTCACTACTCCTCTTCATTGGCACAGTTTCAAGGCCATATGTCATAGCTGGTCTCAACACTGTTCTATACACTTTCCCTTTTAATTTCATTGGCATTCGCTTGTCACAGAGGACTCCTGACATATCACGCCAATTATTCCATCCCGCCTGTATCCTTCTTGTAACTTCCGCCTCTTCATTTCCATCTGCCGCAACCGTTGAACCTAGATATCTGAAGTCCCTCACGATATTCAGAGACTGGCCATCTAATGTTATGCTCCTCATGTCCCTGTTCCTGCCTTGATCCTGGTCTGTCATCACCATATATTCCGTCTTACTTCTGCTTATTCGCATTCCCCGCCTCTCCAATGCTATACGCCACTCCTCCATCCTCTCCTCCACTTCTTGTTTTGATTCACCAACCAACACCAGATCATTCGCATACATAATGTCCCATGGCACTCCTCTTCTTACGCCGTCCGTCAACACATCAACTACTTTATTAAAGAGAAAAGGGCTGAGGGCTGAGCCTTGGTGTAGCATAGCCCTCACATCAAAACTCTCAGTCATGCCTGCTGCAGTTTTAACCCTCGTTTTCACATTTCTGTACATCTCCATAATTTGTCTTATATAACTCTCTGGTACCATCTTCTTCCTCAAGCATCTCCATATTTCCTGCCTCGGAACTCGATCATAAGCTTTTTCCAGGTCAATGAATATTGCGTGTATCTCCCTCAGCTTCTCTCTATATTTTTCCATCATCTGTCTTAGCACAAAAATTGCGCTAGTCGTTCCCTTTTTAGGCATAAATCCGAGCTGGCCCCTTGCTATCTCCACCACCTGTCTCAATCTTGCATCCATAATCCTCTCCCAGATCTTCATTGTGTGGGATAGAAGCTTTATTCCACGATAGTTTGCACAATCTTGCACATTCCCTTTCTCCTTGAAGATTGGAACCATTACACTTTTTCGCCACTCCCCCGGTATAACTTGCTGGTCTTTAATTTTCCTCATTAGTATCCACAAAATATCTACTCCTTCCCTTCCCAAAGCCAACCATACCTCCACGGGGATGTTATCCGGGCCAACTGCCTTGTTCCTCTTCATTTTCTTCAGGGCCTTCTCCACTTCCACTCTCTCAATTGGCCTCGTTGGTCCCTCACATGGAACTCCATCTTCAAAATATTCACGGTGGTTCTCCTCGTTCAGCAGTCCTGAAAAATACTCCTTCCACCTTTCACGCACCTCTTCCTCTTTACTCAGTACACGCCCTTCCGCATCTAGTATTTGCTTTATGTGTTGAATATCTTTTGTAGCCTTGTTTCTGCTTTTCGCCAGCCAGTATATTTTCTTCTGACCTTGGGATGTTTCCAATTCTTCGTATATGTTCTCGCAAGCTTCCGCTTTCGCCACTGCTACTTCTTTCATTGCCGCCTTCTTCGCTCGCTGGTATTCTTCTTTATCCAGTTGATTCCTCGTCTGTTCCCATTTCCGCTTCGCCTCCTTCTTTTCCCTCAACTTTTCTTGTATGTCCTGTTTCCACCACCATTCCTGCCTCACACTGCGTGGTTTACCTGATGTTTGTCCCAGTACTTCCCGGGCTGCATTCCTCATTGTTTCCGCGTTTGTCTCAAACCACCTATTAACATCTTGTATATCACAGTCCATCCTTTCCAGCACTTTTGTCTTGAATTCTAACCGTTTCGTCTCTTCCTGCAGTTGTGTCCACTTTATTCTCTTCTCATATATCCTTTTCCTCGGTCTTGGCATGGTTAACTGCAGTCTCACCCTCAACAGTCTATGTTGTGATGCAACGTGGTCACCGGGCATTACTCTGCAGTCTTTTACCTCCCTTAGGTTTGACCGCCTATACATAATATAGTCTATCTGTGCTGCATTGTTTCCACTCTTGTAGGTGATGGTATGCTCTTCCCTTTTGGAGAAAAATGTATTCGTGACCATGAGGTCAAACGATACAGCCAAATCTACCACTCTTTCACCATCTCTATTTCTCCTTCCATACCCATGCCCGCCATGTATTCTTTCAATGCCATTGTTGTCCTCTCCTACATGTCCATTAAGATCAGCACCCATCATCACTCTTTCCTCTGCTGGAAAACATTCCATCACGCCCTCCAGCCTTCTCCAAAATACTTCCTTTTCTTCCTCTGTAACTCCTGTTTGTGGGGCATACGCACTTAAAATGTTTAATCCCCATGCCCTGTCCATTACCTTCATTACAATTATCCTGTCTCCTTCTCTGGTTACACTTATCACTTTTTCTTTCATATCAGGTGATAGTACAATTCCAACTCCATTTCTTCCCTCTTGATTTGATCCACTATACTACAATTTATATCCTTCAGCTAGCTCTTTCGCCTTGTTTCCCTTCCATCTCGTTTCCTGCACACAGAGAACACTAATCCTTCTAATCCTCATCAACTCGACCACCTCTCTCCCTCGTCCCGTCATGGTGCCAACATTTAGTTTTCCCACTCTCATGTTTATTGGAGCTGGCTTCTTTAGCCGCGCACGCTCACCGCGCGGTAGCCCTCGCTTCATCACAGAGATCGGGCGAGGCCTCTGTGCGTCGGCTCCGGGGTACGCCCTAACATTTGTCGAAACTCCTGCATTGAGACTCATCATGCTGGCTTAGGCAGGTGGTTTTACAGCCTGATGCCCTTCCTGACGCCAGCCCTCCCCATTTACCCGGGCTTGGGACCAGCACTGAGTTGAGCTATATATATATATATATATATATATATATATATATATATATATATATATATATATATATATATATATATATATATATATATATATATATATATATATATATATATATATATATATATATATATATATATATATATATATATATATATAAAACACACATTAATAATGTAAATGCATATAAAAATATGTTTAGATAATACACATGAAATAATCTAAACTCATATCGAGATAAATGAACAGAATACCGATAAAATAATGTAATTTTGAATGAAAATATATATACAAAATACACATAAAATAACGTAAATACAAATGAATATATACACATAAAATACTTTAAATTTGAATGAAAATAAATATAAAAATAAACGTAAAATAAGGTAAATTTGTAATGAAATATATATACAAAATACACATAAAATAATGTAGATTTGTATCAAAATACATATACAAATACACGTAAAATAACATAAATTTGTATCAAAATATATATACAAAATACACATTAAATAATGTAAATACGTATAAAAATATATATACAAATTACACATAAAACAATGTAAAATCGTATCAAAATAAACCAATAAAATACCAATAAAATAATATGTTTGTGTGAAAAGAAATTTACAAAATACACATAACATAACTAAGATTTATATTAAAATCTATACAAAAAAAACAGAAATAATTTAAATTTGTATGAAAATAGATATACAAAATACACATCAAATTAGGTAAATTTGTTTTGAAATATACGTATATACAAAATACCCATATAATATAGTAAATTTCTATCAAAATATATAAACAAATAAACATAAAATAACGGAAATTTGCATATATATATATATATATATATATATATATATATATATATATATATATATATATATATATATATATATATATATATATATATATATATATATATATATATATATATATATATATATATATATATATATATATATATATATATATATATATATACAAAATATACATTAAATAAAGTAAATATGTAAGGAAAATATAAAAAAAATACACATAGAATAATGTAAAATTGTATCAATATAAATATACAGAATATCAATAAATTAATGTAAAAATTTATGAAAATAAAGATGCAAAATACCCGTAAAATAACTCATATTTAAAAAAAAAATATATATATATATATATATATATATATATATATATATATATATATATATATATATATATATATATATATATATATATACAAAAATACACATAACAAAATTAAATTTGTATTAAAATAAATATACAAAATACACATAAAATAAAGTAAATTGAAATGGATATGCAAAATACACATAAAATAATGTAAATACGTAGAAAAATATATATACAAAATACATATAAAATAATGTAAAATCGTATCAAAATAAATAAACAAAACTATAATAAAAGAATGTATATTTGTAGGAAAATATATATACAAAATATAAATAAAATAACTAAAATTGGTTTAAAAATATATACAAAAATACACAAAAATAATTTAAATTTGTTTGAAAATAGATATGCAAAATACACATAAAATTAGACAAATTTGTATTAAGATGTAAATTCGTATCAAAATACGTAAAAAAAATGCCAAAAAAAAAAAGTAGATTTATATGAAAAAATATAAACAAAATACACTTAAAATAACGCAAATTTCTATAAAAATTTACGTACAAAAATGCACATAAAATAATTTAAATTTGTATGAAAATAAATAAACAAAATACACATAAAATAAGGCAAATTTGTAGTAAAAAAAGTACAGAATAAACTTCAAATAATGTAAATTTGTATAAAAAAAACACAAATGCACATAAAATAAAGTAAAATTGTATAAAAAATATATATATAAAACACACATTAAATAATGTAGATGCGTATAAAAATATGTATAGAAAATACACATGAAATAATCTAAATTCGTACCGAAATAAATTATCAAAATACCGATAAAATAATGTAATTTTGAATGAAAAAAAAAAAATATATATATATATATATATATACAAAATGTATATATATATATATAGAGAGAGAGAGTGTACAGAGGCCCCCAAAGCCTGCAGTTAAGAAACAAACTCCTCAAGGTCATCCGATCCTGTTACCCACAAATTACTCTCAGAGTTATATTTAAAATGAACAAGACCATACAGTCATTCTTCCACACTAAGGATAAAACACCTTTACAACTAGAGTCTTCTGTGATTTACAAATACACGTGTGACAGCTGCCAGGCGTCATATATAGGTAAAACAGAGAGACATCTAAAAACACGAATACACGAACACTTCGGATCCTCAGCCAGAACGGGCAAACGAATCATCAACCCATCCCACAGCGCTATAAGAGAGCACGCTCACACACACGACCACCCACTCAACAGGAACTCCTTCACTATCCTGGACAGTGCTCGGTTCAGAGCTGACTTAGCCATCATGGAGACGCTACACACACACGTCAACAAACCCACCATTAGAGACAACTCCACATCAGTGGAGCTACTGTGCTTTTAACTTAAGGTATTATTATCTGCATTTTATCTTTTGTTTTTTTCATTGTTTCTTTTACTTGTTTTTCTTCAACCCACTGTTTTATTTATTGCTGTTTTGAATCTATTGTTTGATATTGTTTTATAGCATCTGTCTACTTCACTTGTTTTGTTTGTTTTTGTTTGGGTACTTTTACGCTCCCCTTTAGTGTTTACTTTTTAATCCGCTTGATTTTTACTAGTTTTACTGTTAAAACCTCGTTTTTATGTACACTCCCACCTACTGTCAACTTTAAATATTTTTTGTTTTCAAGTGTTTTCACGTTTTATCTTTTTATATTTTTCTCTTTTCTTATGACATTGGATTGTTTTTACCGTAGATTAATCTTATTGTACTTTTATCTTACGCTGTATGTGACACTATGTACTTGCTTTTAGGTCTGATGATGGAACATATTCGTTCCGAAACGTAACCAACTTATTAAAGAAGTTTAAGATAGCAGAGATGTTTCCTGGTACTCACTCTCTCTTATATATATATATATATATATATATATATATATATATATATATATATATATATATATATATATATATATATATATATATATATATATATATATATATATATATATATATACATATATATATATATATATATATATATATATATATATATATATATATATATATATATATATATATATATATATATATATATATATATAATACACATAAAATAACGTAAATACAAATAAATATATACACATAAAATAATTCAAATTTGAATGAAAATAAATATAAAAATAAACATAAAATAAGGCAAATTTGTAATGAAATAGATATACAAAATACACATAAAATAATGTAGATTTGTATCAAAATATATATACAAATACACGTAAAAAAATTGGATAAAAATATATATACAAAATACACATTAAATAATGTAAATACGTATAAAAATATATATACAAATTACACATAAAACAATGTAAATTCGCATCAAAATAAATCAACAAAATACCAATAAAATAATATATATTTGTGTGAAATTAAATTTACAAAATACACATAACAACTAAAATTTGTATTAAAATCTATACAAAAAAACACAGAAATAATTTTAATTCGTATGAAAATAGATATACAAAATACACATAAAATTAGGTAAATTTGTTTAGAAATATACTTATATTGGCTGGAGTAGGTAGGAAGACACCTACCGAACGGGCGCAAGCCACTCCCGGTGAGGTATATATGGGAGGTGAGAAGGGAGCTGAAGCCCTCCAAAGACCCTTCCCATGTCCTCACTAACCGTTTCCCTATTGTCTCACCAACACCGGAGAGTAGTTCAGCATGCTCTCTAAAGACAGATCCTCTCTTTATCCACACCACACTACATTCACACAACATATACACCTTTTCCCAAAATCAAAATTTCAAAATGGCGCACATACACCAAGCCTCGGAGTCCCCGACTGGGGGGGGGACCACAAATTCCCCCAGGGAGGACTCCCCTTCTGGCTGCCGACCCGAGAGGTGTCTTGATAACTCCTCGAACCTCTTTCTTCTCAATTTCTGCAACATTCGCGGTCTTCGCTCTAATTTTCATTCTATGGAACATCATCTCTCCTCCTCTAAACCTCACCTTCTCTTCCTTACCGAAACACAGGTTTCTGAGGCTACTGACAGCAATCTCTACTCTGTTCCCTCCTATTATCTCTATCCTAAATTTCAATCCAAAGCTGGATGTTGCGCCTACGTGCGCAACGACATCACTTGCTCTCGTGCCCACGACCTTGACTCTTCTGAATTTTCCACCATCTGGTTAAGACTTCACTGTCATTCTATTACTAAATACATCTGTGCTGTTTATTTCTCACCTAACTCTACCAACTATGTAAAATTCTTTGACTATTTGAATTCTAAAGTGGAGCACATCTTGACCCACTCTCCCTTCGCTGAAATCTCCATCCTAGGAGATTTCAATGTTCACCACCAGCTTTGGCTTTCATCCTCTTTCACTGACCATCCTGGTGAACAAGCCTACAACTTTGCTATCCTCAACGACCTAGAGCAGTTGGTCCAGCACCCTACACGTATTCCCGACCGTCTTGGAGATCGGCCCAACATTCTAGACCTCTTCCTTACCTCAAACCCTTCTGCTTATTCTGTCAAACTGTTCTCTCCGTTGGGCTCCTCCGATCACAATCTTATTTCTGCATCCTGTCCTATCGCTCCTGTACACCCTCTGGACCCACCGAAGAGGCGATGCTTCTGGCATTTTGCTTCAGCTCGGTGGGACGACCTGAGGATGTACTTTTCGATTTCCCGTGGAATGATTATTGCTTCCAGGATAGAGACCCCTGTGTGTGCTCAGCGTATCACAGAGGTGATTGTCTCTGGAATGGAGGCATACATTCCTCGTTCTTTCTCTACTCCTCACGCAAAAAGCCTTGGTTTAATCACGCTTGTTCTCGTGCTGTCAATGATAGAGAGGTAGCTCACAAAAGGTACCAGAGCCTTCAAACTAATGCTAATTATGAACTTTACATTTCTGCCCGAAATCGTGCCAAATCTATTCTCCGACTAACCAAAATTCTTTCATTAATAGAAAATGTCAAAACCTTGCTTTCTCTAACTCTTCCCGTGACTTCTGGCATCTAGCCAAAATATCTCCTCCAACTTCACTTCTTCATCTTTCCTCCACTCCTCAGTCCTGACGGCAACACTGCCGTCTCATCTATCTCTAAGGCTGAACTCTTCTCTCAAACTTTTCTAAAAACTCCACTCTGGACGATTCTGGGCATATTCCTCCTACTCATCCCCCCTCTGACTCCTTTATGCCTGTTATAAAGATTCTTCAAAATGATGTTTTCTATGCCCTCTCTGGCCTCAATCCTCAGAAGGCTTATGGACCTGATGGAGTGCCTCCTATTGTCCTTAAAAACTGTGCCTCCGTGCTGTCACCCTGCCTGGTCAAACTCTTTCGCCTCTGCCTGTCAACATCTACCTTTCCTTCTTGCTGGAAGTATGCCTTCATACAGCCTGTACCTAAGAAGGGTGACCGCTCCAATCCCTCAAACTACCGTCCTATTGCTTTACTTTCTTGTCTATCTAAAGCTTTTGAATCAATCCTTAACCGGAAGATTCAAAAGCACCTTTCCACTTCTGACCTTCTATCTGATCGCCAGTATGGGTTCCGCAAGGGCGTTCTACTGGTGATCTCCTAGCCTTCTTAACTGACTCTTGGTCATCCTCTCTTAGCCGTTTCGGTGAAACTTTTGCTATTGCGCTGGACATATCAAAAGCTTTTGATAGGGCCTGGCACAAATCTTTGCTTTCAAAACTACCCTCCTACGGTTTCTATCCTTCTCTGTACCTTTATCTCCAGTTTCCTTTCTGACCGTTCTATTTCTGCCGTGGTAGACGGTCACTGTTCTTCTCCTAAATCTATTAACAGTGGTGTCCCACAGGGTTCTGTCCTATCTCCCACTCTTTTTCTGTTGTTCATTGATGATCTTCTTTCCAAAACGAACTGTCCTATCCATTCCTACGCCGATGATTCCACTCTGCATTATTCAACTTCTTTTAATAGAAGACCCACCCTTCAGGAACTTAACGACTCAAGGCTGGAGACTGCAGAACGCTTAGCCTCAGACCTTACTATTATTTCCGATTGGGGCAAGAAGAACCTGGTGTCCTTCAACGCCTCAAAAACACAGTTTCTCCACCTATCCACTCGACACAATCTTCCAAACAACTATCCCCTATTCTTTGACAACACCCAGCTATCACCTTTCTCAACACTAAACATTCTCGGTCTATCCTTAACTCAAAATCTCAACTGGAAACTTCATATCTCATCTCTTACTAAATCAGCTTCCTCGAGGCTGGGCGTTTTGTACCGTCTCCGCCAGTTCTTCTCCCCTGCACAGTTGCTGTCCATATACAGGGGCCTTGTCCGCCCTCGTATGGAGTATGCATCTCATGTGTGGGGGGGCTCCACTCACACAGCTCTTCTGGACAGAGTGGAGGCTAAGGCTCTTCGTATCATCAGCTCTCCTCCTCATACTGATAGTCTTCTACCTCTTAAATTTCGCCGCAATGTTGCCTCTCTTTCTATCTTCTATCGATATTTCCACGCTGACTGCTCTTCTGAACTTGCTAACTGCATGCCTCCCCCCCTCCCGCGGCCCCGCTGCACTCGACTTTCTACTCATGCTCATCCCTATACTGTCCAAACCCCTTATGCAAGAGTTAACCAGCATCTTCACTCTTTCATCCCTCACGCTGGTAAACTCTGGAACAATCTTCCTTCATCTGTATTTCCTCCTGCCTACGACTTAAACTCTTTCAAGAGGAGGGTATCAGGACACCTCTCCTCCCGAAACTGACCTATCTTTCGGCCACCTCTTTGGATTCTTTTTAGGAGCAGTGAGTAGCGGGCTTTTTTTTTATTAATGTTTGCTTTTTGTGTGCCCTTGAACTGTCTCCTTTGCTGTAAAAAAAAAAAAAAAAAAAAAAAAAATACCGATAAAATAATTTAAATTTCTATCAAAATATATAAACAAATAAACATAAAATAACGTAAATTTGCATAAAATTTATATATATATATATATATATATATATATATATATATATATATATATATATATATATATATATATACACAAAATATACATTAAATAATGTAAATATGTAAGGAAAATATAAACAAAAATACACATAGAATAATGTAAAATTGTATCAATATAAATATACAGAATATCAATAAAGTAATGTGAAAATTTATGAAAATAAAGATGCAAAATACCAATAAAATAACTCATATTTAAAAAAATATATATATACAAAAATACACATAAAATAATTAAATTTGTATTAAAATAAATATACAAAATACACATACAATAAGGTAAATTTGTATTGAAATAGATATGCAAAATACAAATAAAATAATGTAAATTTGTATCAAAATATATACGAATACACACAATAAAATAATGTAGTTTTTTATTAAAATTTATATTCAAAATACACATAAAATAATGTAATTACGTAGAAAAATATATATACATTTGTTTTATACAAATTTGTTTTATACAAATTTACATTATTTTATGTGTATTTTGTATACATTTTTTTATACGTATTTACTTAATTTTATGTGTATTTTGTATATATATTTTTATAGAAATCTACGTTATTGTATGTGTATTCGTATATACATTTTGAAACAAATTTACATTGTTTTATACGAATTTACATTATTTTAGGTGTATTTGGTATATATATTTTTACACTTATTTACATCATTTTATATGTATTTTGTGTGAATATTTTCATAGAGATTTACTCTATTTTATGTGTATTCGTATATATATTTTGATACAAATTTACATTATTGATGTGTATTTTGCATATCTATCTTAATACAAATTTACTTTATTGTATGTGCATTTTTTTATTTATTTTAATACACATTTAATTATTTTATGTGTATTTTTGTTTATATATTTTTACACATATATGCGTTATTATATGGGTATTTTGCATCTTTATTTTCATACAAATTTATATTATTTTATTGATATTCTGTGTATTTATTTTGATACGATTTTACATTATTCTATGTGTATTTTGTATATATATATTTTTAAAAATGTACGTTATTTTATGTGTATTTGTTTTAATTTCATACAAATTTACATTATTTTATATGTATTTTGTACATGTATTTAAATAAAAATTTAACAAATTATGTGTGTATTTTGTATATCCATTTTCATACAAATTGAAACTATTTTTGTGTATTTTTGTATATAATTTTATACAAATTTTCGTTATTTTAAGTGTATTTTGTATATTTATTTTCTTACAAATATGCGTTCTTCTATTGGAATTTTGTTTATTTATTTTGATACGAGTTTACATTATTTTAGGTGTATTTGGTATATATATTTTTATTTTTATTTACATCATTTATATGTATTTTGTATGTATATTTTCATAGAAATTTACTCTATTTTATGTGTATTCGTATATATATTTTGATACAAATTTACAGTATTGATGTGTATTTTGCATACCTATTTCAATAACAATTTACTTTATTGTATGTGCATTTTGTATATTTATTTTAATACAAATTTAATTATTTGATGTGTTTTTTTGTATGTATATTTTTATACAAATATGCGTTATTATATGAGTATTTTGCATCTTTATTTTCATACAAATTTACATTATTTTATTGATATTCTGTTTATCTATTTTGAAACGATTTTACATTATTCTATGTGTATTTTGTATATATATTTTTATACATATTTACATTATTTAATATATATATATATATAAATATATATATATATATATATATATATATATATATATATATATATATATATATATATATATATATATATATATATATATATATTTTTTTATGCAAATTTGCGTTATTTTATGTTTATTTGTTTATATATTTTCATACAAATTTACATCGTTTCATGTGTATTTTGTATATGTATTTAAATAGAAATTTGCTTATTTTTATGTGTAGTTTGCATCTCTATTTTCAAACAAATTTAAATTATTTTTGTGTATTTTTGTAAATATTTTTATACAAATTTTAGTTATTTTATTTGTATTTTGTATATATATTTTCCAACAAATATACATTCTTTTATTGGAATTTTGTTTATTCATTTTGATACGAATTTACATTATTTTATGTGTATTTTGTATGTATATTTTTCTACGTATATACATTATTTTATGTGTATTTTGTATGTATATTTTCATAAAAAATTACGTTATTTTATTGTGTGTATTCGTATATATTTTGACACAAATTTTATACAAACTCATGTTATTATATGTGTATTTGCATATATATTTTCATACAAATTTATATTATTTTATATATATTTTTACATATATTTCATTACAAATTTACCTTATTTTATGTTTATTTTGTATATTTATTTCATTTAGTTTTAAATTATTTTATATGCATATTTGTCTTTGTATTTAGTTATTTTATGTGTACTTTCTATATATATTTTCATCCAAAATTACATTATTTTAGAGGTATTTTGTTAATTTAATTCCATACGAATTTAGATTATTTCATAGGTATTTTGTATACATATTTTTATACCCATTTACATTATTTAATGTGTGTTTTGTATATATATTATCATGCAAATTTACTTTATTTTAAGTGCATTTTTGTACATATATTTTTATAGAAATTTGCTTTATTTTATGTGTATTTTGCATATGTTTTCTCATACAAATTTACATTTTTTATTGGTATTTTGTTTATTTATTTTGATACGAATTACATGATTATATGTGTATTTTGTACTTATTTTTTTATACGTATTTACATTATTTAATGTGTATTTTGTTTATATGTTTTTGTACAAATTTACGTTATTATATGTGTATTTGTACAAATATTTTCGTGCAAATTTTATTTATTTTATGTATTTTGAATATATATATATATATATATATATATATATATATATATATATATATATATATATATATATATATATATATATATATATATATATATATATATATATATATATATATATATATATATATATATATATATATATATATATATATATATATATTTTTTTTTTCAATTCAAATTTAGCTTATTTTATGTTTATTTTGTATATCTTTTTTCATAGAAATCTAATTACTTCTGTGTATTTTTGTATATAGTTTTATATAAATTTACGTTATTTTATCTGTATTTTGTATATTTATATTTATAGAAATACACATTCTTTTATTGGTATTTTGTTTATTTGTTTTGATACGAATTAACATTATTTTATGTGTATTTTGTTTACATTTTTTTATACGTATTTACCTAATTTTATGTGTATTTTGTATATATATTTTTATACGTATTTACATCATTTTATGTGTATTTTGTATGTATATTTCTAAAGAAATCTACGTTATTTTATGTGTATTCGTATATAGATTTTGAAACAAATTTACACTGTCTTATGTGTATTTTGTTTATTTTTTAAATACAAATCTACCTTATTGTATATGCATTTTGTATATTGATTTTATTACAAATTTAATTATTCTATGTGTATTTTTGTATATGTATTTAAAAAGAAAAATGCTTTATTTTATGAGTATTTTGGATTTTTATTATCATACAAATTTACATTATTTTATTGATATTCCGTGTATTTATTTTGACTCGATTTTACATTGTTCTATGTGTATTTTGTATATATATTTAATATGAATGTACGTTGCTTTATGTGTATTTGTTTTCATTTCTTACAAATTTACATTATTTTATGTGTATTTTGTACATGTACTTAAATACAAACTTAACTAATTATATGTGTATTTTGTATATCTATTTTTATACAAAACGAAATTATTTTTCTTTATTTTTGTATATATTTTTATATAAATTTTCGTTATTTTATTTTTATTTTGTACATTGATTTTCCTACAAATATACGTTCTTTGATCGGAATTTTGTTTATTTATTTTGATACGAATTTACATTATTTGAGGTATATTTGGTATATATATTTTTATACTTTTTTAGATCATTTTATATGTATTTTGTATGTATATTTTCATAGAAGTCTACTCTATTTTATGAGTATTCGTATATATATTTTGATACAAATTTACATTAGTGATGTGTATTTTGCATATCTATTTCAATACAAAATTACTTTATTGTATGTGCATTTTGTATATTTATTTTAATACTAATTTAATAATTTTATATGTATTTTTGTATATATATTTTTATACAAATATGCGTTATTATAAGGGTATTTTGCATCTTTATTTTCATACAAATTTACATTATTTTATTGATATTCTGTTTATTTATTTTGATAAGATTTTACATAATTCTATGTGTATTTTTGTATATATATTTTATCCAAATCTACGCTATTTTATGTGTATTTGTTTATATATTTTCATACAAATTTACATTATTTTATGTGTGTTTTGTACATGTATTTCAATACAAATTTGCCTAATTTTATGTGTATTTTGCATATCTATTTTCAGACAAATTTATATTATTTTGTGTATTTTTGTATATATTTTCATACAAATTTTAGTCATTTTATTTGTATTTTGTATATATATTTTCCTACAAATATACATTCTTTTATTGGAATTTTGTTTATTTAATTTGATAAGAGCTTACATTATTTTATGTGTATTTTGTATATATATTTTTCTACGTATTTACATTATTTTGTATATATTTTGTATACATATTTTCATGAAAATGTACGTTATTTTATTGTGGGTATTCGTATATATTTTGATACAAATTTTATACAAATTCATGTAATTTTATGTGTATTTGTATATATATATTCATACAAATTTATATTATTTTATGTTTATTTTTGTATATATTTCATTACAAATTTACCTTATTTTATGTTTATTTTGTATATTTATTTCATTCAATTTTGAATTATTTTATGTGTATATTTGTATTTGTATTTAGGTTATTTTATGTGTATTTTCTATATATATTTTCATCCAAAATTACATTATTTTATTGGTATTATGTTAATTTAATTCGATACGAATTTAGATTATTTCATAGGTATTTTGTATTCATATTTTTAAAAGCATTTACATTATTTAATGTGTGTTTTGTATGTATATTTTTATGCAAATTTACTTTATTTTATGTGCATTTTTGTACATATTTTTATTGAAATTTGCGTTATTTTATGTGTATTTTGTTTATGTTTTCTCATACAAATTTACATTATTTTATTGGTATTTTAGTTATTTATTTTGATACGAATTTATATTATTTTATGTGTATTTGTATATATATTTTTCTACATATTTACATTATTTTATGTGTATTTTGTATATATATTTTCATAAAAATTTACGTTATTTTATTGTGTATTCGAATATATTTTAATACAAATTTACATTATTTTATGTGTATTTTGTATATATATTTTTCTACGTATTTACATTATTTTATGTGTATTTTGTATATATATTTTAATAAAAATTTACGTTATTTTATTGAGTGTATTTGTATATATTTTAATACAAATTTACATTATTTTATGAGTATTTTGTATATCTATTTCAAAACAGATTTTCCTTATTGTATGTGAATTTTGTATATATATTTTAATACAAATTTAATTATTTTATGTGTATTTTTTTATAAATAAATAAATATATATATATATATATATATATATATATATATATATATATATATATATATATATATATATATATATATATATATATATATATATATATATATATATATATATATATATATATATATATATATATATATATATATATATATATATATATATATATATATATATATATATATATATATATATATATATATATATATATATATATATATATATATATATATATATATATATATATATATATATATATATATATATATATATATATATATATATATATATATATATATATATATATATATATATATATATATATATATATATATATATATATATATATATATATATATATATATATATATATATATATATATATATATATATATATATATATATATATATATATATATATATATATATATATATATATATATATATATATACAGATATAGATGTTTTTTTTTTTATTTGTTTATATATTTTGTTTGAAATTTACAATATTTTATGTTTATTTGGTATATATGTATATTTCAAAACAAATTTACCTAATTTTATGTTTATTTTGTTTATCTATTTTCATACAAATTTATATTATTTCTGTGTTTTTTGTATAGATTTTGAAACAAATATTATATATGTTATGTGTATTTTGTAAATTCAATTTCACAGAAATATATATTATTTTATTGTTTTTTGTTGATCTATTTTGATACGAATTTTCATTGTTTTATGTGTAATTTGTGTGTATATATATATATATATATATATATATATATATATATATATATATATATATATATATATATATATATATATATATATATATATATATATATATATATATATATATATATATATATATATACGTATTTACATTATTTAATGTGTATTTTGTATATTGATTTTTATACAAATTTATGTTATTTTACGTGTATTTGTATATATATTATGAAACAAATCTACATTATTTTATGTGTATTTTGTATATATATTTCATTACAAATTTGCCTTATTTCATGTTTATTTTTATATTTATTTTCATTCAAAATTAAATTATTTTATATGTATATATTTATTTGTATTTACGTTATTTTTGTTTATTTTCTATATATATATTTTCATTCAAAATTACATTATTTTATCGGTATATTGATCATATATTTCGATACGAATTTAGATTATTTCATGTGTATTTTCTATATATATTTTTATTCGCATTTACATTATATAATGTGTTTGGTATATATATTTTTTTACAATTTTGCTTCATTTTATTTGCATTTGTGTTGTTTTTTTTATACAAATTTACATTATTTTAAGTGTATTCTGTTCTTTTATTACTACAAATTTGCCTTATTTTATGTGTATTTTGTTTATTAATTTTCATACAAATTTAAATTATTTCATGTGCATTTTTGTACATATATTTTATAGAAATTTGCGTTATTTTATGTGTATATTTTATATATTTTTTCATAGAAATCTACATTTTTTTTATTGGTATTTTGTTTATATATTTTGATACGAATGTACATTATTATATGTGTATTTTGTATATCTTTTGTATACGTATTTTAATTATTTAATGTGTATTTTGTTTATATATTTAAAAAAAAATTACGTTATTTTATGCGTATTTGTTTAAATATTTTGATACAAATATTCATTATTTTATGTATTTTGTATATATATATTTTAATACAAATATACTTTATTATTATATATATTTTGTATATCTATTTTCATACAAATTTAAATTAATTTTGTGGATTTTTGTATATAGTTTTATACAAATTTACGTTATTTTATGTGTATTTTGTATATTTATTTTCATACAAATTCACATTCTTCTATTGGTATTTTGTTTATTTATTTTGTTACGAATTTACATTATTTTATGTGTATTTTGTATATATATTTTTATACGTATTTACATCATTTTAGGTGTATTTTTTATATATATTTTTATATAAATTTACGTTTTTTTATGTGTATTCGTATATATATTTTGAAACAACTTTACATTGTTGTATGTGTGTTTTGCATATCTATTTCAATACAAATTTACCATATTGTATGTGCATTTTGTAGTTATTTTAATTCAAATTTAATTATTTGATTATAAAAATATGTTTTTTTATGGGTATTTGGCATCTTTATTTTCCTACAAATTTACATTATTTTATTGATATTCTGTGTATTTATTTTTATACGATTTTATATTGTTTTATTTGTATATTGTATATATTTTATTTTACATATTTACATTATTTAATGTGCATTTTCTATATATATATTTTATACATATATACGTTACTTTATGTCTATTTGTTCATATATTTTCATACAAATTTACATTATTTTATGTGTATCTTGTATATATATTTCAATACAAATTTATCTAATTTTATGTGTATTTTGTATATTTATTTTCATAAAAACTCAAATTATTTTTTGTATATTTTTGTATGTATTTTTAAACAAATTTTAGTTATTTTTTATATTATTTTGTATATTTATTTTCCAACATATATACATTCTTTTATTGAAATTTAACTTATTGAATTTGATACGAATTTACCTTATTTTAGGTGTATTTTGTATATATATTTTTATACGTATTTATATCATTTTATGTGTATTTTTTATATATATTCATAGAAATATACGTTATTTTATGTTTTTTCGTATTTATGTTTTAATACAAATCTACATTATTTGATGTGTGTTTTGCATATCTATTTGAATACAAATTTACCTTATTGTATGTGCATTTTGTATATTTATTTTAATACAAATTTAATTATTTTATGTGTATTTATGTATATATATTTTTATATAAATATGCTTTATTTTATTGGTATTTTGCATCTTTATTTCATAGAAATTTCCATTATTTTATTGATATTCTGTTCATTTATTTTGATAGGATATTACATTATTTTATGTGTATTTTATATATATTTTTTTATACATTTTTCCATTATTTAATGTGTATTTTGTATATATATTTTATACAAATTTGCGTTATTTTATGTGTATTTGTTGATATATTTTGACACAAATTTCCAATGATTTATGGGTATTTCGTATATATATATTTCAAAAGAAATTTACCTAGTTTTATGTGTATTTTGTATTTCAATTTTCATACAAATTCAAATTATTTCTGGGTATTTTTGTATATATTTTAATACAAATGTTAGTTATGTTATGTGTATTTTTTAAATTTATTTTTATTCAAATATATATTATTTTATTGGTATTTTGTTGATTTATTTTGATACGATTTACATTATTTGATATGTACTTTGTTTTTATATTTTTATACGCATTTACATTAATTAATGTTTGTTTTGAATATATATTTTAATACAAATTCGTGTTATTTTATGTGTATTTGTATATATATTTTCATACAAATTTATATTATGTTATGTGTATTTTGTACATATATTTATTTACCAATTTATCTTATTTTATATTTATTTCATTCAATTTTAAATTATTTTATGTGTATATTTGTATTTGTATTTAGGTTATTTTATGTTTATTTTCTATATATATTTCCATCCAAAATTACATTATTTTATTGATATTTTGGTAATTTAATTCGATACGAATTTAGATTATTTCATAGGTATTTTGTATACATATTTTCATACGCATTTACATTATTTAATCTGTTTTTTGTATATATATTTTTATGCAAATTTATTTTATTTTATGCGCAATTTTGTACATATATTTTTATAGAAATTTGCGTTATTTTATGTGTCTTTTGTATATGTTTTCTCATACAAATTTACATTATTTTATTGGTATTTTGTTTATTTATTTTGATACGAATTACATTATTATATGTGTATTTAGTACATGTTTTTCATACGTATTTACATTATTTAATATGTATTTTGTCTATATATTTTCATACAAATTTATGTTATTATATGTGTATTTGTATAAATATTTAAATTTACATTATTTTTTGTATTTTGTATATATATTTCAATTTAAATTTAGCTTATTTTATGTGTATTTTGTACATCTATTTTCATACAAATTTTATTACTTTTGTGTATTTTTGTATATAGTTTTATATAAATTTACGTTATTTTATGTGTATTTTGTATATTTATTTTTATAAAAATACTCATTCTTTTATTCGTATTTTGTTTATTTATTTTTATACGATTTTACATTATTTTATGTGTATTTTTCATACATTTTTTTTATACGGATTTACTTAATTTTATGTGTATTTTGTGTATATATTTTTATAGAAATCTACGTTATTTTATAAGTATTCATATATATATTTTGAAACAAATTTACATTGTTTTATATGTGTTTTGCATATCTATTTCAATCTAAATATAACTTTTCGTATGTGCATTTTGTATATTTATTTTAATACAAGTTCAAATATTTTATGTGTATTTTGGTATATATATTTAAAAAAAAAAGCGTTATTTTATGGGTATTTTGCATCTTAATTTTCATACAAATTTAAATTATTTTATTAATATTTTGTGTATTTATTTTGATACGAATTTACATTATTCTATTTGTGTTTTGTATATATTTTTTTATACATATTTTACATCATTTAATGTGTATTTTGTATATATATTTTATACAGATTTACGTTATTTTAAGTGTATTTGTTGATATATTTTCATTCAAATTTATTTACTATTTTATGTGTATTTGGTATATGTATTTCAATACAAATCTACCTAATTTCATGTGTATTTTGTATAGTTATTTTCATACAAATTAAAATTATTTTTGTGTAGTTTTGTATATAGTTTTACAAATTTAGGTTATTTTATGTGTATTTTGTATATCTATTTTCATACAAGTACACATTCTTTTACTGATATTTTGTTTATTTATTCTGACACGAACTTACATTAATTAATGTCTATTTTGTATATATATTTTCATACTTATTTACATCATCTCATGTGTATTTTGTATATATATTTCTATAGAAATCTACGTTATTTTATGTGTATTCGTATATATATTTTAAAACAAATTTACATTGTTTTATGTGTATTTTGCATATTTTTTCAATACAAACTTACCTTTTTGTATGTGCATTTTGTATATTAACTTTAATACAAATTTAATTACTGAATGTGTATTTCTATAAAAATATGCTTTATTTTATGGGTATTTTGCACCTTTATTTTCATACAAATTTACATTATTTTATTGATATTATGTGTATTTATTTTGATACGATTTTACATTATTCTATGTGTATTTTGTATATATATTTTATACAAATGTACGTTATTTTATGTGTATTTGTTTTCATTTCATACAAATTTACATTATTTTATGTGTATTTTGTACATGTATTAAAATACAAATTTAACTAATTATATGTGTATTTTGTATATCTATTTTCATACAAATTGAAATTATTTTTGTGTTTTTTTTTTGTATATATTTTTATACAAATTTTCGTTATTTTATGCGTATTTTGTATATTTATTTTCCTACAAATATACGTTCTTTTATCGGAATTTTGTTTATTTATTTTGATACGAATTTACATTATTTTAGGGGTATTTGGTATATATATTTTTATACTTATTTACATTATTTTATATGAATTTTGTAAGCATATTTTCATAGAAATTTACTCTATTTTATGTGTATTCGTATATATATTTTGATACAAATTTACATTATTTATGTGTATTTTGCATATCTATTTTAATACCAATTTACTTTATTCTATGTGCATTTTGTATATTTATTTTAATACAAATTAAATTATTTTATGTGTATTTTTGTATATATATTTTTATGCAAATATGTGTTATTATATGGGTATTTTGCATCTTTATTTTCATACAAATTTACATTATTTTATTGATATTCTGTTTATTTATTTTTATACGATTTAACATTATTCTATGTGTATTTTGTATATATTTTTTTTATACATATTTACATTATTTAATGCTTATTTTGTATATATATTTTATCCAAATTTACGTTATTTTTTGTGTATTGTGCATATCTATTTTTAAACAAATTTGAATTATTTTTGTGTATTTTTGTATATATTTTTATAGAAATTTTAGTTATTTTATTAGTATTTTGTATATTTATTTTCCTACAAAGATACATTCTTTTATTGGAATTTTGTTTATTTATTTTGATACGAATTTACATTATTTTATGTGTATTTTGTATATATATATTTCTACGTATTTACGTTATTTTATATGTATTTTGTATATATATTTTAATAAAAATTTACATTTATTTTATTCGTATTTATTTTGATACAAATTTTATACAAATTCATGTTATTATATGTGTATTTGTATATATATTTTCATACAAATTTATATTATTTCATGTGTATTTTTACATATATTTCATTACAAATTTACCTTATTTTATGTTTATTTTATATATTTATTTAATTCAATCTTAGATTATTTTATGTGTATATTTGTATTTGTATTTAGGTAATTTGATGTGTATTTTCTATATATAATCTACATATAATCATGTAATTCGTATGGAAATAAATAAAAAAAATACCAATATAATAATGTAAATTTGTATGAGAAAACATATACAAAATACATATAAAATAACGCAAATTTTTATAAAAATATATGTACAGAAATGCACATAAAATAAATTTGCATAAAAAAAATATACAAAACACACATTAGATAATGTAAATGAGTATAAAAATATTTATACAAAATTCCTATGAAATAATCTAAATTCGTATCGAATTAAATTACCTAAATACCAATAAAATAATGTAATTTAGATTTTTTCATAGGTATTTTGTATACATATTTTTATACTCATTTACATCATCTAATGTGTGTTTTGTATATATTTTTTTTATACAAATTTACTTTATCTTATGTGCATTTTTGTACATATATTTTTATAGAGATTAGCGTTATTTTTTTAGTATTTTGTATATGTTTTTTCTTACAAACTTATATTATTTTATTGGTGTTTTGTTCATTCATTTTGATACGAATCATATGATTATATGTGTATTTTGAACATATTTTTTTATACGTATTTACATTATTTAATGTGTATTTTGTTTATATAATTTTATACAAATTTACGTTATTATATGTGTATTTGTATAAATATTTTGATACAAATTTTCATTGTTTTATGTATTTTGTAGATATATTTCAATTCAAATTTAGCTTATTTTAAATGTATTTTGTATATCTATTTTCATACAAATTTAATTACTTTTGTGTATTTTTGTATATAGTTTTATATAAATTTACGTTATTTTATGTGTATTTTGTATATTTATATTTATACAAATACACATTGTTTTATTAGTATTTAGTTTATTTATTTTGATACGAGTTTACATTATTTTATGCGTATTTTGTATACATTTTTTTATACGTATTTACTTCATTTTATGTGTATTTTGTATATATATTTTCATAGAAATCGACGTTATTTTATGTGTATTCGTATATATATTTTGAAACAAATTTACATTGTTTTATATGTATTTTGCATATCTATTTTAATACAAATTTAACTTATTGTATGTGCATTTTGTATATTTATTTTAATATAAATTCAAATATTTTATGTGTGTTTTGGTATATATATATTTTTTTTTGAAAAAGCGTTATTTTATGGGTATTTTGCATTATAATTTTCAAACAAATTTACCTTATTTTATTAATATTCTGTGTATTTATCTTGATACGATTTTACATTATTCTATTTGTGTTTTGTATATATTTTTTTATACATATTTACATTATTTAATGGGTATTTTATATATATATATATATATATATATATATATATATATATATATATATATATATATATATATATATATATATATATATATATATATATATATATATATATATATATATATATATATATATATACAAATTTACGTTACTTTAAGTGTATTTGCTTATATATTTTCATTAAAATTTACATTATCTTCTGTGTATTTTGTAAATGTATTTCAATACAAATTTACCTAATTTTAGGTATATTTTGTATATTTATTTTCATATAAATTTAAATTATTTTTGTGTATTTTTGTATATAGTTTTATACAAATTTAGGTTATTGTATTGTATTTTGTATATCTATTTTTATAGAAATACACATTCTTTTATTGATGTTTTGTTTATTTATTTTGACGCGAATTTACATTATTTATTGTGTATTTTGTATATATATTTTTATACGTATTTACTTCATTTCATGTGTATTTTGTATATATATTTCTATTGAAATCTACGTTGATTTATGAGTATTAGTATATAGATTTTGAAACAAATTTAAACTGTTTTATGTGTATTTTGCATATTTTTTCAATACAAATTTACCTTATTGTATATGCATTTTGTGTATTAATTTTAATACAAATTTAATTATTCTATGTGTATTTTTGTATATGTATTTTTATTAAAAATATGCTTTATTTTATGGGTATTTTGCATTATTTTACATTATTTCATTGATATTCTGTGCATTTATTTTGAAACGATTTTACATTATTTATGTGTATTTTGTATCTATATTTTATACAAATGTACGTTATTTTATATGTATTTATTTTCATTTCATACTGATTTACATCATTTTATGTTTATTTTGTACATATATTTAAATACAAATTTAACTAATTATATGTGTATTTTGTAAATCTATTGTCATACAAATCGAAATTATTTTTTGAGTTTTTTTTTTGTATATTTTTATATAAATTTTCATTATTTTATGTGTATTTTGTATATTTATTTTCCTACAAATATACGCTCTTTTATCGGAATTTTGTTTATTTATTTTGATACGAATTTACATTATTTTAGGTGTATTTGGTATATATATTTTTATACATATTTACATCATTTTATATGTATTTTGTATGTATATTTTCATAGAAATTTACTCTATTTTATGTGTATTCGTACATATATTTTGATACAAATTATTTCAAGTGTATTTGTTTATATATTTTCATTCAAATTTACCTAATTTTATGTGTATTTTGTATATTTATTTTCATACAAATTTAAATTATTTTTGTGTATTTATGTATATAGATTTATACAAATTTAGGTTATTTTATGTGTATTTTGTATATCTATTTTCATACAAATACACATTCTTTTATTGATATTTTGTTTATTTATTTTGAGGCGAATTTACATTATTTAATGTGTATTTTGTATATATATTTTTATACGTATTTACATCATTTCATGTGTATTTTGTACATATATTTCTATAGAAATCTACGTTATTTTATGTGTATTCGTATATATATTTGAAACAAATTTACAGTTTTTTGTGTATTTTGCATATTTTTTCAATACAAATTTACCTTATTGTATGTGCATTTTGTATATTAATTTTAATACAAAATTAATTATTCAATGTGTTTTTTGTATATGTATTTTTATTAAAATATGCTTTATTTTATCGGTATTTTGCATCTTTATTTTCATATACAAATTTACATTATTTTATTGATATTCTGTTTATTTATTTTGATACGATTTTACATTATTCTATGTGTATTTTGTATATATATTTCATACATATTTGCATTATTTAATGTATATTTTTTATATATATTTTAGGGAAATTTACGTTATTTTATGTGTATTTGCTTATATATTTTCATACAAATTTACATAATTTTATGTGTATTTTGCATAGCTATTTTCAAACAAATTTAAATTATTTATGTGTATTTTTGTATATATTTTTTATACAAATTTTAGTTATTTTATTAGTATTTTGAATATATATTTTCCTACAAACATACATTCTTTTAGTAGAATTTTGTTTATTTATTTTGATACGAATTTACATTACTTTATGTGTATTTTATATATATATTTTTTTAAGTATTTAAATTATTTTATGTGTATTTTGTATATACATTTTCATAAAAATTTACGTTATTTTATTGTGTGTATTCGTATATATTTTGATACAAATTTTATAAAATTCATGTTATTTTATGTGTTTTTGTATATATATTTTCATACAAATTTATATTATTTTATGTGTATTTTTACATATATTTCATTACAAAATTATCTTATTTTATTTTTATTTTGTATATTTATTTCATTCAATTTTAAATTACTTTATGTGTATATTTGTATTTGTATTTAGGTAATTTTATGTGTATTTTCTATATATTTTCATCCAAAATTACATTATTTTATTGGTATTTTCTTAATTCAATTCGGTACGAATTTAGATTATTTCATAGGTATTTTGTATACATATTTTTATACTCATTTACATTATTTAATGTGTGTTTTGTATATATATTTTCATGTAAATTTATTTTATGTGCATTTCTGTACATATATTTTTATAGAAATTTGCGTTATTTTATGTGTATTTAGTATATGTTTTCTCATACAAATCTACATTATTTTATTGGTATTTTGTTTATTTATTTTCATGCGAATTACATGATTATATGTGTATTTTGTATATATTTTTTTATACGTATTTACATTATTTAATATGAATTTGTTTATATATTTTTATACAAATTTACGTTATTATATGTGTATTTGTATAAATATTTTGATACAAATTTGCTTTATTTTAAATATTTTGTATATATATTTCAATTCAAATTTAGATTATTTTGTGAGTATTTTGTATATCTATTTCCATACAAATTTAATTACTTCTGTGTATTTCTGTATATAGTATTATATAAATTTACGTTATTTTATGCGTATTTTGTATATTTATATTTATACAAATATACATTCTATTATTGGTATTTTGTTTATTTACTTTGATACGATTTTACATTATTTTATGTGTATTTTGTTTACATTTCTTTATACGCATTTACTTTATTTTATGTGTATTTTCTATATATATTTTCATAGAAATCTACGTTGTATTATGTGTATTCGTACATATATTTTGAAACAAATTTACATTGTTTTATGTGTATTTTGCATATCTATTTCAATACAAATTTAAATTAGAGTATGTGTATTTTGTATATTTATTTTAATACAAATTTAAATTTTCTATGTGTATTTTGGTGTATATATTTTTATAAAAAAAAAATGCGTTATTTTATGGGTATTTTTCTTCTTTATTTTCATACAAATTTACATTATTTTTTTAATATTCTGTGTATTTATTTTGATACGATTTTACATTATTCTATTTGTGTTTTGTATATATTTTTTTATACATATTTACATTATTTAATTTGAATTTTGTATGTTTATTTTATACAAATTTACGTTATTTTAAGGGTATTTGTTTATGTATTTTCATTCATATTTACATTATTTTATGTGTATTTTGTATACGTATTTCAACACAAATTCACCTAAATTTACGTGTATTTTGTATATTTATTTCCATACTAGTTTAAATTATTTTTGTGTATTTTTGTATATATTTTTATACAAATTTAGGTTATTTTATGTGTATTTTGTAAATCTATTTTCATACAAATACACATTCTTTTATCGATATTTTGATTATTTATTTTGACGCGAATTTACATTATTCAATGTGTATTTTGTATATATATTTTTATACGTATTTACATCATTTCATGTGTATTTTGTATATATATTTCTATAGAAATCTACGTTATTTTATGTGTGTTCGTATATATATTTTGAAACAAATTTACATTGTTTTATGTGTATTTTGCATATTTTTTCAATACAAATTTACCTTATTTTATGTACATTTTGTATGTTAATTTTAATACAAATTTAATTATTCTATGTGTATTTTTGTATATGTATTTTTATAAAAATATGCTTTATTTTATGGGTGTTTTGCATCATTATTTTCATACAAATTTACATTATATATATTTTTTATACAATTTTACTTCATTTTGTGTACATTTGTGTTGTTGTTTTTATACAAATTTAAATTATTTTAAGTGTATTTTGTACTTTTTTTTATTATAAATTTGCCTTATTTTATGTGTATTTTGTTTATTTATTTTCATACAAATTTAAAGTATTTGCTGTGCGTTTTTGTACATATATTTTTATAGAAATTTGCGTTATTTTATGTGTATTTTGTATATATTTTTTCATACAAATTTACATTTTTTTATTATTATTTTGTTTATGTATTTTGATACAAATTTACATTATTATATGTGTATTTTGTATATATTTTGTAAACGTGTTTTAATAATTTAATGTGTATATCGTATATATATTTTAAAACAAATTTACATTATTTTATGCTTATTTGTTTAATTATTTTGATACAAATATACATTATTTTATGTATTTTTTATATATATTTCAATACAAATTTAGTTTATTTTATAAATATTTTGTATATCTATTTTCATACAAATTTATATTACTTTTGTGTATTTTTGTATAGAGTTTTATACAAATTTACGTTATTTTATGTGTATTTTGTATATTTATTTTCATACAAATTCACATTCTTCTATTGGTATTTTGTTTATTTATTCTGGTACGAATTTACATTATTTTATGTGTATTTTGTATATATATTTTTATACGTATTTACATCATTTTATGTGTATTTTTTATATATATTTTTATAGAAATTTACGTTTTTTTATGTTTATTCGTATATATATTTTGCAACAAATTTACGTTGTTTGATGTGTGTTTTGCATATCTATTTTAATACAAATTTATTATGTATTATGTATTTTGTATATTTATTTTAATACAAATTTAATTATTTGATGTGTATTTTTGTATATATATTTTTATAAAAATATGCTTTTTTTATGATTATTTTGCATCTTTATTTTCTTACAATTTTAGATTATTTTATTGATATTCTGTGTGTTTATTTTGATACTGTTTAACATTGTTCTATGTGTATTTTGTATATATTTTATTTTCCACATTTATATTATTTAATGTGCATTTTCTATATATTTTTTATACTTATATACGTTACTTTATGTCTATTTGTTTATACATTTTCATACAAATTTACATTATCTTATGTGTATTTTTTATATGTATTTCAATACAAATTTATCTGATTTTATGTGTATTTTGTATTTGCATTTTCATACAAATTGAATTTTTTTGTGTGTATTTTTGTATGTATTTTTATACAAATGTTTGTTATTTTATATATTATTTTGTGTATATATTTTCCTACATACATACATTCTTTTATTGAATTTTAGTTTATTGAATTTGATATGAATTTACATTATTTAGGTGTATTTTGTATATGTATTTTTATTCGTATTTACATCATTTTATGTGTATTTTTTATATATATTTTCATAGAAATTTTACGCAATTTTGTGTGTTTTCGTATACATATTTTAATACAAATTTACATTATTTGATGTGTATTTTGCATATCTATTTCAATACAAATCTATCTTATTGTATGTGCATTTTGTATTTGTATTTTAATACAAATTTTATTATTTTATGTGTATTTTTGCATATACATTTTTATTCATATATGCGTTATTTTATGGGTATTTTGCATCTTTATTTTCATAGAAATTTATATTATTTTATTGATATTCTGTTCATCTATTTTGATACGATTTTACATTATTCTATGCGTATTTTGTATATATATTTTTATTCACTTTTCCATTATTTAATGTGTACTTTGTATATATATTTTATATAAATTTACGTTATTTTTTTGGTATTTGTTGATATATTTTGACACAAATTTACAATATTTTATGGGTATTTTGTATATATATTTTCATATAAATTCAAATTATTTCTGGGATTTTTTGTATATATTTTAATACAAATTTTACTTATGTTATGTGTATTTTGTAAATTTATTTTCATTCAAATATATATTATTTTATTGGTATTTTGTTGATTTATTTTGATACGAATTTACATTATTTTATATGTACTTTGTATATATATTTTTATACGCATTTACATTATTTAATGTTTATTTTGAAAACATATTTTCATACAAATTCATGTTATTTTATGTGTATTTGTATATATATTTTCATACAAATTTACATTGTATTATGTGTATTTTTTACATATATTTCATTACAAATTTACCTTATTTTATGTTTATTTTGTATATTAATTTAATTCAATTTTAAATTATTTTATGTGTATATTTGTATTTGTATTTAGGTTATTTTATGTGTATTTTCTATATTTATTTTCATCCAAAATTACATTATTTTATTGGTGTTTTGTTAATTTATTTCGATACGAATTTAGATTAATTGATAGGTATTTTGTATACATATTATACACGCATTTACATTATTTAATGTGTGTTTTGTATATATTTTTATGCAAATACATTTTTGTACATATATTTTTAAAGAAATTTGCGTTATTTTATGTGTATTTTGTATATGTTTTCTCATACAAAATTACATTATTTCATAGGTATTTTGTTTATTTATTTTGATACGAATTATATTATTATATATGTATTTTGTACATATTTTTTATACGTATTTACATTATTTAATGAGTATTTTGTTTATATATTTTTCTAAAAATTTACGTTATTATATGTGTATTTGTATAAATATTTTGATACAAATTTACATTATTTTATTTATTTTGTATATATATTTTAATTCAAATATAATATAAAAAAAAATATACAAAACACAAATAGAATAATGTAAAATCGTATCAATATAAATACACAGAATATTAATAAAATAATGTAAATTTGTATGAAAATTAAGATGCAAAATACCCATAAAAAAAACGCATTTTTTATTAAAATATATTACCAAAATACACATAAAGTATTTGAATTTGTATTAAAATAAATATACAAAATGAACATACAATAAGGTAAATTTGTATTTAATTAGATATGCAAAATACATATAAAACAATATAAATATATTTCAAAATATATATACGAATACACATAAAATAATGTAGATTTCTATAAAAATATATATACAAAATAGACATAAAATTAAGTAAATACGTATTAAAAAATGTATACAAAATACACATAAAATAATGTAAATTCGTATCAAAATAAATAAACAAAATACCAATCCAAGAATGTGTATTTGTATGAGTATAAATATACAATATACACATTAAATAACGTAAATTTGTATAAAACTATACACAAAAATACACATAAGTAATTAAATTTGTATGAAAATGGATATACAAAATACACATAAAATAAACTAAATTTGAATTGAAATATATATACAAAGTACATAAGATAATGTAAAATTTCTATCAAAATATTTATAAACATACACATATAATAAAGTGGATTTGTATAAAAATATATAAACAAAATACTCATTAAATAATGTAAATACTTATAAAAAATTTGTACAAAATACACATATAATAATGTAATTCGTATCAAAATAAATAAACAAAATACCAATAAAATAATGTAAATTTGTATGAGAAAACATATACAAAATACGCATAAAATAACGCAAATTTCTATACAAATATATGTACAAAAATACACATAAAATAAAGAAAATTTGCATAAAAATATATATACGAAACACACATTAAATAATGTACATGCTTATAAAAATATGTATACAAAATACCAATGAAATAATCTAAATTCGTATCGAATTAAATTAACAAAATATCAAAAAAATAATGGAATTTTGGATGAAAATATATATAGAAAATGCACATAAAATAACCTAAATACAAGTACAAATATACACATAAAATAATTTTAAATTGAATGAAATAAATATTAAGAATAAACATAAAATAAGGTAAATTTGTAATGAAATATATGTACAAAATACACATAAAATAATATAAATTTGTATGAAAATATATATACAAATACACATAAAATAACATGAATTAGTATAAAAATATATATATTCAAAATAAACGTTACATAATGTATAAAAATATATATACAAAGTACATATAAAATAATGTAAATTCTTATCAAAGTAAATCAACAAAATACCAATAAAATAATATATATTTGAATGAAAATAAATTTACAAAATACACATAACATAAGTAAAATTTGTATTAAAATATATAAAAAATACCCAGAAATAATTTGAATTTGTATGAAAATAGATATACAAAATAAACATAAAACTAGGTAAATTTCTTTTGAAATATATATACAAAATACCCATAAGATATTGTAAATTTGTGTCAACATATATCAACAAATACACGTAACGTAACGTAACATAACGTAAATTTGTATAAAATATATATACAAAATACACATTAAATTAAGGAAAAATGTATAAAAAAATATATACAAAATATACATAGAATAATGTAAGATCGTATCAAAATAAATAAACAGAATATCAATAAAATAATGTAAATTTCTATGAAAATAAAGATGCAAAATACCAATGAAATAACGCATATTTGTATAAAAATATATATACAAAAATACACATAAAATAATAAAATTTGTATTAAAATACATATACAAAATGCACATACAATAAGGTAAATTTGTATCGAAATAGATATGCAAAATACACATCAAATAATGTCAATTTGTATTAAAATATATATACGAAAACACATAAAATAGCGTAAATTTCTATGAAAATATATATAAAAAATACACATAAAATGATGTAAATACGTATAAAAAATATATATACAAAATACACCTAAAATAAGGTAAATTCGTATCAAATTCAATAAACTAGATTTCAATAAAAGAATGTATATATGTAGGAAAATCAATATACAAAATAATATATAAAAAAATAAAATTTGTATTAAAATACATACAAAAAAACACATAAATAATTTCAATTTGTATAAAAATAGATATACAAAATCCACATAAAATTAGGTAGATTTGTATTGAAATACATATACAAAATACACATAAAATAATGTAAATTTTTATGAAAATATATAAACAAATAGACATAAAGTAACGTATGTTTGTATAAAATATATATAGAAAATGCACATTTAATAATGTAAATATGTTAAATAAAATATACACAAAATACACATAGAACAATGTAAAATCGTATCAAAATAAATATAGAGAATATCAATCAAATAATGTAAATTTGTATGAAAATAAAGATGCAAAATACCCATTAAAAAAAAACATATTTTTATAAAAAACATGTATACAAAAACACACATTAAATAATTAAATTTGTATTAAAATAAATATATAAAATGCATATACAATATGATAAATTTGTATTGAAATAGATATGCAAAACACACATCAAACAATATAAATTTGTTTCAAAATATTTATACGAATACACATAAAAAAACGTAAATTTCTATAAAAATACAAATAAAAAATACACATAAAATGATGTAAATACGTATAAAAATATATATACAAAATACACATAAAATAATGTAAATTCGTACCAAAATAAATCAACAAAATACCAATACAAGAATGTGAATTTGTATGAAAATAAATATACAAAATAAACATAAATTAACGTAAATTTGTATAAAACTATATACAAAAATACACAAAAGTAATTTAAATTTGTATGAAAATAGATATACAAAATATACATAAAATAAAATAAATTTGTATTGAAATATATATACAAAATACATAAAATAATGTAAATTTGTATCAAAATATTTTAACAGATGCGCATAAAATAACGTCAATTTGTTTTGAAATATACAAAATACACATTAAATAATGTAAATATGTATAAAAAAATATATACAAAACATAAATAGAATAATGTAAAATCGTAAATAAATACACAGAATATTAATAAAGCAATGTAAATTTGTATGAAAATAAAGATGCAAAATACCCATCAAATAACGCATTTTTTATAAAAATATATATACCAAAATACACATAAAATATTTAAATTTGTATTACAATAAATATACAAAATGCACATACAATAAGGTAAATTTGTATTGAAATAGATATGCAAAATACATATAAAACAATTTAAATTTGTTTCAAAATATATATACGAATACACATAAAAAAAACGTAGATTTCTATAGAAATATATATACAAAATACACATAAAATGAAGTAAATACGTATAAAAAAATGCATAAAAAATACACATAAAATAATGTGTATTCGTATCAAAATAAATAAACAAAATACCAATAAAAGAATGTGTATTTGTATAAATATAAATATACAAAATACACATAAAATAACGTAAATTTATATAAAACCATATACAAAAATACACAGAAGTAATTAAATTTGTATGAAAATAGATATACAAAATACACACAAAATAAGCTAAATTTGAGTTGAAATTTATATACAAAATACATAAAATAAAGTATATTTGTATCAAAATATTTATACAACTACACATATAATTACGTAATTTTGTATAAAAATATATTAACAAAATACACATTAAATAATGTAAATACGTATAATAAAATATGTACAAAATACACATAAAATCATGTAACTCGTATCAAAATAAATAAGCAAAATACCAATCAAATAATAAATTTGTATGAGAAAACATATACAAAATACACATAAAATAACGCAAATTTTTATAAAAATATATGTACAAAAATCCACATAAAATAAATTTGCTTAAAAATATATATACAAAACACACATTAGATAATGTAAATGAGTATAAAAATATGTATACAAAATACCTATCAAATAATCTAAATTCGTATCGAGTTAAATAAACAAAATACCAAAAAAAAAAAATAATGTAATTTTGGATGAAAATATATATAGGAAATACACATAAAATAACCTAAATACAAATACAAATACACACATAAAACACTTTAAAATTGAATGAAATAAATATACAAAATAAACATAAAATAAGGTAAATTTGTAATGAAATGTATGTAAAAATACACATGAAATAATATAAATTTGTATGAAAATATATATACAGATACACATAAAATAACATGAATTAGTATAAAAATAGATATTCAAAATAAACATTAAATAATGTATGAAAATATAAATACAAAGTACATATAAAATAATGTAATTTCGTATCAAAATAAATCAACAAAATGCCAATAAAATAATATATATTTGAATGAAAATAAATTTATAAAATACACATAACATAAGTAAAATTTGAATTAAAATATATACAAAAATACCCAGAAATAATTTAAATTTGTATGAAAATAGATATACAAAATACAAATAAAACGAGGTAAATTTCTTTTGAAATATATATACAAAATACCCATAAGATATTGCAAATTTGTGTTAACATATATTAACAAATACAAGTAACGTAACGTAACGTAACGTAACGTAAATTGGTATAAAATATATATATATATATATATATATATATATATATATATATATATATTTATATATATATATATATATATATATATATATATATATATATATATATATATATAAAATACATTAAATTAAGGAAAAAAATATAAAAAAATATATGCAAAATACACATAGAATAATGTAAAATCGTATTAAAATAAATGAACAGAATATCAATAAAATAATGTAAATTTCTATGAAAATGAAGATGCAAAATACCCATAAAATATTTGTAAAAAAATATATATGCAAAAATACACATAAAATAATTAAATTTGTATTGAAATAGATATGCAAAATACACATCAAATAATGTAAATTTGTATTAAAATATATATACCAAAACACAAAATAACGTAAATTTCTATGAAAATATATATAAAAAATACACAGAAAATGATGTAAATACGTATAAAAATATATATACAAAATACACGTAAAAAAAAGGTAAATTCGTATCAAAATAAATAAACAAAATTCCAATAAAAGAATGTATATTTGTAGGAAAATATATATACAAAATACAAATAAAATAACTAAAATTTGTATAAAAATATATAAAAAAATACAAAAAAATAATTTAAATTTGTTTGAAAATAGATATGCAAAATACACATAAAGTTAGGCAAATTTGTATTGAAATACATATACAAAACACACATAAATAATGTAAATTTGTATGAAAATATATAAACAAATACACATAAAATAACGTAAATTTGGAAAAAAATATATATACAAAATATACATTAAATATTTTAAATATGTATAAAAATATATATACAAAATACTCATAAAATAATGTTAAATCGTATCAAAATAAATAAACAGAATATCAATAAAATAATGTAAATTTGTATGAAAATAAAGATGCAAAATACCCATATAATAACGCATATTTGTATAAAAATATATATACAAAAATACATATAAAATAATTAAATTTGTATTAAAATAAATATACAAAATGCACACACAATAAAGTAAATTTGTATTGAAATAGATATGCAAAATACACATCAATAATGTAAATTTGTATCAATATATATATATATATATATATATATATATATATATATATATATATATATATATATATATATATATATATATATATATATATATATATATATATATACGAATACTCATAAAATAGAGTAAATTTCTATGAAAATATACATACAAAATACATATAAAATGATGTAAATAAGTATAAAAATATATATACCAAATATACCTCAAATAATGTAAATTCGTATCAAAATAAATAAACAAAATTCCGATAAAAGAACGTATATTTGTAGGAAAATAAATATACAAAATACACATAAGTATATATATATATATATATATATATATATATATATATATATATATATATATATGCATATATATATATATATATATATATATATATATATATATATATATATATATATATATATATATATATATAAAATATATATAAAATAATATAAATTTGTATGAAAATAGAGATGCAAAATACACATATAATAACGCATATTTGCATAAAAATATATATACAAAAATACACATAAAATAATTTAATTTGTGTTAAAATAAATATACAAAATGCATATTCAATAAAGTAAATTTGTATTGAAATAGATATGCAAAATACACATAAATAGGGTAAATTGGTATCAAAATATATATACGAATACTCATAAAATAGAGTAAATTTCTATGAAAATATACATACACAATACATATAAAATGATGTAAATAAGTATAAAAAATTATATATAAAATAAACCTAAAATAATGTAAATTCGTATCAAAATAAATAAACAAAATTCCAATAAAAAACGTATATTTGTAGGAAAATAAATATACAAAATACACATAAAATAACGAAAATTTGTATAAAAATATATACAAAAAAAAAACACAAAAATAATATCAATTTTTATGAAAATAGATATACAAAATACACATATAATTAGTTAAATTTGTATTTAAATACATGTACAAAATACACATGAAATAATGTAAATTTGTATGAAATGAAAACTAAAACTCATAAAATAACGTACATTTGTATAAAATATATATACAAAATACACATAAAATAAAGTAAAATCGTATCAAAATAAGTACACTGAATATCAATAAAATAATTTAAATTTGTATGAAAATAAAGATGCAAAAAACCCATAAAATAAAGCTTTTTTTTTTAAATACATATGAAAAAATACACATAGAGTAATTAAATTTGTATTAAAATTGATATACAAAATCCACATTCAATAAGGTAAATTTGTATTGAAAAAATATGCAAAATACACATAAAACAGTGTAAATTTGTTTCAAAATATATATACGAATACACATAAAATAACGTAGATTTCTATAGGAATATATATACAAAATACACATGAAATGATGTAAATACGTATAAAAATATATATACAAAATACACATTAAATAATGTAAATTCGCGTCAAAATAAATAAACAAAATATCAATAAAAGAATGTGTATTTGTATGAAAATAGATATACAAAATACACATAAAATAAACTAAATTTGTATAAAACTATATACAAAAATACACAAAATAATTTAAAATTGTATGAAAATAAATATACAAAATACACATAAAATTAGGAAAATTTGTATTGAAATACATATACAAAATACCCATAAAATAATGTAAATTTGAATGAAAATACATAAACAAATACACTTAAAATAACGTAAATTTGTATAAAAAATATAAATACAAAACACAAATAGAATAATGTAAAATCGTATCAAAATAAATACACAGAATATTAATAAAATAATGTAAATTTGTATGAAAATAAAGAAGCAAAATACCCATAAAATAACACATTTTTAAAAAAAAATATGTATTCCAAAATACGCATAAAAAAAATTAAATTTGTATTAAAATAAATATACAAAATACACAGACAATAAGGTAAATTTGTATTGAAATAGATATGCAAAATACATATAAAACAATGTAAATTTGTTTCAAAATATATATACGAATACAGATAAAATAACGTAGATTTCTATAAAATATATATACAAAATACACATAAATTGAGGTAAATACGTATAAAAAAAATGTATACAAAAAACATATAAAATAATATAAATTCGTATCAAAATAAATAATCAAAATACCAATAAAATAATATAAATTTGTATGAGTAAACATATACAAAAAAAACATAAAATAACGCAAATTTCTACAAAAATATATGTACAAAAATGCACATTAAACATATTTGCATAAAAATATGTATACAAAACACCCATTAGATAATGTAAATGAGTATAAAGATATGTATAGAAAATACCTATGAAATAATCTAAATTCGTATCAAATTAAATTAAGAAAATAGCAATAAAATAATATAATTTTGAATAAAAATATATATAGAAAATAAACATAAAATATACAAATATACACATCAAATAATTTAGAATTGAATGAAATAAATATACAAAATACACATAAAATAATATAAATTTGTATGAAAATATAAATACAAATACACATAAAATAACATGAATTTGTATAAAATTTGTATCAAAATATATACGAATACACACAATAAAATAACCTAAGTTTTTATGGAAATGTATATACAAAATACACATAAAATAATTTAAATACGTAGAAAAATATATATACAAAATACACATAAAATAATGTAAATTCGTATCAAAATAAATAAACAAAATTCCAATAAAAGAATGTATATTTGTAGGAAAATATATATACAAAATACAAATAAAGTAACTAGAATTTGTATTTAAATATATACAAAAATACACAAAAATAATTTAAATTTGTTTGAAAATAGATATGCAAAATACACATAAAGTTAGGCAAATTTGTATTGAAGTACATATACTAAACACACATAAAATAATGTAAATTTGTATTAAAATATATAAACAAATACACATAAAATAACGGAAATTTGGATAAAATATGTATACAAAATATACATTAAATATTTCAAAGATGTATAAAAATATATATACAAAATACTCATAAAATACTGTTAAATCGTATCAAAATAAATAAACAGAATATCAATAAAATAATATAAATTCGTATGAAAATATAGATGCAAAATACCCATATAATAACGCATATTTGTGAAAAAATATATATACTGAAAAACATATAAATAATTAAATTTGTATTGAAATAAATATAGAAAATGCACATACAATAAAGTAAATTTGTATTGAAATAGATATGCAAAATACACATCAATAATGTAGATTTGGATATAAATATATATACGAATACTCATAAAATAGAGTAAATTTCTATGAAAATATACATACAAAATACATATAAAATGATGTAAATAAGTATAAAAATATATATACAAAATATACCTCAAATAATGTAAATTCGAATCAAAATAAATAAACAAAATTCCGATAAAAGAACGTATATATGAAGGAAAATAAATATACAAAATACACATAAAGTAACGAAAATTTGTATAAAAATATATACAAAAATACACAAAAATAATTTCAATTTATATGAAAATAGATATACAAAATACACATATAATTACTTAAATCTGTATTTAAATACATGTACAAAATACACATAAAATAATGTAAATTTGTATGAAATGAAAACAAATACACATAAAGTGACGTATAATTGTATAAAATATATATATATATATATATATATATATATATATATATATATATATATATATATATATATATATATATATATATATATATATACAAAATACATATAGAATAATGTAAAATCGAATGAAAATAAATACACAGAATATCAGTAAAATTATAATAATTTGGGTATATATAAACATAAACATAAAATAAGGTAAATGAAATGGTAATGAAATATATGTACAAAATACACATAAAATAATGTAAATTTGTATGAAAATATATATACAAATACACATAAAATTACATGAATTTGTATAAAAATATATTTTCAAAATAAACATTAAATAATGTAAATGCGTATAAAAATATATATACAAAGTACATATAAAATAATGTAAATTCGTATAAAAATAAATCAACAAAATACCAATAAAATAATATATATGTGAATGAAAATAAATTTACAAAATACACATAACATAAGTAAAATTTGTATTAAAATATATACAAAAATACCCAGAAATAGTTTGAATTTATGTAAAAATAGATATACAAAATACACATAAAACTGGGGTAAATTTCTTTTGAAATATAATTATACAAAATACCCATAAAATATTGTAAATTTGTGTCAAAATATATCAACAAATACACAAAAAATACCGTAAATTTGTATAAAATATATATACAAAATACACATTAAACAATGGAAAAGTGTATAAAAATATATATACAAAATACGCATAGAATAATGAAAACTCGTATCAAAATAAATGAACAGAATATCAATAAAAAAAAATATAAATTTCTATGAAAATAAAGATGCAAAATACCCATAAAATAACGCATATTTGTATAAAAAATATATATACAAAAATACACATAAAATAATTAAATTTGTATTAAAATAAATATAGAAAATGCACATACAATAAGATAAATTTCTTTTGAAATAAATATGCAAAATACACATCAAATAATGTAAATTTGTTTTAAAATATGTATACGAAAATACATAAAATAACGTACATTTCTATGAAAATATATATAAAAAATACACATAAATTAATGTAAATACGAATAAAAATATATATACAAAATACACCTAAAGTAATGTAAATTCGTATCAAAATCAATAAACTTAATTTCAGTAAAAGAATGTATATATGTAGGAAAATGAATATACAAAATAATATATAAAATAACTAACATTTGTATAAAAATACATACAAAAATACACAAAAATAATTTCAATTTGTATGAAAATAGAAATACAAAATACACATAAAATTAGATAAATTTGTATTGAAATACATATACAATTTACACATATAATAATGTAAATTTGTATGAAAATATATAAACAAATAGACATAAAGTAACGTATATATGTATAAAATATACATAGAAAATGCACATTAAATAATGTAAATATGTAAAATAAAATTTATACAAAATACATACAGAACAATGTAAAATCGTATCAAAATATATACACAGAATATCAATAAAATAAGATGCAAAATAATCATAAAAAAAGCATATTTTTATAAAAATATATATACAAAAATACACATCAAATAATTTAATTTGATATTAAAATATATATACAAAATACACATACAATATGGTAAATTTGTATTGAAATAGATATGCAAAACACACATCAAACAATGTACATTTGTTGCAAAATATATATACGAAAAAACATAAACAAAACGTAAATTCTATAAAAATATATATAAAAAATACACATAAAATGATGTAAATACGTATAAAAATATATATACAAAATACACATAAAATAATGTAACTTCGAACCAAAACAAATAAACAACATACCAACAGAAGAATGTGAATTTGTATGAAAATAAATATGCAAAATACGGATAAAATAAAGTAAATTTGTATGAAACTATATGCAAAAAAACACATAAGTAATTTAAATTTGTATGAAAATAGATATACAAAATATCAATAAAAAAACTAAATTTGTATTGAAATATATATAAAAAATACATAAAATAATGTATCAAAATAATTAGACAAATACGCATAAAATAACGTAAAATTGTTTTAAAATATATAAACAAAATACACATTAAATAATGAAAATACGTAAATAAAATAAACACAAAATACACATATTATAATATAAATTCGTATCAAAATACATAAACAAAATAATAATAAAAAATTGTAAATTTTTATGAAATAATATACCCAAAATACACATAAAATAACGCAAATTTCTATAAAAATATATGTACAAAAACGCACTTCAAATACTTTAAATTTGTATGAAAATAAATAAACAAAATACACATAAAATAAGGCAAATTTGTAATAAAAAAAGTATAGAATGCACTTAAAATAATGTAAACTTGTATAAAAACAACAACACAAATGCACATAAAATGAAGTAAAATTGTGTAAAAAATATATGTAAAAAACACACATTAAATAATGTAAATGGGTATAAAAATATGTATAGAAAATACACATAAAATAATCTAAATTCGTATCGAAATAATTGAACAAAATTCCGATAAAATAATGTAATTTTGAATGAAAATATATATAGAAAATACACATAAAATAACGTAAATATAAATAAATATACACACATAAAATACCTTGAATTTGAATGAAAATAAATATAAAAATAAACATAAAATAAGGCAAATTTGTAATGAAATATATATACAAAATACACATAAAATAATGTAGATTTGTTTCAAAATATATCTACGAATACACATAAAATAACGTAGATTTCTATAGAAATACATATACAAAATACACATGAAATGATGTAAATACGTATAAAAATATATACACAAAATACACATTAAATAATGTAAACTCGTGTCAAAATAAATAAACAAAATATCAATAAAAGAATGTGTATTTGTATAAAAAATACATATACAAAATACACGTAAAATAACGTAAATCTGTATAAAACTATACACAAAAATACACAAAAATAATTTAAATTTGTATGAAAATAAATATACAAAATACACATAAAATTAGGTAAATTTGTATTGAAATACATATACAAAATACACTTAAAATAATGTAAATTTGAATGAAAATATATAAACAAATATACTTAAAATAACGTAAATTTGTATGAAATACAAAATACACATTGAATAATGTAAATATATATAAAAAAAAATATATACAAAACACAAATAGAATAATGTAAAATCGTATCAAAATAAATACACAGAATATTAATCAAATAATGTACATTTGTATAAAAATTAAGATGCAAAATACCCATAAAATAGCGCATTTTTTTATATAAAAATATATATACCAAAACACATAAAATATTTGAATTTGTATTAAAATAAATATACGAAATACACACACAATAAGGTAAATTTGTATTGAAATAGATATGCAAAATACATATAAGACAATGTAAATTTGTTTCAAAATATATATACGAATACGCATAAAATAAAGTAGATTTCTATAAAAATATATATACAAAATACACATAAAATGAAGTAAATACGTATAAAAAAATGTATACAAAATACACATAAAATAATGTAAACTCGTCTCAAAATAAATAAACATAATACTAATAAAAGAATGTGTATTTGTATAAATATAAATATACAAAATACACATAAAATAACGTAAATTTATATAAAACTATATACAAAAATACACAGAAGTAATTAAATTTGTATGAAAATAGATATACAAAATACAGATAAAATAAGCAAAATTTGAATGGAAATGTATATACAAAATACATAAAATATAAAATAGAAATACATATAATAACGTAGATTTGTTTAAAAATATATAAACAAAATACATATTAAGTAATGTAAATACGTATAAAAAATATGTACAAAATACATATTTAATCGTGTAATTCGTATCAAAATAAATAAACAAAATAGCAATAAAATAATGTGAATTTGTATGACAAAACATATACAAATGTATAAAAATGCTCATAAAATAAAGTCAATTTGCATAAAAATATGTATACAAAACACACATTAAATAATGTAAATGCGTACATAAAATAACCTAAATTTTTAAAACTATATACAAAAATACACAAAAATAATTAAAATTTGTATGAAAAGAAATATACAAAATACACATAAAATTAGGTAAATTTGTATTGAAATCCATATACAAAATACACATAAAATAATGTAAATTTGAATGAAAATATATAAACAAATACACTTAAAATAACGAAAATTTTTATAAAATATATATGCAAGATACACATTAAATAATGATAATGTGTAAAAAAAAATATATACAAAAAACAAATAGAATAATGTAAAATCGTATCAAAATAAATACACAGAATATCAATAAAATAATGTAAATTTTTATGAAAATAAATATGCAAAATTCCCTTAAAATAGCGCATTTTTTTATAAAAATATATAAACCAAAATACACATAAAATATTTAAATTTGTATTGAAATAAATATATAAAATGCATATACAGTAAGGTAAATTTGTTTTGAAAGAGATATGCAAAAATACATATAAAATAAAGTAAATTTGTTTCAAAATAGATATACGAAAACACTTAAAATAGCGTAGATTTCTATAAAAATATATATACAAAATACACATAAAATTAAGTAAATACGTATATAAAAATGTATACAAAATACACATAAAATAATGTAAATTCGATTCAAAATAAATAAACAAAATACCAATAAAAGAATATGTATTTGTACAAATATAAATATACAAAATACTAAAATAACAAAATAACGTAAATTTGTGTAAAACTATATACAAAAATACACAAAAGTAATTAAATTTGTATGAAAATAGATATACAAAATACACATAAAATAAGCTAAATTTGTATTGAAATATATATACAAAATACATAAAATGATGTAAATTTGTATCAAATTGTTTATAAAAATACACCCATAACGTAAATTTGTATAAAAATATATAAACAAAATACTCATGAAATTCTTTAAATACGTATAAAAAATATGTACAAAATACACATATAATAATGTAATTCGTATCAAAATAAATAAACAAAATACGAATAAATTAATGTAAGTTTGTATGAGAAAATATATACAAAATAAATATAAAATAACGCAAATTTCAATAAAAATATATGTACAAAAATACACGTAAAATAAAGTAAATTTGCATAAAAATATATATACAATGCACACGTTAAATAAAGTAAATGCGTATAAAAATATGTATACAAAATACCTATGAAATAATCTAAATTAGTACCGAATTAAATTAACAAAATACCAATAAAATAATGTAATTATGGATGAAAATATATATTGAAAATACTCATGAAATAACCTAAACACAAATACAAATATACACATAAAATAATTTAAAATTGAATTAAATAAATATACAAAATAAACATAAAATAAAGTAAATTTGTAATGAAATATATGTACAAAATAAACATAAAATAATGTAAATTTCTATGCAAATATATATCCAAATACACATAAAATAACATGAATTTGTTTAAAATTTGTATCAAAATATATACGAATACACACAATAAAATAACGTAAATTTTTAAGAAAATATATATACAAAATAAACATAAAAAATGTAAATACGTAGAAAAATATATATACAAAATACTCATAAAATAAAGTAAATTCGTATCAAAATAAATCAACAAAAGTCCAATAAAAGAATGTATATTTGTAGGAAAATATATATACAAAATACAAATAAAATAACTAAAATTTGTATAAAAATATATACAAAAATACACAAAAATAGTTTAAATTTGTTTGAAAATAGATATGCAAAATACAAAAAAAACTTAGGTAAATTTTTATTGAAATACATATACAAACACACATAAAATAATGTAAATTTGTATGAAAATATTTAAACAAATACACATAAAATATCGTAAATTTGGATAAAATATATATACAAAATATACATTAAACATTTTAAATATGTATAAAAATATATATACAAAATACTCATAAAATAATGTTAAATAGTATCAAAATAAATAAACAGAATATCAATAAGATGATGTAAATTTGTATGAAAATAAAGATGCAAAATACCCATGTAATAACGAATATTTGTATAAAAAAAATATACAAAAATACATATAAAAATAATTAAATTTGTAATAAAATAAATATACAAAATGCACATACAATAAAGTAAATTTGTATTGAAATAGATATGCAAAATACACATAATAATGTAAATTCGTATCAAAATAAATAAATAAAATTCCGAAAAAAGAACGTATATTTGTAGGAAAATAAATATACAAAATACACATAGGGTAACGAGAATTTATATAAAAATATATACAAAAATACACAAAAATAATTTCAATTTGTATGAAAATAGATATACAAAATATACATATAATTAGTTAAATTTGTATTTAAATACATGAACAAAATTCACATAAAATAATGTAAATTTGTATTTAAATATATGAACAAAATACACATAAAATAATGTAAATTTGTATGAAATGAAAACAAATACACATACAGTAACGTACATTTGTTTAATATATATATATATATATATATATATATATATATATATATATATATATATAGAGAGAGAGAGAGAGAGAGAGAGAGAGAGAGAGAGAGAGAGAGAGAGAGAGAGAGAGAGAGAGAGAGAGAGAGAGAGAGAGAGAGAGAGAGAGAGAGAGAGAGAGAGAGATTGATATTGACATCTTTATTGGCCATTGATATAATATAATATGTTATAAACATAAATAGTAATAGTACAGCCCAGGTCCATTAAGCAAGAAGCTTTTGTATGGACCAGTTTTAATGAACAAAGAAATATATAAAACATGCAAATGGTTTGGCCTAGTTGAACACAGTATCTATCATGTATAAGACATAAATACAGCACATTTTAGTTTATTGCCTACTCACACAAATACATGTACATGCAGACCCACATATGTACATACATAATCACATACATACATACATACATACATACATATACACATACATATACATACATACACACATATATGCAGCCTAGCATACATATACAAATACATACATAAAGAAATGCACATATACGTTCATACAAACAATACACATACACACCATATACATACATATGGACATACATACAAACATATATACATACATACATACATACAAATACATACACATATACACATACATATACATATACACACATATATACACATACACACATTCATACGCATCCACATACATACATATGTACATACATACACACACATACATACACAAATACATACACACACACATACATATATACACATACATACATATACATATACATACACACACATATGCTGCATACATAAACACATATACACATACACATACATACATACATACATACACATATACATATATACACACACATATACATACACACATATACATTCACATACACGCACACATACATACACATACATACATGTATATATAGTATTGTAAGTAATAATAGTAGAAAATAAAAAATAATAATAATAATAATAATAATAATAATAGTAATAATAATATTAACATGTCTGATTATTGTTCATAACTTTGCAATAAAAATGATTTAATTTTGCCTTTAAATGTATTAATAGAAGTGAGTGATTTGATATCCTGTGGGAGGTTGTTCCAGTGTGACGCCCCGCACACTCACACTGCGCTGAGCCTGGACAGTGCGACAGTACGGTACTCTTAGGTCATGTGGTCGTCTTGTGTTGATGTTATGAGACAGTGGCTGGAATATGTTGATGGGATACACATGTAATGCTTTAAACACAAATAAACAAGTCTGAAGTAATATAAGATCTGGTAATTTGAGAAGCTTGTAGTCACAAAAGAGTGGGTTGGTATGTTCATATTTTGATTTATATGACATTACCCTAATAACTTTTTTCTGTGCAACAAATAGTTGGTCTATAAGTGTTTTGAATGCTCCTCCCCAAACTGCTAAACAATACAATAACACTGGATATACAGTAGAATAATATATTAGTTTTAGGGAATCTTTAGTTACATTATTTCTAATTCTATATATTACACCTGTGACTCGAGATATTCCAATACTAATTTGCTGTAGGTGAGCTTTCCACGTTAGGTTTTCGTCAATTGTTACACCTAGGAATTTTATGTTGTTGACTCGACTCAATGATTTATTATTTAATTGTACATCAATATTGTCTTGAATTGAATGTATGGAACTAGATAGCATATAGAATGTCTTTGAAATATTTAGTGTTAATTTATTAGCAGTAATCCAATTTGATACATTTATTAGTTCTTTATTTAGAATTGCTATAATATCTTTAATGTTGTGACCCTGTACATATATTGTGGTATCATCTGCAAACAACAACAAAATTAATTTAGTACTTGTGTATATTATATCATTGACATATATTAAAAAGAGAATTGGTCCCAGAATAGACCCTTGTGGAACACCGCACCTGACCGTACTGTAGGAAGAAGATTTGTTATTGTATACTGTAAATTGTGTTCTGGAGGACAAATAGCTTTTTAAAAAATTTTGAGCTTTTCCACGTATGCCATATCTTCATAATTTATGCAGCAAAATGTGATGGGATATGGTATCAAAAGCCTTACTTAGGTCACAAAATACTGTAATTTGATTACTTTTATGATCTATTGTATCATGAATACTTTGGCAAAGTTGGTGAATAGCTAGTTCAGTGGAGTAATTGGATCTAAAGCCATACTAACAGTCGGTTAAAAGTGAAAATTTTGTGAAGTAGTCAATCAATCTAATGGCAATTAATTTTTCAAATATTTTGCTAATGCTTGGAAGGATAGAAACCGGCCTGTAATTATTATAATTAGATTTTTCACCTTTCTTAAATATTGGTATCACTTTTGCTACTTGCAATTGTTTAGGAAAGTAACCCTCTGTAAAACATTTATTTATAATGAACTTTAAAAATGGAGAAATTTCAGTAGTACATTCCTTAAGTACTTTTATATTGATGTCATCAAACCCCGGAGACGTAACTTTTAGATTATTTACAACATCTTTAATTTCTTGCTCTGTTGTGGGTTTAAGAAAGAATGAGAAAGGGACTGGCTCTGGAAGAAAGGACTCAAATGAAACTGAAGGTGGACCGATATCTGAAGCCATTTTGCTACCAATATTCGTGAAGTAGTTATTAAATTCATCTGCAATATCGCTGTCATTAGATACAGTTTTATCTTGAAAATTCATTGAAGTTGGCAATTTTGATCTATTTATCCCCATTAAATAATGTAAAGTTTTCCATGTTTTTTTAGAGTCACCTGATTGTTCACTAAATTTTTCTTTAAAGTAATTATCTTTGGCTGTCCTTATTATTGATGTCAACGTATTCCTATATCGTTTAAATATTGTTTCATAGGTTAGTGGCCATTTTGCGTATAACTTTTGTAACTTGTTACGATGTTTTATTGACTTTATTAAACCTGGAGTTATGTATTGCTTGCCAAAATGTTTTTCCTTAACCAAAAATGATTTTATTGGGAAATTAATGTTATATAGTCTCTTGAATGTGTCCATGTAGAAATTAAATATATTTTCAGTACCTTCATTATTAGCTACTTCTAAATCCCACCTAAAATTTTTTATTTCTTCTTTGAAAGTTGCAATTTTATCATTGGTAATAATTATCTTTGTTACATGCACATATGATATATTGTTAAGGGCAAGTGTAGAAAAAAGACCAAATACCGGGAAGTGGTCACTGATTGATGAATAAAATATACCACTTTTCATATAATTGTGAATGTCATTTGACCATATATGATCAATTAATGTTGCAGAGGTAGAGGTTACTCTGGTTGGCTTTAAAATACTTTGAAAGAAGTTGTAGGAATGGAACATATTAATGTATGAAATGGTATTGTTATTGGCATTTAACAGGTTAACATTAAAATCTCCCATTAAATAACATGTTAAACTAAGATTAGATACATAATCTAAAATTTGTTCCATTGATTCAAAAAAATCATTGAGTGATGCATTGGGTGGTCTGTAAAAAACACCTATTATGAAATTTGAAGGCTTGATTATTTTAATACATAGTGATTCAAGGTGTGGTAGTTTTAAACAAGCGTTAGTAATCTTTTCTCCTTGAAACTTGTTATGCAGATAAATAGCTAAGCTTCCCCCTTGTGTTGACTTATTCTGAAAGTATGAAAAGTAGTTACTCTGGTTATATAAGTTACATATGGCATCATTTAGACGTGTTTCACATAACCCGATAGCATCAAACGTGACAGAAGATTGATTTAAACATTCATCAAATAACGAGTCCAGGTGTTGAGGAACACTATTTATATTATAAGACAATATTTTTAAACTATTTGGAGGAAAAGTTTCTTGTAAGTCCTCATTACAGAAAACATAATCACATGTTGGTTCTGGCAGTATCGGTTCACTTGATCGATCTATAACATGATTGGGTCTTTCTAATTCACTAAAATCATATGTTAATGTATTTAAAATGCTAAGTGGGTAGTTGTGATTGTCCATAATTATCATATTAGTAAATTTTATGTCATTTAAATTATGAAATGGCAGGTATTGGTTTATATTCATTATATAGATGTTGATATTACATTACACTATTTATACTACGAATGACGAGTTATTTTCTCACGGCACTTCGTAGACTTTTCTTCACCGGCTTATTCTGTGTCGAGGCAGCAGGTGTAGTAGCAGGAGTGGAAGGAGACGAGCAGGGGGCCGGACCATCACGAAGAGGCGCGGGCAGGGTGGGGAAGGGACTATTCCCGGCGCCAGCCCATGCCCCCGCCACCTCCACGACGACCCCACCAGCAGCAGCAGCAGCAGCACGCCCCGGCTCCGCCCGTACCCCGGCGCCAGCCACACCCCGCACTCCCGCGGTCCCCGTCGATTGCCGCATCCGATCAACTCCAACGTCGCTGGTCTTGTCTTTGATGATTAACTTGGTGTGACGGAAGAATGCCACTTTCCCTTGTGCTCTTGCCTGTTTTAGTAGAGGCATCTGAGCATTCTTCACGGCTTGTGACGCTGCACAGAGATCATCGTTCACGAATATGTTCGTGCCCCTCAGCTTCTTGGAGTTCCTCATCACAGCTTCTCGATCGCAGTAACGAGAGAATCTTGCTACGATGGGACGAGGCCTGGCGTCGCGGCGCACACCAACACGATGGGCTCGCTCCAACACGAGTCCCGGCAGCTGCATCTTCTCCTCCAGGAGTGACGTCACGGCAGCCGCTGTCTGCTCCCATGTCTCAGTGGCTCCACGCTCCTCCATGCCACTGATTCGCACGTTGCTCCTTCTGCTATAATCTTCCTGATAGTTTAATCTCTCTTCAAGTTCTCTGATCTTCAAATGCGATGATTCAACTTGCTCTGTTAGCTTCTCAATTTCAGCCTTGGCATCCTGCTTCTCTTTTTCATAGTCTTTCTTGCTTGAGTTGAGATCGTCAACCTCACGCTGGGTGAATTCCAGGCTAGTTGTCAAATCGGATATCTTGGCATCGAGTTTATTTATGTGGTCATTCATTTGTTTGACCACAATCTCCAGTGCGGTCTTAAAGGCGCGTTCTTGCGACTCGAGCATAGTCTTCAGTAGTGCAGAGTCCATAGTGGTATTCAGTTGGAGTGATGTTGATGTATTGCTTAAGGAGGCTGTGGATGGTGGAATATTTCGCCTTGGTTACCATGGAGACCTGGTTACCATGGATACCGCGACCTTGCTTCTGCGCATGCGCCGAAAATGGCCACAGGGTCAAGGGGTCTCCTTGGGGTAGACTGTAACTTTTCACTCTTAAAATTTGTCTAAGTTAAATTGACCCTTTATTTCTTTTGTGGCAAGACGATATCTACGTGTATCCACGTACCCGTAGGTGCATGTTACTTGCGTGTATCAGTATTCCTTACTGTACTGTAGGTGTTTTAAAGTAGGAGCTCGCCTCCAATGTTTACACCGCCATACACTTGCAAGAGAGAGGAGAGAGAGAGAGAGAGAGAGAGAGAGAGAGAGAGAGAGAGAGAGAGAGAGAGAGAGAGAGAGAGAGAGAGAGAGAGAGAGAGAGAAAATACACATAGAATAATGTAAAATCGAATCAAAATAAATACACAGAATATCAATAAAATAATGTAAATTTGTATGAAAATAAAGATGCAAAATACCCATAAGATGAAGCATATTTTAATAAAATGCATATACAAAAATACACATAGAATAATTAAACTTGTATTAAAATTAATATACAAAATGCACATACAATAAGGTAAATTTGTATTGAAAAAATATGCAAAATACACATAAAACAGTGTAAATTTATTTCAAAATATATATACGAATACACATAAAATAACGTAGATTTCTATACAAATATATTTACAAAATACACATGAAATGATGTAAATACGTATAAAAATATATATACAAAATACACATTAAATAATGTAAATTCGCTTCAAAATAAGTAAGCAAAATATCAATAAAAGAATGTGTATTTGTATGAAAATAGACATACAAAATACACATGAAATAACCTAAATTTGCATAAAAGTATATACAAAAATACACAAAAACTATTTAAATTTGTGTGAAAATAAATATACAAAATACACATAAAATTAGGTAAATTTGTATTTAAATACGTATACAAAATACACATAAAATAATGTAAATTTGAATGAAAATATATAAACAAATACACTTAAAATAATGTAAATTTGTATAAAATATATATACAAAATACGCATTAAATAATGTAAATATTTATAGAAAATATATATACAAAACACATATAGAATATATATACAAAAATATATATTCATAATAGTATCAAAATAAATACACAGAATGTTAATAAAATAATGTAAATATGAATGAAAATTAAGATGCAAAATACCCATAAAATAACGCATTTTTTTTATAAAAATATATATACCAAAATACACATAAAATAATTGAATTTGTATTAAAATAAATATACAAAATGCACATACAATAAGGTAAATCTGTATTTAAATAGATATGCAAAATACATATAAACAGTGTAAATTTGTTTCAAAATATCTATACGAATACACAGAAAATAAGTTAGACTTCTATAAAAATATATATACAACATACACATAAAATTAAGTAAATACGTATAAAAAAATTTATACAAAATACACATAAAATAATGTAAATTCATATCAAAATAAATGAACAAGATACCAATACAAGAATGTGTATTTGTATAAATATAAATATACTATATAAAACTATACACAAAAATACACAAAAGTAATTAAATTTGTATGAAATAAGCTAAATTTGAAATGAAATATATATACAAAGTACATAAAATAATGTAAATTTGTATCAAAATATTTATAAAAATACACATATAATAAAGTGGATTTGTATAAAAATATATAAACAAAATACTCATTAAATAATGTAAATACGTATAAAAAAAATTGTACATAATACACATATAATAATGTAATTCGTATCAAAATAAATAAACACAATACCAATAAAATAATGTAAATTTGTATGAGAAAACATATACAAAATACACAAAATAACGGAAATTTTTATAAAAATATATATACAAAAATGCACATAAAATAAAGTAAATTTGCATAAAAATATATATACAAAACACACATTAAATAATATACATGCGTATAAAAATATGTATACAAAATACCAATGAAATAATCTAAATTCATATCGAATTAAATTAACAAAATACCAATAAAATAATGTAATTATGGATGAAAATATATATTGAAAATACTCATGAAATAACCTAAACACAAATACAAATATACACATAAAATAATTTAAAATTGAATTAAATAAATATACAAAATAAACATAAAATAAGGTAAATTTGTAATGAAATATATGTACAAAATACACATAAAATAATGTAAATTTCTATGAAAATATATATCCAAATACACATAAAATAACATGAATTTGTTTAAAATTTGTATCAAAATATATTCGAATACACACAATAAAATAACGTAAATTTTTAAGAAAATATATATACAAAATAGACATAAAAAATGTAAATACGTAGAAAAATATATATACAAAATACTCATAAAATAAAGTAAATTCGTATCAAAATAAATCAACAAAAGTCCAATAAAAGAATGTACATTTGTAGGAAAAAATATATACAAAATACAAATAAAATAACTAAAATTTGTATAAAAATATATACAAAAATACACAAAATAGTTTAAATTTGTTTGAAAATAGATATGCAAAATACAAAAAAACTTAGGCAAATTTGTATTGAAATACATATACAAACTCACATAAAATAATGTAAATTTGTATGAAAATATTTATACAAATACACATAAAATAACGTAAATTTGGATAAAATATATATACAAAATATACATTAAACATTTTAAATATGTATAAAAATAGATATCCAAAATACTCATAAAATAATGTTAAATAGTATCAAAATAAATAAACAGAATATCAATAAGATAATGTAAATTTGTATGAAAATAAAGATGCAAAATACCCATGTAATAACGAATATTTGTATAAAAAAATATACAAAAATACATATAAAAATAATTAAATTTGCAATAAAATAAATATACAAAATGCACATACAATAAAGTGAATTTGTATTGAAATAGATATGCAAAATACACATAATAATGTAATTTCGTATCAAAATAAATAAACAAAATTCCGATAAAAGAACGTATATTTGTAGGAAAATAAATATACAAAATACACATAGAGTAACGAAAATTTATATAAAAATATATACAAAAATACACAAAAATAAGTTCAATTTGTATGAAAATAGATATACAAAATACACATATAATTAGTTAAATTTGTATTTAAATACATGAACAAAATTCACATAAAATAATGTAAATTTGTATTTAAATACATGAACAAAATTCACATAAAATAATGTAAATTTGCATGAAATGAAAACAAATACACATAAAGTAAAGTACATTTGTATAATATATATATATATATATATATATATATATATATATATATATATGTAAGACTCTATATATATATATATATATATATATATATATATATATATATATATATATATATATTTATATATATATATATATTTTTATATATATATATATATATATATATATATATATATATTTATATATATATAGAGAGAGAGAGAGAGAGAGAGAGAGAGAGAGAGAGAGAGAGAGAGAGAGAGAGAGAGAGAGAGAGAGAGAATACACATAGAATAATGTAAAATCGAATCAAAATAAATACACAGAATATCAATAAAATAAGGTAAATTTGTATGAAAATAAAGATGCAAAATTCCCATAAGATGAAGCATATTTTAATAAAATACATATACAAAAATACACATAGAATAATTAAACTTGTATTAAAATTAATATACAAAATGCACATACAATAAGGTATATTTGTTTTGAAAAAATATGCAAAATACACATAAAACAGTGTAAATTTATTTCAAAATATATATACGAATACACATAAAATAACGTAGATTTCTATACAAATATATTTACAAAATACACATGAAATGATGTAAATACGTATAAAAATATATATACAAAATACACATTAAATAATGTAAGTTCGCTTCAAAATAAGTAAACAAAATATCAATAAAAGAATGTGTATTTGTATGAAAATAGACATACAAAATACACATGAAATAATCTAAATTTGCATAAAACTATATACAAAAATACACAAAAATAATTTAAATTTGTGTGAAAATAAATATACAAAATACACATAAAATTAGGTAAATTTGTATTTAAATACATATACAAAATACACATAAAATAATGTAAATTTGTATAAAATATATATACAAAATACACATTAAATAATGTAAATATATATAAAAAATATATATATACAAAACACAAATAGAATAATGTAAAATAATATCAAAATAAATACACAGAATGTTAATAAAATAATGTAAATATGAATGAAAATTAAGATGCAAAATACCCAGAAAATAACGCATTTTTTTATAAAAATATATATACCAAAATACACATAAAATAATTGAATTTGTATTAAAATAAATATACAAAATGCACATACAATAAGGTAAATCTGTATTTAAATAGATATGCCAAATACATATAAACAATGTAAATTTGCTTCAAAATATCTATACGAATACACAGAAAATAAGTTAGATTTCTATAAAAATATATATAAAAAATACACATAAAATTAAGTAAATACGTATAAAAAAATTTATACAAAATACACATAAAATAATGTAAATTCATATCAAAATAAATAAACAAAATACCTATACAAGAATGTGTATTTGTATAAATATAAATATACTATATAAAACTATACACAAAAATACACAAAAGTAATTAAATTTATATGAAAATGGATATTCAAAATACACATAAAATAAGCTAAATTTGAAATGAAATATATATACAAAGTACATAAAATAATGTAAATTTGTATCAAAATATTTATAAAAATACACATATAATAAAGTGGATTTGTATAAAAATATATAAACAAAATACTCATTAAATAATGTAAATACGTATAAAAAAATTGTACAAAATACACATATAATAATGTAATTCGTATCACAATAAATAAACACAATACCAATAAAATAATATAAATTTGTATGAGAAAACATATACAAAATACACAAAATAACGGAAATTTTTATAAAAATATATATTCAAAAATGCACAGAAAGTAAAGTAAATTTGCATAAAAATATATATACAAAACACACATTAAATAATGTATAAAAATATATATATACAAAGTACATATAAAATAATGTAAATTCTTATCAAAATAGATCAACAAAATGCCAATAAAATAATATTTATTTGAATGAAAATAAATTTACAAAATACACATACCATAAGTAAAATTTGTATTAAAATATATAAAAAATACCCAGAAATAATTTGAATTTGTATGAAAATAGATATACATAATACACATAAAACTAGGTAAATTTCTTTTGAAATATATATACAAAATACCCATAAGATATTGTAAATTTGTGTCAACATATATCAACAAATACACGTAACGTAACGTAACGTAACGTAACGTAAATTTGTATAAAATATATATACAAAATACATATTAAATTAAGGAAAAATGTATAAAAAAATATATACAAAATACACATAGAATAATGTAAAATCGTATCAAAATAAATGAACAAAATATCAATAAAATAATGTAAATTTCTATGAAAATAAAGATGCAAAATACTCATAAAATAACGCATATTTGTATAAAAATATATATACAAAAATACACATAAAATAATTAAATTTGTATTAAAATAAATATACAAAATGCACATACAATAAGGTAAATTTGTATTGAAATAGATATGCAAAATACACATCAAATAATGTAGATTTGTGTTAAAATATATATACGACACAAAAAATAACGTAAATTTCTATGAAAATATATATATAAAAAAAAACATAAAATGATGTAAATACGTATAAAAATATATATACAAAATACACCTAAAATAAGGTAAATTCGTATCAAATACAATAAACTAAATTTCAATAAAAGAATGTATATATGTAGGAAACTCAATATACAAAATAATATATAAAAAAACCTAAAATTTGTATTAAAATTGATACAAAAAAACAAAAAAATAATTTCAGTTTGTATGAAAATAGATATACAAAATCCACATAAAATTAGGTAAATTTGTAATGAAATACATATACAAAATACACATAAAATAATGTAAATTTGTATGAAAATATATAAACAAATAGACATAAAGTAACGTATATAGATATATATATATATATATATATATATATATATATATATATATATATATATATATATATATATATATATATATATATATATATATATATATATATATATATATATATATATATATATATATATATATATATATATATATATATATATATATATATATATATATATATATATATATATATATATATATATATATATATAGAAAATGCACATTAAATAATGTAAATATGTAAAATAAACATATACAAAATACACATAGAACAATGTAAAATCGTATCAAAATAAATACACAGAATATCAATCATATAATGTTAATTTGTATGAAAATAAAGATGCAAAATACCCATTAAATTTTTTTTTTAAACATATATACAAAAATACACATCAAATAATTAAATTTGTATTAAAATAAATATACAAAATGAACATACAATATCATAAATTTGTATTGAAATAGACATGCAAAACACACATCAAACAATGTAAATTAGTTTCAAAATATATATACGAATACACATAAAAAAAACGTAAATTTCTATAAAAATACAAATAAAAATACACATAAAATGATATAAATACGTATAAAAACATATACACAAAATACACATAAAATAATGTAAATTCGTAGCGAAATAAATAAACAAAATACCAATAGAAGAATGTGAATTTGTATGAAAATAAATATACAAAATAAACATAAAATGGCGTAGATTTGTATAAAACTAAATACAAAAATACACAAAAGTTATTTAAATTTTTATATAAATAGATATACAAAATATACATAAAATAAACTAAATTTGTATTGAAATATATATACAAAATACATAAAATAATGTAAATTTGTATGAAAATATTTTAACAGATGCGCATAAAATAAAGTAAATTTGTTTTAAAATATACAAAATACACGTTAAATAATGTAAATATGTATAAAAAAAATATATACAAAATACAAATAGAATAATGAAAATTCGTATCAAAATAAATACACAGAATATTAATAAAACAATGTAAATTTGAATGAAAATAAAGATGCAAAATACCCATTAAATAACGCATTTTTTATAAAAATATATATACCAAAATACACATCAAATATTTCAATTTGTATTACAATAAATATACAAAATGCACATACAATAAGGTAAATTTGTATTGAAATAGATATGCAAAATACATATAAAAGAATGTAAATTTGCTTCAAAATATATATACGAATACACATAAAATAACGTAGATTTCTATAAAAATATATATACAAAATACACATAAAATGAATTAAATACGTATAAGAAAATGTATACAAAATACACATAAAATAATGTAAACTCGTATCATAATAAATAAACAAAATACCAATAAAAGAATGTGTATTTTTATAAATATAAATATACAAAATACACATAAAATAACGTAAATTTGTATAAAACTATATACAAAAATACACAGAAGTAATTAAATTCGTATGAAAATAGATATACAAAATACAGATAAAATAAGCTAAATTTGAATTGAAATGTATATACAAAATACATAAAATAATATAAATTTGTATCAAAATATTTATACAAATAGTACATGTAATAACGTAAATTTGTTTAAAAATATATAAATAAAACACACATTAAGTAATGTAAATACGTATAAAAAATATGAACAAAATACACATATAATCATGTAATTCGTATCAAACTAAATAAACAAAATAACAATAAAATAATGTAAATTTGTATGAGAAAACATATACAAATCCATATAAAATAACGCAAATTTCTATAAAAATATATGTACAAAAATGCACATAAAATAAAGTAAATTTGCATAAAAATATATATACAAAACACACATTAAATAATGTAAATGCGTACATAAAATAACCTAAATTTGTATAAAACTATATACAAAAATACACAAAAATAATTTATATTTGTATGAAAAGAAATATACAAAATACCAATAAAATTAGGTAAATTTGTATAGAAATACATATACAAAATACACATAAAATAATGTAAATTTGAATGAAAATATATAAACAAATACATATAAAATAACGTAAATTTGTATGAAATATATATACAAAATACACATTAAATAATGTAAATATGTATAAAAAATATATACAAATCACAAATAGAATAATGTAAAATCGTATCAAAATATATACACAGAATATTAATAAAATAATGTCAATTTGTATGAAAATTAAGATGCAAAATACCTATAAAATAACACATTTTTTATAAAATTATACATACCAAAATACACATAAAATATTTGAATTTGTATTAAAGTAAATATACAAAAAGCATATACAATAAGGTAACTTTGTATTGAAATAGATATGCAAAATACATATAAAATAATAAAAATTTGTTTCAAAATATATATACGAATACAAATAAAATAACGTAGATTTCTATAAAAATACATATACAAAATACACATAAAATTATGTAAATACGTATAAAAAATGTATACAAAATACACATAAAACAATGTAAATTCGTATAAATATTAATAAACAAAATACCAATAAAAGAATATGTATTTGTATAAATATAAATATTCAAAATGCACATAAAATAACGTAAATTTATATAAAACTATATACAAAAATACACAGAAGTAATTAAATTTGTATGAAAATAGATATACAAAAACCACACAAAATAAGCTTAATTTGAATTGTAAATTTGTATCAAAATATTTTTACAAATACACATATAATTACGTAAATTTTACATAAAAATATATAAACAAAATACTCATTAAATAATGTAAATACGTATAAAAAATATGTGCAAAATACACATATAATCATGTAATTCGTATCAAAATAAATAAACAAAAATAAAATACCAATAAAATAATGTAAATTTCTAAAAAAATATATGTACAAAAATGCACATTAAATAGATTTGCATTAAAAAATCTATACAAAACACACATTACATAATGTAAATGAGTATAAAAAAATATATACAAAATACCTATGAAATAATCTAAATTCGTATCGAATTAAATTAAGAAAATACCAATAAAATAATGCAATTCTGGATGAAAATATATATATAGAAAATACACATAAAATAACCTAACTACAAATACAAATATTCATTTAAAATAACTTAAAATTGAATGAAATAAATATACAAAATAAACATAAAATAAGGTAAATTTGTAATGAAATATATGTAAAAATACACATAAAATAATATAAATTTGTATGAAAATATATATACAAATACACATAAAATAACATGAATTGGTATAAAATTTGTATCAAAATATATACGAATACACACAATAAAATAACGTAATTTTTTTTGAAAATGTATATACAAAATACACATAAAATAATTTAAATACGTAGAAAAATATATATACAAAATACACATAAAATAATGTAAATTCGAATCAAAATAAATAAACAAAATTCCAATAAAAGAATGTATATTTTTAGGAAAATATATATACAAAATAGAAATCAAATAACTAGAATTTGTATAAAAATATATACAAAAATACACAAAAAATAATTTAAATTTGTTTAAAAATATATATGCAAAATACACATAAAATTAGGCAAATTTGTATTCAAATACATATACAAAATACACATAAAATAATGTGAATTTGTATAAAAATATATTAGCAAATACACATAAAATAACGTAAATTTGGATAAAATATATATAGAAAATAAACATTAAATAATGTAAATATGTATAAAAAAATATATACAAAATACACGTAGACTAATGTTAAATCGTATCAAAATAGATAAACAGAATATCAATAAAATAATGTAAATTTGTATGAAAATAAAGACGTAAAATACCCATATAATAACGCATATTTGCATAAAATATATATACAAAAATATATATAAAATAATTTAATTTGTATTAAAATAAATATTCGAAATGCACATACAATAAAGTAAATTTGTATTGAAATAGATATGCAAAATACACATCAATAATGTAAATTTGTATCAAAATATATATACGAATACACAAAAAATAGAGTAAATTTCAATGAAAATATACATACAAAATACATATAAAATGATGTAAATAGTATAAAAATATACATACCAAATACACTTAAAATAATGTAAATTCGTAACAAAATAAACAAACAAAATTCCGATAAAAGAACGTATATTTGTAGGAAAATAAATATACAAAATACACATAAAATAACGAAAATTTGTATAAAAATATATACAAAAAAAAAAAAATTTCAATTTGTATGAAAATAGATATACAAAATACACATATAAACTTATATTTGTCTTTAAATACATGATCAAAATACACATAAAATAATGTAAATGTGTATGAAATGAAAACAAATACACATAAAATAACGTGCATTTGTATAAAATATATATACAAAATACATATAGAATAATGTAAAATCGTATCAAAATAAATACACAGAATATCAATAAAATAATGTAAATTTGTATGAAAATAAAGATGCAAAATTCCCATAAAATAAAGCATATTTTATAAAAATACATATACAAAAATACACATAAAATAATTAAAATTCAATTAAAATTAATATACAAAATGTACATACAATAAGGAAAATTTGTATTGAAAAAATATGCAAAAAAACACATAAAACAGTGTAAATTTGTTTCAAAATATATATACGAATACACAATGTAAAATCGTATCAAAATAAATACACAAAATACCTATCAAATAATGTAATTTTGTATGAAAATAAAGAAGCAAAATACCCATTAAAAAAAAACATATTTTTATAAAAACATATATATATATAAATACACATCAATAATTAAATTTGTATTTAAATAAATATACAAAATGCACATAGAATATTATAAATTTGTATTGAAATAGATATGAAAAAAACACACATCAAACAATGTAAATTTGTTTCAAAAAATATATACGAATACACAAAAAATCGTATATTTCTATAAAAATACAAATAAAAAATACATATAAAATGATATAAATACGAGTAAAAATATATATACAAAATACACATAAAATAATGTAAATTCGTACCAAAATAAATAAACAAAATACCAATAGAAGAATGTGAATTTGTATGAAAATAAATATACAAAATAAACATAAAATAACGTAAATTTGAATAAAACTATATACAAAAAAACACAAAAGTAATTTAAATTTATATGAAAATAGATATACAAAATATACATAAAATAAACTAAATTTGTATTGAAATATATATACAAAATACATAAAATAATGGAAATTTGTATCAAAATATTTTAACAGATGCGCATAAAATAACGTAAATTTGTTTTAAAATATACAAAATGCACATTAAATAATGTAAATAAGTATAAAAAATATATATACAAAACACAAATAGAATAAAGAAAAGTCGTATCAAAATAAATACACAGAATATTAATAAAACAATGTAAATTTGTATGAAAATAAAGATGGAAAATACCCATTAAATAACGCATTTTTTTTTTAAATATATATACCAAAATACACATAAAATATTTAAATTTGTATTACAATAAATATACAAAATGCACATACAATAAGATAAATTTGTATTGAAATAGATATTCAAAATACATATAAAACAATGTAAATTTGTCTCAAAATATATATACGAATACACATAAAATAACGTTGATTTCTATAACAATATATATACAAAATACACATAAAACGTATAAGAAAATCTATACAATATACAAATAAAATAATGTAAATTCGTATCAAAATAAATAAACAAAATACCAATAAAAGAATGTATATTTGTATAAATATAAATATACAAAATACACATAAAATAACGTAAATTTGTATAAAACTATATACAAAAATGCACAGAAGTAATTAAATTCGTTTGAAAATAAATATACAAAATACAGATAAAATAAGCTAAATTTGAATTAAAATGTATATACAAAATAAATAAAATAATGTAAATTTGTATCAAAATAATTATAAAAATACATATAATAACGTAAATTTGTTTGAAAATATATAAACAAAATACACATTAAGTAATCCAAATTCGTATAAAAAATATGTACAAAATACACATATAATCATGTAATTCGTATCAAACTAAATAAACAAAATAGCAATAAAATAATGTAAATTTTTATAAGAAAACATATACAAATACATATAAAATAACGCAAATTTCTATTAAAATATATCTACAAAAATGCACGTAAAATAAAGTAAATTTGCATAAAAATATATATACAAAACACACATTAAATAATGTAAATGCGTACATAAAATAACCTAAATTTGTATAAAACTATATACAAAAATACACAAAAATAATTTAAATTTGTATGAAAAGAAATATACAAAATACACGTAAAATTAGGTAAATTTGTATTGAAATACATATACAAAATACACATAAAATAATGTAAATTTGAAGGAAAATATATAAACAAATACACATAAAATAACGTAAATTTGTATGAAATATATATATACAAAATACACATTAAATAAAGTAAATATGTAAAAAAAAAATATATACAAAACACAAATAGAATAATGTAAAATCGTATCAAAATATAGACACAGAATATTAATAAAATAATGTAAATTTGTATGAAAATTAAGATGCAAAATACCCATAAAATAACGCATTTATTATAAAAATATATTACCAAAATACACATAAAATATTTTAATTTGTATTTTTATTTGTAAATTAAAATACAATAAGGTAGATTTGTATTGAAATAGATATGCAAAATACATATAAAACAATATAAGTTTTTTTCTAAATATATATACGAATACACATAAAATAACGTAAATTTCTATAAAAATATATATACAAAATACACATAAAATGAAGGAAATACATATCAAAAAAATGTATAGAAAATACACATAAAATAATGTAAATTCGTATCAAAATAAATAAAAAAATACAAAATAAAAGAATGTGTATTTGTATAAATATAAATATAAAAAATACACATAAAATAACGTAAATTTATATACAACTATATACAAAAATACACAGAAGTAATTAAATTTGTATGAAAATAGATATACAAAGTACACACAAAATAAGCTTAATTTGAATTGAAATATATGTACAAAATACATAAAATAAAGTAAATTTGTATCAAAATATTTTTACAAATACACATGTAATTACGTAAATTTTATATAAAAATATATAAACAAAATACACATTAAATAATGTAAATACGTATAAAAAAATATGTACAAAATACACATATAATAATGTAATTCGTATCAAAATAAATAAACAAAATACTAATAAAATAATGTAAATTTTTATGAGAAAACATCTACAAAATACACATAAAATAACGCAAATTTCTATAAAAATATATGTACAAAAATGCACATAAAATAAAGTAAATTTGCATTAAAAAATATATACAAAACACACATTAAATAATGTAAATGCGTATAAAAATATGTATACAAAATACCTATAAAATAATCTAAATTCGTATCGAATTAAATTAACAAAATACCAATAAAATAATGTAATTTTGGATGAAATTGTATATAGAAAATACATATAAAATAACCTAAATACAAATAAAAAAATTCACATAAAATAATTTAAAATTGAATTAAATAAATATACTAAATAAACATAAAATAAGGTAAATTTGTAATGAAATATATGTACAAAATACACATAAAATAATATAAATTTTTATGAAAATATTAATTTTAATACAAATTTAATTATTGAATGTGTATTTTTGTATATGTATTTTTACAAAAATTTGCTTTATTTTATAGGTATTTTGCATCTTTATTTTCATGCAAATTTACATTATTTTATTGATATACTGTGTATTTATTTTGATACGATTTTGCATTATTCTATGTGTATTTTGTATATATATTTTAAACAAATGTAGGCTATTTTATGTGTATTTGTTTTCATTTCATACAAATTTACATTATTTTATGTGTATTTTGTACATGTATTTAAAGAAAATTTAAATAATTATATGTGTATTTTGTATTTATATTTTCATACAAATTGAAATTATTATTATTTTTTTTTTGTATATATTTTTATACAAATTTTCCTTTTTTTATGTGTACTTTGTATATTTATTTTCCTAGAAATATACGTTCTTTAATCGGAATTTTGTTTATTTATTTTGATACGAATCTACATTATTTTAGGTGTATTTCGTATATATATTTTTATACTATTTACATCATTTTATATGTATTATGTATGTATATTTTCATAGAAATTTACTCTATTTTATGTGTATTCGCATATATATTTTGATACAAATTTACATTCTTGATGTGTATTTTGCATATCTATTTTAATACAAATTTACTTTATTGTATGTGCATTTTGTATATTTATTTCAATACAAATTTAATTATTTCATGTGTATTTTTGTATATATATTTTTATGCTAATATGCGTTATTATATGGGTATTTTGCATCTTTATTTTCATATAAATTTACATTATTTTATTGATATTCTGTTTATTTATTTTGATACGATTTAACATTATTCTATGTTTATTTTGTATATATATTTTTATACATATTTACATCATTTAATGTATATTTTGAATATATATTTTATCCAAATTTACGTTATTTTATGTGTATTTGTTTATATATTTTCATAAAAATTTACATTATTTTATGTGTGTTTTATATATGTATTACAATACAAATTTGCCTAATTTTATGTGTATTTTGCATACCTATTTTCAAACAAATTTAAATTATTTTTGTATATTTTTGTAAATATTTTTATTCAAATTTTAGTTATTTTATTTGTATTTTGTATATATATTTTCCTACAAATATACTTTCTTTTATTGCAATTTTATTGATTCATTTTGATACGAATTTACATTACTTTATGTGTATTTTCTATATATATATATTTCTACGTATTTACAATATTTTATGTGTATTTTGTATATATATTTTCATAAAAATTTACGTTATTTTATTGTGTGTATTCGTATATATTTTGATACAAATTTTATACAAATTCATGTTATTTTATGTGTATTTGAATATATTCTGAATTTTCCACCATCTGGTTAAGACTTCACTGTCATTCTATTACTAAATACATCTGTGCTGTTTATCTCTCACCTAACTCTACCAACTATGTAAAATTCTTTGACTATTTGAATTCTAAAGTGGAGCACATCTTGACCCACTCTCCCTTCGCTGAAATCTCCATCCTAGGAGATTTCAATGTTCACCACCAGCTTTGGCTTTCATCCTCTTTCACTGACCATCCTGGTGAACAAGCCTACAACTTTGCTATCCTCAACGACCTAGAGCAGTTGATCCAGCACCCTACACGTATTCCCGACCGTCTTGGAGATCGGCCCAACATTCTAGACCTCTTCCTTACCTCAAACCCTTCTGCTTATTCTGTCAAACTGTTCTCTCCGTTGGGCTCCTCCGATCACAATCTTATTTCTGCATCCTGTCCTATCGCTCCTGTACACCCTCTGGACCCACCGAAGAGGCGATGCTTCTGGCATTTTGCTTCAGCTCGGTGGGACGACCTGAGGATGTACTTTTCCGATTTCCCGTGGAATGATTATTGCTTCCAGGATAGAGACCCCTCTGTGTGTGCTCAGCGCATCACAGAGGTGATTGTCTCTGGAATGGAGGCATACATTCCTCGTTCTTTCTCTACTCCTCACGCAAAAAGCCTTGGTTTAATCACGCTTGTTCTCGTGCTGTCAATGATAGAGAGGTAGCTCACAAAAGGTACCAGAGCCTTCAAACTAATGCTAATTATGAACTTTACATTTCTGCCCGAAATCGTGCCAAATCTATTCTCCGACTAACCAAAAATTCTTTCATTAATAGAAAATGTCAAAACCTTGCTTTCTCTAACTCTTCCCGTGACTTCTGGCATCTAGCCAAAAACATCTCCTCCAACTTCACTTCTTCATCTTTCCCTCCACTCCTCAGTCCTGACGGCAACACTGCCGTCTCATCTATCTCTAAGGCTGAACTCTTCTCTCAAACTTTTTCTAAAAACTCCACTCTGGACGATTCTGGGCATATTCCTCCTACTCATCCCCCCTCTGACTCCTTTATGCCTGTTATAAAGATTCTTCAAAATGATGTTTACTATGCCCTCTCTGGCCTCAATCCTCAGAAGGCTTATGGACCTGATGGAGTGCCTCCTATTGTCCTTAAAAACTGTGCCTCCGTGCTGTCACCAAGCCTGGTCAAACTCTTTCGCCTCTGCCTGTCAACATCTACCTTTCCTTCTTTTGCTGGAAGTATGCCTTCATACAGCCTGTACCTAAGAAGGGTGACCGCTCCAATCCCTCAAACTACCGTCCTATTGCTTTACTTTCTTGTCTATCTAAAGCTTTTGAATCAATCCTTAACCGGAAGATTCAAAACCACCTTTCCACTTCTGACCTTCTATCTGATCGCCAGTATGGGTTCTGCAAGGGGCGTTATACTGGTGATCTCCTAGCCTTCTTAACTGACTCTTGGTCATCCTCTCTTAGCCGTTTCGGTGAAACTTTTGCTATTGCGCTGGACATATCAAAAGCTTTTGATAGGGTCTGGCACAAATCTTTGCTTTCTAAACTACCCTCCTACGGTTTCTATCCTTCTCTCTGTACCTTTATCTCCGGTTTCCTTTCTGACCGTTCTATTTCTGCCGTGGTAGACGGTCACTTTTCTTCTCCTAAATCTATTAACAGGGTTCTGTCCTATCTCCCACTCTTTTTCTGTTGTTAATTGATGATCTTCTTTCCAAAACGAACTGTCCTATCCATTCCTACGCCGATGATTCCACTCTGCATTATTCAACTTCTTTTAATAGAAGACCCACCCTTCAGGAACTTAACGACTCAAGGCTGGAGGCTGCAGAACGCTTAGCCTCAGCCCTTACTATTATTTCCGATAGGGGCAAGAAGAACCTGCTGACCTTCAACGCCTCAAACACACAGTTTCTCCACCTATCCACTCGACACAATCTTCCAAACAACTATCCCCTATTCTTTGACAACACCCAGCTATCACCTTCCTCAACACTAAACATTCTCGGTCTATCCTTAACTCAAAATCTCAACTGGAAACTTCATATCTCATCTCTTACTAAATCAGCTTCCTCGAGGCTGGGCGTTCTGTACCGTCTCCGCCAGTTCTTCTCCCCTGCACAGTTGCTGTCCATATACAGGGGCCTTGTCCGCCCTCGTATGGAGTATGCATCTCATGTGTGGGGGGGCTCCACTCACACAGCTCTTCTGGACAGAGTGGAGGCTAAGGCTCTTCGTCTCATCAGCTCTCCTCCTCATACTGACAGTCTTCTACCTCTTAAATTCCGCCACAATGTTGCCTCTCTTTCTATCTTCTATCGATATTTCCACGCTGACTGCTCTTCTGAACTGGCTAACTGCATGCCTCCCCCCCTCCCGCGACCCCGCTGCACTCGTCTTTCTACTCATGCTCATCCCTATACTGTCCAAACCCCTTATGCAAGAGTTAACCAGCATCTTCACTCTTTCATCCCTCACGCTGGTAAACTCTGGAACACTCTCCCTTCATCAGTATTTCCTCCTGCCTACGACTTAAACTCTTTCAAGAGGAGGGTATCAGGACACCTCTCCTCCCGAAACTGACCTATCTTTCGGCCACCTCTTTGGATTCTTTTTAGGAGCAGTGAGTAGCGGGATTGTTTTAATAATGTTTGCTTTTTGTGTGCCCTTGAACTGTCTCCTTTGCTGTAAAAAAAAAAAAAAATAAATAAATATATATATATATATATATATATATATATATATATATATATATATATATATATATATATATATATATATATATATATATATATATATATATTTTCATATAAATTTACATTATTTTATGTGTATTTTTACATATATATCATTACAAATTTACCTATATTTTATGTTTATTTTACATATTCATTTCATGCAATTTTAAATTATTTTATGTGTATATTTGTATTTGTATTTAGGTTATTTTATGTGTATTTTCTATATATATTTTCATCCAAAATTACATTATTTTAGTGGTATTTTGCTCATTTAATTCGATACGAATTTAGATTATTTCAAAGGCATTTTGTATACATGTTTTTATACGCATTTACATTATTTAATGTGTGTTTTGTATATGTATTTTTATGCAAATTTACTTTATTTTATGTGCATTTTTGTACATATATTTTTAAAGAAATTTGCGTTATTTTATGTGTATTTAGTATATGTTTTCTCATACAAATTTACATTATATTATAGGTATTTTGTTTATTTATTTTGATACGAATTACATGATTATATATGTATTTTGTGTATATATTTTTATACGTATTTACATTATTTAATGTGTATTTTGTTTTTGTGTTTTTATACAAATTTACGTTATTATATGTGTATTTGTATAAATATTTTGATACAAATTTACATTATTTGATGTATTTTGTATAAATATATTTCAATTCAAATTTAGCTTATTTTATGTGTATTTTGTATATCTATTTTCATAAAAATTTAACTACTCTTATGTATTTTTGTATATAGTTTTATATAAATTTACGTTATTTTATGTGTATTTTATGTATTTATATTTAGTTAAATGCACATTCTTTTATTGGTATTTTGTTTATTTATTTTGATACGAATTTACATTATTTTATGTGTATTTTGTATACATTTTTTTATACGTATTTACTTCATTTTATATGTATTTTCTATATATATTTTTATAGAAATCTACGTTATTTTATGTGTATACGTATATATTTTGAGACAAATTTACATTGTTTTATATGAATTTTGCATATCTATTTCAATACAAATTTACCTTAATGAAAGTGCTTTTTGTATATTTATTTTAATACAAATTTAGATATTTTATGTTAATTTTGGTATATATATATTTTATAAGAAAAGCGTTATTTTTTGGGTATTTTGCACCTTTATTTTCATACAAATTTACATTATTTTATTAATATTCTGTGTATTTATTTTGATAAGATTTTACATTATTCTATTTGGGTTTTGTATATATTTTTTTTTATTCATATGTACATTATTTAATGTGTATTTTGTATATATATTTTATAGAAATTTATGTTTTTTTAAGTGTATTTGTTTATATATTTCCATTGAAATTTACATTATTTTATGTGTATTTTGTATATGTATTTCAATACAAATTTACCTAATTTTATGTGTTTTTTGTATATATATTTTCAAAGAAATTTAAATTATTTTTGTGTATTTTTCTATATAGTTTTATACAAATTTACGTTATTTTATGCGTATTTTGTATATCTATTTTCATACAAATACACATTTTTTTATTGATATTTTGTAAATTTATTTTGACACGAATTTACATTATTTAATGTCTATTTTGTATATATATTTTTATACGTATTTGCAGCATCTCATGTGCATTTTGTATATATATTTCTATAGAAATCTACGTTATTTTATGTGTATTCGTATATATATTTTGAAACAAATTTACATTGTTTTATGTGTATTTTGCATATTTTTTTTAATTAAAAATTTACCTTTTTGTATGTGCATTTTGTATATTTATTTTAATACAAATTAAATTATTGAATGGGTATTTTTGTATATGTATTTTTTAAAAAAATATGCATTTTTTTATGGGTATTTTGCATCTTTATTTTCCTTCAAATTTACGATATTTAATTGATATTCTGTGTATTTATTTTGATACGATTTTACATTATTCTATGTGTATTTTTTATATATATTTTATACATATGTACGTTATTTTATGTGTATTTGTTTTCATTTCATACAAATTTACATTATTTTATGTGTATTTTGTACATGTATTTGAAGACAAATTTAACTAATTATATGTGTATTTTGTATATCTATTTTCATACAAATTGAAATTATTTTTGTGTTTTATTTTTTTGTATATATTTTTATACAAATTTTCGTTATTTTATGTGTATTTTGTATATTTATTTTCCTACAAATATACGTTCTTTAATCGGAATTTTGTTTATTTATTATGATACGAATTTACATTATCTTAGGTGTATTTGGTATATATATTTTTATACTATTTACATCATTTTATATGTATTTTGTATGTATATTTTCATAGAAATTTACTCTTTTTTATGTGTATTCGTATATATATTTTAATACAAATATACATTATTGATGTGTATTTTGCATATCTATTTAAAAACAAATTTACTTTATTGAATGTGCATTTTGTATATTTATTTCAATACAAATTTAATTATTTCATGTGTATTTTTGTATATATATTTTTATGCAAATATGCGTTATTATATGGGTATTTTGCATCTTTATTTTCATACAAATTTACATTATATTATTGATATTCTGTTTAATTATTTTGATACGATTTAACATTATTCTATGTGTATTTTGTATATATATTTTTATACATATTTACATTATTTAAAGTATATTTTGTATATATATTTTATCCAAATTTACATTATTTCATGTGTATTTGTTTATATATTTTTATACAAATTTACATTATTTTATGTGTATTTTGTATATGTATTTCAATACAAATTTGCTTAATTTTATGAGTATTTTGCATATATATTTTGTATATTTATTTTCCTACAAATATACATTCTTTTATTGAATTTTTTTTTATTTATTTTGATACGAGTTTACATTATTTAATGTGTATTTTGTATATATATTTTCTACGCATTTACATTATTTTATGTGTATTTTGTATGTATATTTTAATAAAAATTTACATTATTTTAGTGTGTGTATTCGTATTTATTTTGATACAAATTTTATACAAATTCATGTTATTTTATGTGTATTTGTATATATATTTTCATATAAATTTATATTATTTTATATGTATTTTTACATATTTTTCATTACATATTTACCTTATTTTATGATTATTTTGTATATTTATTTCATTCAATTTTAAATTATTTTATGTGTATATTCGTATTTGTATTTAGGTAGTTTTATGTGCATTTTCTATATATAATTTCATCCAAAATTACATTATTTAATTGGTATTTTCTTAATTTAACTCGATACGAATTTAGATTTTTTCATAGGTATATTGTATACATATTTTTATAGTCATTTACATTATCTAATGTGTGTTTTGTATATATATTTTTTTATGTAAATTTACTTTATTTTATACATATAAAATGATGTAAATAAGTATAAAAATATATAAACCAAATACACCTCAAATGATGTAAATTCGTGTCAAATTAAATAAATAAAATTCCGGTAAAAGAACCTATATTTGTAGGAAAATAAATATTCAAAATACACATATAATTAGTTAAATTTGTATTTACATACATGTACAAAATACACATAAAATAATGTAAATTTTTATGAAATGAAAACAAACACACATAAAGTAACGTACATTTGTATAAAATATATATACAAAATACACTTAGAATAATGTAAAATCGTATCAGAATCAATACAGAGAATATGCAAAAAAATAATGTAAATTTGTATGAAAATAAAGATGCAAAATACCCATAAAATAAAGCATATTTTTATAAAAAAAACATATACAAAAATACACATAGAATAATTAAATTTGTATTAAAATTAATATACAAAATGCATATACAATAAGGTAAATTTGTATTGAAAAAATATGCAAAATACACATAAAAGTGTAAATTTGTTTCAAAATCTATATACGAATATTCATAAATCAACGTAGATTTCTATAGAAATATATATTCAAAATGCACATGAAATGATGTAAACACGTATATAAAAATATATAGATAGATATATATATATATATATATATATATATATATATATATATATATATATATATATATATATATATATATATATATATATATATATATATATATATATAAATATATATATATATATTTATATAAAATACACATTAAATAAGTTAAATTCGCGTCAAAATAAATAAACAAAATATCAATAAAAGAATGTGTATTTGTATGAAAATAGATATACAATATACACATAAAATCACTTAAAATTTGTATAAAACTATATACAAAAATATACAAATATAGTTTAAATATGTTTGAAAATAAATATACAAAATAAACATAAAATTAGGTAAATTTGTATTGAAATACATTTACAAAATACACATAAAATAATGTAAATTTGATTGAAAAATATAAACAAATACACTTAAAATAACGTAAATTTGTATAAAATATATACAAAACACAAATAGAAATATGTAAAATCGTATCAAAATAAATACACAGAATATTAATAAAATAATGTAAATTTGTATGAAAATTAAGATGCAAAATACCCATAAAATAACGCGTTTTTTTATAAAAATATATATACCAAGACACTCAAAATAATTGAATTTGTATTAAAATAAATATACAAAATGCACATACAATAAGGTAAATTTGATTAGAAATAGATATGCATAATACATATAAAACAATGTAAATTTGTTTAAAAATATATATACGAATACACATAAAATAACGTAGATTTCTATGAAAATATATATACAAAATACACATAAAATGAAGTAAATACGTATAAAAAAAAGTATACAAAATACACATAAAATAATGTAAACTCGTATCAAAATAAATAAACAAAATACTAATAAAAGAATGTGTATTTGTATAAATTTAAATATACAAAATACACATAAAATAACGTAAATTTATAAAAAAAAACTATATGCAAAAATTCACAAAAGTAATTAAATTTGTGTGAAAATAGATATACAAAATAAACATAAAATCAGCTAAATTTGAATTGAAATATATATACAAAATACATAAAACAATGTAAATTTGTATCAAAATATTTATACAAATACACATATAATAACGTAAATTTGTATAAAAATATATAAACAAATTACACATTAAATAATATAAATACGTATAAAAAAATATGTACAAAATACACATATAATCATGTAATTCGTATCAAAATAAATGAATAAAATACCAATAAAATAATGTAAATTTGTATGAGAAAACATATACAAAATACTCATAAAATAACGCAAATTTCTATAAAAATATATATACAAAAAAGCACATAAAATAAAGTAAATTTACATAAAAAATATATACACAAAACACACATTAGATAATGTAAATGAGTATAAAAATATGTATACAAAATACCTATGACAAAATCTAAATTCGTATCGAATTAAATTAAGAAAATACCTATAAGATAATGTAATTTTGGATGAAAATGTATATAGAAAATACACATAAAACTACCTAAATACAAATAGAAATATACACATAAAACAATTTAAGATTGAAGGAAATAAATATACAAAATAATCATAAAATAAGGTAAATTTGTAATGAAAACTATGTAAAAACACACATAAAATAATATAAATTTGTATGAAAATATATATACAAATACACATAAAATAACTTGAATTTGTACAAAATTCGTATCAAAATAAATACGAATACACACAATAAAATAATGTAAATTTTTATTAAAATATATATACAAAATACATATAAAATAATGTAAATACCTAGGAAAATATATATACAAAATACACATAAAATAATGTAAACTCGTATCAAAATAAATAAACAAAATTCCAATTAAAGAATGTATATTTGTAGGAAAAAAAATATACAAAATACAAATAAAATAACTAAAATTTGTATAAAAATATATACAAAAAATACACAAAAATAATTTAAATTTGTTTGAAAATAGATTTGCAAAATACACATAAAACAAGACAAATTTGAATTGAAATACATATACAAAATACACATAAAATAATGTAAATTTGTATGAAAATATATAAACAAATACACATAAAATAACGTAAATTTGGATAAAATATATATACAAAATATACATTAAATAATGTAAATATGTGTAAAAATATATATGCAAAATACACATAGAATAATGTTAAATCGTACCAAAATAAATAAACAGAATATCAAGAAAATAATGTAAATTTGAATGAAAATAAAGATGCAAAATACCCATATAATAACGCATATTTGCATAAAAACATATATACAAAAATACACATGAAATAATTAAATTTGTATTGAAATAAATATACAAAATGCACATATAATAAAGTAAATTTGTATTGAAATAGATATGCAAAATACATATCAATAATGTAAATTTTTTATCAAAATATATATACGAATACACATAAAATAGAGTAAATTTCTATGAAAAGATACATAAAAAATACATATAAATTTATGTAAATAGTATAAAAATATATATACCAAATACACCTATAATAAATAAATAAAATTCCGATAAAAGAACGTATTTTTGTAGGAAAATAAGTATACAAAATACACATAAAATAACGAGAATTTGTATAAAAATATATACAAAAAAAAAAACACAAATAATTTCAATATGTATGAAAATAGATATACAAAATACACATATAATTAGTTAAATTTGTCTTTAAATACATATACAAAATACACATAAAATAATGTAAATTTGTATGAAATGAAAACAAATAAAAATAAAATAACGTACATTTCTATAAAATATATATACAAAATACACATAAAATAATGTATAATCGTGTCAAAATAAATACACAGAATATCAATAAAATAATGTAAATTTGTATGAAAATAAAGATGCAAAATACCCATTAAGTAAAGCATATTTTTATAAAAATACATATACAAAAATATATATTCAGTAATTAAATTTGTATTAAACTTAATATACAAAATGCACATACAATAAGGCAAATTTGTATTGAAAAAATATGCAAAATACATATAAAACAATGTAAATTTGTTTCAAAATATATATACGAATACACATAAAATAACGTAGATTTCTATAGAAATATATATACAAAATCCACTTGAGATGCTGTAAATACGTATAAAAATATATATACAAAATACACATTAAATAATGTAAATTCGTGTTAGAATAAATAAATAAAATATCAATAAAAGAATGTGTATTTGTATGAAAATAGATATACAAAATACACAAAAAATAACCTAAATTTGTATAAAACTATATACAAAAATACACAAAAAATAATTTAAATTTGTTATTTTATGTGTATTTTGTATATGTTTTCTCATACAAATTTACATTATTTTATTGGTATTTTGTTTATTTATTTTGATACGAATTACATTATTATATGTGTATTTTGTACAATTTTTTTATACATATTTACATTATTTAATGAGTATTTTGTTTATATATTTTTTATAAAAATTCACTTTATTTTAAGTGTAATTTTATAAATATTTTGATACAAATTTACATTATTTTATGTAATTTGTATATATATTTCAATTCAAATTTAGTTTATTTTATGTGTATTTTGTATATCTATTTTCATACAAATTTAATTACTTTTGTGTATTTTTGTGTATAGTTTTATACATGTGTATTTTGTATATTTATATTTATATAAAAATAAATATACAAAATACACCTAAAATAAGGTAAACTCGTATCAAATTCAAAAAAACAAAATTCAGATGAAATACACATAAAATATTTAAATTTGTATTAAAATAAATATACAAAATGCACATACAATAAGGTAAATTTGTATTAAAATAGATATGCAAAATATATATAAATATATAGGAAAATAAATATACAAAATACACATAAAATAACGAAAATTCGTATGAAAAAATATACAAAAATAAACAAAAATAGTTACAATTTGTATGAAAGTAGATATACAAAATACATATATAATTAGTTAAATTTGTATTTAAATACATGTACAAAATTCTCATAAAATAATATAAATTTGTATGAAATGAAAACAAATACACATAAAATAACGTACATTTTAAAAAAATATATATACAAAATATACATGGAATAATATGAAAACGTATCATAATAAATACACAAAATATCAATAAGATAATTTAAATTTGTATGAAAATAAAGATGCAAAATACCCATAAAATAAAGCATATTTTTATAAAAATACATATACAAAAGTACACATAGAATAATTGAATTTGTATTAAAATTAATATTCAAAATGCACATACAATAAGGTAAATTTGTATTGAAAAAATATGCAAAATACACATAAAACAATGTAAATTTGTTACAAAATATATATACGAATACACATAAAATAATGTAGATTTCTATAGAAATATATATACAAAATACACATGAAATGACGTAAATACGTAAAAACATATATGTATATATATATATATATATATATATATATATATATATATATATATATATATATATATATATATATAAATATATATATATATATATATATATATAAAATACACATTAAATCATGTAAAATCGTGTCAAAATAAAGAAACAAAATATAAATAAAAGAATGTGTATTTGTATGAAAATAGATATACAAAATAAACATAAAATAACCAAAATATGTATATAACTATATACAAAAATACACAAAAAATAATTTTAATTTGTATGAAAATAAATATACAAAATACACTTAAAATTAGGTAAATTTGTATTGAAATACATATACAAAATACATATAAAATAATAATTAAATTTGAATGAAAAATATATAAACAAATACACTTAAAGTAAAGTATTTTTTAAAAAAATATATATGCAAAATACACATTAAATTATGTAAATATGTATAAAAAAAAAAAAATATATATATATATATATATATATATATATATATATATATATATATATATATATATATATATATATATATATATATATATATATATATATATATATATATATATATATATATATATATATATATATAAAACACAAATAGAATAAAGTAAAATCGTATCAAAATAAATACACAGAATATTAATAATTTAATGTAAATTTGTATGAAAATTAAGATGCAAAATACCCATAAAATAACTCATTTTTTATAAAAATATATATAACAAAATACACATAAAATATTTGAATTTGTATTAAAATAAATATACAAAATGCACATACAATAAGGTAAATTTGTATTAAAATAGATATGCAAAATATATATAAAACAATGTAAATTTGTTTCAAAATATATATACGAATACACATAAAATAACGAAGATCTCTAAAAAAATATATATACAAAATACACATAAAATTACGTAAATACGTATAAAAAAATGTATACAAAATACACATAAAATAATGTAAATTCGTATCAAAATAAATAAACAAAATACCAATAAAAGAATGTGTGTTTGTATAAATATAATTATACAAAAAACACATAAAATAACATAAATTTATATAAAACAATATACAAAAATACACAAAAGTAATTAAATTTGTATGAAAATAGATATACAAAATACCCGCAAAATACATATAAAATAAAGCATATTTTTATAAAATTACATATACAAAAATACACATAGTATAATTAAATTTGTATTAAAATTAATATACAAAATGCACATACAATAAGGTAAATTTGTATTGAAAAAATATGCAAAATACACATAAAACAATATAAATTTGATTCAATATATATATACGAATCCATATAAAATAACGTAGATTTCTATAGAAATATATATACAAAATACACATGAAATGATGTAGATACGTATGAAAGTATAAATACAAAATACACATAAAATAATGTAAATTCGTGTCAAAATAAATAAAAAAAATATCAATAAAAGAATGTGTATTTGCATGAAAATAGATATACAAAATACACTCAAAATAACGTAAATTTGTGAAAAAAACTATATACAAAAATACACAAAAATAATTTTTTTATGGAAATAAATATACAAAATACACATAAAATTAGATAAATTTGTATTGATATACATATACAAAATACACTTAAAATAACGTAAATTTGTATAAAAAAAATATATATATATATATATATATATATATATATATATATATATATATATATATATATATATATATATATATATATATATATATATATATATATATATATATATATATATATATATATATATATATTATAAAATATATATATATATATATATATAAAAATAATGTAAATTTGTTTCAAAATAACGTAGATTTCTATAAAAACATATATATATAAAGTACACATAAAATGAAGTAAATACGTATAAAAAAATACACATAAAATAATGTAAATTCGTATCAAAATAAATAAAGAAAATACCAATAAAAGAATGTGTATTTGAATAAATATAAATATATAAAATACACATAAAATAACGTAAATTTATATAAAACTATATACAAAAATACACAAAAGTAGTTAAATTTGTATGAAAATAGATATACAAAATACACATACAATAAGCTAAATTTGAATTGAAAAATATTTATACAAAATACATCATAAAATAACGTAGATTTCTATAAAAATATATATAGAAAGTACACATAAAATGAAGTAAATACGTATAAAAAAAATGTTTACAAAATACACATAAAATAATGTAAATTCGTATCAAAATAAATAAACAAAATACCAATAAAAGAATGTGTATTTGAATAAATATAAATATATAAAATACACATAAAATAACGTAAATTGATACAAAACTATATACAAAAATACTCATAAGTAGTTAAATTTGTATGAAAATAGATATACAAAATACACAAAAAATAAGCTAAATTTGAATTGAAATATATTTATACAAAATACATCAAATAATGTAAATTTGTATCAAAATATTTATACAAATACACATATAATAACGTAAATTTATATAAAAACACATAAACAAAATACACATTAAATAATATAAATACGTATAAAAAAAATATACACAAAATACATATATATATATATATATAATCATGTAATTCGTATCAAAATAAATAAACAAAATACCAATAATATAATGTAAATTATACACATAAAAGAACGCTAATTTCTTTAAAAATATATGTACAAAAATGCACATAAAATGAAGTAAATTTGCATAAAAATATATATACAAAACACACATTAAATAATGTAAATGCGTATAAAAACATGTATACAAAATGCCTTTGAAATAATCTAAATTCGTATCGAATTAAATTAACAAAATACCAATAAAATAATGTAATTTTGGATGAAAATATATATAGAAAATACACATAAAATAACCTAAACACAAATACAAATATACACGTAAAATAATTTAAAATTGCATGAAATGAATATATAAAATAAATATAAAATAAGGTAAATTTGTAATGAAATATATGTAAAAATACACATAAAATAAAGTAAATTTATATGAAAATATATATTCAAATACACATAAAATAACATGAATTTGTATAAAATTTGTATCAAAATATATACGAATACACACAAAAAGTAACGTAAATTTTTATGAAAATATATATACAAAATACACATAAAATAATGTAAATACGTAGAAAAATATATATACAAAATACACATAAAGTAATGTAAATTCGTGTCAAAATAAATCAACAAAATTCCAATAAAAGAATGTATATTTGTAGGAAAATAAATATACAAAATACAAATAAAATAACTAAAAATTTTATAAAAATATATACAAAAATATACAAAAATAATTTAAATTTGTTTGAAAATAGATATGCAAAATACACATAAAATTAGGCAAATTTGTATTGAAATACATATATAAAACACACATAAAATAATGTAAATTTTTATGAAAATATATAAAAAAATACACATAAAATAACGTAAATTTTGGATAAAATATATATTTAAAATATACATTAAATGATGTAAATACGTATAAAATATATATACAAAATACACATAGAATAATGTTAAATCGTATCAAAATAAATAAACAGAATATCAATAAAATAATGTAAATTTGTATAAAAATAAAGATGCAAAATACCCATATAATAACGCATATTAGCATAAAAATATATATACAAAAATACACTTGAAATAATTAGATTTGTATTGAAATAGATATGCAAAATACACATCAATAATGTACATTTGTACCAAAATATATATGCGAATACACATAAAATAGTGTAGATTTCTATGAAAATATATATACAAAATACATATAAATTGATGTAAATAGTATAAAAATATATATACCAAATACGCCTAAAATATTGTAAATTCGTTACAAAATAAATAAACAAAACTCGATAAAAGAACGTATATTTGTAGGAAAATAAATATACAAAATACACATAAAATAACGAAAATTTGTGTAAAAATATATACAAAAAAAACAAATAATTTCAATTTGTATGAAAATATATATACAAAATAAACATATAATTAGTTTGATATGTCTTTAAATACATGTACAAAATATACATAAAATAATGAAAATTTGTATGAAATGAAAACAAATACACATAAAATAACGTACATTTGTATAAAATATATATACAAAATACACATAGAATAATGCAAAATCGTATCAAAATAAATACACAGAATATCAATAAAATAATGTAAATTTGTATGAAAATAAAGATGCAAAATACCCATAAAATATAGCATATTTTAATAAAAATACATATGCAAAAATACACATTCAATAATTAAATTTGTATTAAAATTAATATTTTCATACAATTTTTATTTATTTTATGTGTATTTTTGTATATATTTCATTACAAATCTACCTTATTTTATGTTTATTTTGTATATTTATTTCATTCAATTTTAAATTATTTTATGTGTATATTTGTATTTGTATTTAGGTTATTTTATGTGTATTTTCTATATACAATTTCATCCAAAATTACATTATTTTATTGGTATTTTGTTAATTTAATTCGATACGAATTTCATAGGTATTTTGTATACATATTTTTATACGCATTTACATTATTTAATGTGTGTCTTGTATATATATTTTTATGCAAATTTACTTTATTTTAAGTGCATTTTTGTACATATATTTTTATAGAAATTTGCGTTATTTTATGTGTATTTTGTAGATGTTTTCTCATACAAATTTACATTAATTTATAGGTATTTTGTTTATTTATTTTGATACGAATTACATGATTATATATGCATTTTATACATATTTTTTTATACGTATTTACATTATTTAATGTGTATTTTTTTATATATTTTTATACAAATTTACGTTATTATATGTGTATTTGTATAAATATTTTGATAGAAATTTACATTATTTGATGTATTTTGTATAAATATATTTCAATTCAAATTTAGCCTATTTAGTGTGTATTTTGTATATCTATTTTCATACAAATTTTATTACTTTTGTGTTTTTTTGTATATAGTTTTATATAAATTTACGTTATTTTATGTGTATTTTGTATATTTATATTTATACAAATACACATTCTTTTATTGGTATTTTGTTGATTTATTTTGATACGAATTTACATTATTTTATGTGTATTTTGTATACATTTTTTTATATGTATTTCCTTCATTTTATGTGTATATTGTATATATATTTTTAGAAAAATCTACGTTATTTTATGTGTATTCGTATATATATTTTGAAACAAATTTATATTGTTTTATATGTATTTTGCATATCTATTTCAATACAAATTTACCTTATTGTATGTTCATTTTGTATATTTATTTTAATACAAATTCAAATATTTTATGTGTATTTTGGTAATATATTTGAAAAAAAGTGCGTTATTTTATCTGTATTTTGCATCTTAATTTTCATACAAATTTACATTATTTTATTAATATTCTGTGTATTTATTTTGATTCGATTTTACATTATTCTATTTGTGTTTTGTATATATTTTTTTTATACATATCTCCATTATTTAATGAGTATTTTGTATATATATTTTATACAAATTTACGTTAATTTAAGTGTATTTCCTTATATATTTTCATTCAAATTTACATTATTTTCTGTGTGCTTTGTATATGTATTTCAATAAAAATTTACCTAATTTTATGTGTATTTTGTATATTCATTTTCATACAAATCTAAATTATTTTTGTGAATTTTTGTATATAGTTTTATACAAATTTACGTTATTTTATGTGTATTTTGTATATGTATTTTCATACAAAAACACATTCTTTTATTGATATTTTCTTTATTTATTTTGACACGAATTTACACTATTTAATGTGTATTTTGTTTTTATATTTTTATACGTATTTATATCATTTCATGTGTATTTTGTATATATATTTATATTGAAATCTATGTTATTTTATGTGTATTCGTAATATATTTTGAAACAAATCGACATTATTTTATGTGTATTTTGTATATATATTTCATTACAAATTTGCCTTATTTTATGTTTATTTTTATATCTATTTTCATTCAAATTCAAATTATTTTATATGTATATATTTATTTGTATTTCCGTTATTTTATGTGTATTTTCTATATATATTTTCATTCAAAATTACATTATTTTATCGGTATTTTGTTCATTTATTTCGATACGAATTTAGATTTTTTCATGTGTATTTTCTTTACATATTTTTATACGCATTTACATTATTTAATATGTGTTTTGTATATATATATTTTATACAATTTTACTTCATTTTGTGTACATTTGTGTTGTTGTTTTTATACAAATTTGCATTATTTTAAGTGTATTTTGAACTTTTTTTATTATAAATTTGCCTTATTTTATGTGTATTTTGTTCATTTATTTCCGTACAAATTTAAAGTTTTTTATGTGCGTTTTAGTACATATATTTGTATAGAAATTTGCATTATTTTATGTGTATTTTGTATATATTTTTCATACAAGTTTACATTTTTTTATTATTATTTTCTTTATGTATTTTGATACGAATTTACATTATTATATGTGTATTTTGTAAATATTTTGTGTACGTATTTTCATAATTTAATGTGTATTTTGTTTATATATTTTAAAACAAATTTACGTTATTTTATGCGTATTTGTTTAATTATTTTGATACAAATATACATTATTTTATGTATATTTTATGTATATTTTATGTATTATATATATATATATATATATATATATATATATATATATATATATTTTTTTTTTTATACAAATTTACGTTATTTTAAGTGTATTTTGTATATGTATATCAATACAAATTTACCTAATTCTATGTGTATTTTCTATATTTATTTTCATAAAAAATTAAATTATTTTTCTGTATTTTTTTATATAGTTAATTTACGTTATTTTATGTGTATTTTGTATATCTATTTTCATACAAATACACATTCTTTTATTGATATTTTGTTTATTAATTTGACACGAATTTACATTATTTAATGTGTATTTTGTATTCATATTTTTATACGTATTTACATCATTTCATGTGTATTTTGTATATATATTTCTATAGAAATCTACATTATTTTATGTGTATTCGTATATATATATTGAATCAAATTTTCATTTTTCTATGTGTATTTTGCATATTTTTTCAATACAAATTTACCCTATTATATGTGCATTTTGTATAATAATTTTAATACAAATTTAATTATTCTATTTGTATTTTTGTATTTGTATTTTTATAAAAATATGCTTTATTTTATATGTATTTTGCGTGTATTTTGTATATCTATTTTCATACAAATTTAATTACTTCTGTGTATTTTTGTTTATAGTTTTATCTAAATTTACGTTATTTTATGTGGTTTTTGTATAATTATATTTATACAAATACACATTCTTTTATTGGTGTTTTGTTTATTTATTTTGATACGAATTGATATTATTTTATGTGTATTTTGTATACATTTTTTTATACGTATTTACGTAATTTTATGTGTATTTTGTAAATATATTTTTTTAGAAATCTACGTTATTTTATGTGTATTCATATATATATTTTGAAACAAAATTACATTGTTTTATATGTATTTTGCATAACTATTTTAATACAAATTTACCTTATTGTATGTGCATTTTGTATATTTATTTTAATACAAATTCAAATATTTTATGTGTATTTTGTTATATATATTGTTATAAAAAATGCGTTATTTTATGGGTATTTTGCATCTTAATTTTCATACAAATTTACATTATTTTATTAATATTTTGTGTATATATTTTGATACGATTTTACATTATTCTATTTGTGTTTTATATATATATATATATATATATATATATATATATATATATATATATATATATATATATATATATATATATATATATATATATATATATATATATATATATATATATATATATATATATATATATATATATATATATATATATATATATATATATATATATATATATATATTTTACATTATTCTATGTGTATTTTGTTTATATATTTTATACAAATATACATTACTTTATGTGTATTTGTTTTCATTTCATACAAATTTTCATTATTTTATATGTATTTTGTACATGTATTTAAATGTGTATTTTTTATATTTATTTTCCTACAAATATACGTTTTTTTATCGGAATTTTCTTTATTTATTTTGATACGAATTTACATTATTTGAGGTATATTTGGTATATTTATTTTTATTCTTATTTACATCATTTTATATGTATTTTGTATGTATATTTTCATAGAAATTTACTCTATTTTATGAGTATTCATATATATATTTTTATACAAATTTACTTTATTGATGTGTATTTTGCATATCTATTTCAATACAAATTCACTTTATTGTATGTAAAATTGTAAGAAAATAAAGATGCAAAATAATCATAAAAAAAACATATTTTTATAAAAATATATATACAAAAAAACACATCAAATAATTAAATTTGTATTAAAATAAATATACAAAATACAGATACAATATGGTAAATTTGTATTGAAATAGATATGCAAAACACACATCAAACAATGTAAACTTGTTGCAAAATATATACGAATAAACATAAAAAAAACGTAAGTTTCTATAAAAATATATATAAAAAATACACATAAAATGATGTAAATACGTATAAAAATATATATACAAAATACACATAAAATAATGTACATTCGTACCAAAATAAAAAAAACAAAATACCAATAGAAGAATGTGAATTTGTATGAAAATAAATATACAAAATACATATAAAATAACGTAAATTTGTATAAAACTCTATACAAAAATACACAAAAGTAATTTAAATTTTTATGAAAATAGATATACAAAATATATATATAAAATAAACTAAATTTGTATTGAAATATATATATAAAAAATACATAAAATAATGTATATTTGTATCAAAATAATTAAACAAATACAAAATACACATTAAATTATGAAAATACGTATACAAAATATATACAAATACTCATATAATAATGTAAATTCGTATCAAAATACATATACAAAATAATAATATAAAAAAAGTAAATTTGTATGAAAAAATATATACAAAATACACATAAAATAACGCAAATTTCTATACAAATATATGTACAAAAACGCACATCAAATACTTTAAATTTGTATGAAAATAAATAAACAAAATACACATAAAATAAGGCAAATTTATAATAAAAAAAGTACAAAATACACTTAAAATAATGTAAATTTGTATAAAAACAACAACACAAATGTACACAAAATGAAGTAAAATTGTATAAAAAATATATATACAAAACACATATTAAATAATGTAAATGGGTTTAAAAATATGTATAGAAAATACACATGAAATAATCTAAACTCGTATCAAAATAAATGAACAAAATACCGATAAAATAATGTAATTTTGAACGAAAATATATATAGAAAACCCACATAAAATAACGTAAATACAAATAAATATATACACATAAAATGATATGAATTTGAATGAAAATAGATATAAAAATAAACATAAAATAAGGCAAATTTGTAATGAAATATATATACAAAATACACATAAAATAATGTAGATTTGTTTCAAAATATATATACGAATACACATAAAATAACGTAGATTTCTATAGAAATATATATACAAAATACACATGAAATGATGTAAATACGTATAAAAATATATATACAAAATAAACACTAAATAATGTAAATTCGTGTCAAAATAAATAAAGAAAATATTAATAAAAGAATGTGTATTTGTATGAAAATACATATACAAAATACACATAAAATAACGTAAATTTGTATAAAACTATATACAAAAATACACAAAAATAATTTAAATTTGTATGAAAATAAATATACAACATACATATAAAATTAGGTAAATTTGTATTGAAATACATATACAAAATACTTATAAAATAATGTAAATTTGAATGAAAATATATAAACAAATACAGTTAAATTAACGTAAATTTGTATAAAATATATATACAAAATACTCATTAAATAATGTTAATATGTATAAAAAAAATATATACAAAACACAAATAGAATAATGTAAAATCGTATCAAAATAAATACACAGAATGTTAATAAAATAATGTAAATTTGTATGAAAATTAAGAAGCAAAATTCCCATAAAATAACGCATTTTTTATTAAAATGTATTACCAAAATACACATAAAATATTTGATTTTGTATTAAAATAAATATACAAAATGAACATACAATAAGGTAAATCTGTATTGAAATATATATGCAAAATACATATAAAACAAATAAATTTGTTTCAAAATATATATACGAATACACATAAAATAACGTAGATTTCTAAAAAAATACATATTCAAAATACCATAAAATGAAGGAAATACATATAAAAAAATGTAAACAAAATACACATAAAATAATGTAAATTCGTATCAAAATAAATCAACAAAATACCAATAAAAGAATGTGTATTTGTATAAATATAAATATACAAAATACAAATAAAATAGCGTAAATTTATATAAAAATATATACAAAAATACACAGAAGTAATAAAATTTGTATGAAAATAGATATACAAAATACACACAAAATAAGCTAAATTTGAATTGAAATATATATACAAAATACATAAAATAATGTAAATTTGTATTAAAATATTTATAAAAATACACATATAATAACGTAAATTTGTATAAAAATATATAAAGAAAATACACATTAAATAATGTAAATACGTATAAAAAAAATATGTACAAAATACACATATAATCATGTAACTCGTATCAAAATAAATAAACAAAATACCAATAAATTAATGTAAATTTGTATGAGAAAACATCTACAAAATACACATAAAATAACGAAAATTTCTATAAAAATATATGTACAAAAATGCACATAAAATAAAGTAAATTTGCATAAAAATATATATACAAAACACACATTAAATAATGTAAATGCGTATAAAAATATGTATACAAAATACCTATGAAATAATCTAAATTCATATCGAATTAAATTAACAAAATACCAATAAAATAATGTAATTTTGGATGACATTGTATATAGAAAATACACATAAAATAATAATGTAAATTTGTATCAAAATATATACGAATACACACAATAAAATAACGTAAATTTTTATGAAAATATATATACAAAATGCACATAAAATAATGTAAATACGTAGAAAAATATATATACAAAATACACATAAAATAATGTAAACTCGTATCAAAATAAATATACAAAATTCCACTAAAAGAATGTATATTTGTAGGAAAATATATATACAAAATACAAATAAAATAAGTAGAATTTGTATAAAAATATATACAAAAATACACAAAAATAATTTAGATTTGTTTGAAAATAGATATGCAAAATACACATAAAATTAGGCAAATTTGTATTGAAATACATATACAAAATACACATAAAATATTGTAAATTTGTATGAAAATACACACATAAAATAAAGTAAATTTCCATAAAATATATATACATAATATACATTAAATAATGTAAATATGTATGAAATATATATAAAAAGTACACATAGAATATTGTAAAATCGTATCAAAATAAATAAACATAATATCAATAAAATAATGTAAATTTGTATATGAAAATAAAGATGCAACATACCGACAAAATAAATCATATTTTAATAAAAATACATATACAAACATACACATCGAATAATTAAATTTGTATTAAAATTAATATACAAAATGCACATACAATAAGGTAAATTTGTATTGAAAAAATATGCAAAATACACTTAAAACTGTAAATTTGTTTCAAATATATATACGAATACACATAAAATAACGTAGATTTCTTTAGAAATATATGTACAAAATACACATGAAATGATGTAAATACGTATAAAAATATATATACAAAATACATATTAAATAATGTAAACTCGCTTCAAAATAAATAAACAAAATATTAATAAAAGAATGTGTATTTGTATGAAAATACAAATAAATATACAAAATACACATAAAATTAGGTAAATTTGTATTTAAATACGTATACAAAATACACCTAAAAAAATGTAAATTTGAATGAAAATATATAAACAAATACTATTAAAAAGATGTAAATTTGTATAAAATATATATACAAAATACACATTAATAATGTAATATGTATAAAAAATATATATACAAAACACAAATAGAATAATGTAAAATCGTTTAAAAATAAATACACAGAATATTAATCAAATAATGTAAATTTGTATGAAAATTAAGATGCAAAATACCCATAAAATAACGCATTTTTTATAAAAATATATATAACAAAATACACAAAATATTTGAATTTGAATTAAAATTAATATACAAAATGCATATACAATAAGGTAAATTTGTATTAAAATCGATATGCAAAATACATATAAAACAATGTAAATTTGTTTCAAAATATAAATACGAATACACATAAAATAACGTAGATGTATATAAAAAAATATATATATATATATATATATATATATATATATATATATATATATATATATATATATATATATATATATATATATATATATATATATATATATATATATATATATATATATATATATATATACAAAATACACATAAAATTAAGTAAATACGTATAAAAAAATGTATACAATATACACATAAAATAATGTAAATTCGTATCGAAATAAATAAGCAAAATACCAATAAAAGAATGTGTATTTGTATAAATATAATTATACAAAAACCACATAAAATAACGTAAATTTATATAAAACTATATACAAAAATACAAAAAAGTAATTAAATTTATATGAAAATAGATACACAAAATGCACGCAAAATACCCATAAAATAAGGCATATTTAAAAAAAATACATATACAAAAATACACATAGAATAATTAAATTTGTATTAAAATTAATATACAAAATGCACCTACAATAAGGTAAATTTGTATTGAAAAAATATGCAAAATACACATAAAACAATGTACATTTGATTCAATATATATATATATATATATATATATATATATATATATATATATATATATATATATATATATATATATATATATATATATATATATATATATATATATATATATATATATATATATATATATATATATACGAATACGCATAAAATAACGTAGATTTCTTTAGAGATATATAGAAAATACACATAAAATAATGTAAATTCGTATCAAAATAAATAAACAAAATTTCGATAAAAGAATGTATATTTGAATTAAAATATATATGCAAAATACAAATAAAATAGCTAAAATTTGTATAAAAATATATACAAAAATACACAAAAAATAATTTTAATTTCTTTCAAAATAGATATGCAAAATACACATAAAATTAGGCAAATTTGTATTGAAATACATATACAAAATACACATGAAATAATGTAAATTTGTATGAAAATATATAAACAAATACACTTATAACGTAAATTAGCATCAAATATATATACAAAATATACATGAAATAATGTAAATATGTATAAAAATATATATACAAAATACACATAGAATAATGTAAAATCGGATGAAAATAAATAAACAGAATATCAATAAAATAATGTAAATTTGTATGAAAAAAAAAGATGCAATATACCCATATAATAACGCATATTTGTATAAAAATATATATACAAAGATACACATAAAATAATTAAATTTGTATTAAAATATATATACAAAATGTACATACAATAAAGTAAATTTTTATTGAAATAGATATGCAGAATACACATAAATAATGTAAATTTGTATCAAAAAATATATACGAATACACTTAAAATAGAGCAAATTTCTATGAAAATATACATACAAAATACATATAAAATGTTGTAAATAAGTATAAAAATATATATACCAAATACACATAAAATAATGTAAATTCGTATCAAAATAAATGAGCAAAATTCCGATGCAACAACGTATATTTGTAGGAAAATAAATATACAAAATATAAATAAAATAGCGAAAATTTGCATAAAAATATATACAAAAATACACAAAAATAGTTTCAATTTGTATAAAAATAGATATAAAAAATACACATATAATTAGTTAAATTTGTTTTTGAATACATGTACAAAATACACATACAAAAATACACATAGAATAATCAAAATTGAATTCAAATTAATATACAAAAAGCTCACACAATAAGGTAAATTTGTATTGAAAAAATATGCAAAATACTCATATAACAATGTAAATTTGTTTCCAAATATATATACGAATACACATAAAATAACGTAGTTTTCTATTAAAATATATATACAAAATACACATAAAATTAAGTAAATACGTATAAAAAAATGTATACAAAATACACATAAAATAATGTAAATTCGTATCGAAATAAATAAACAAAATACCAATAAAAGAATGTGTATTTGTATAAATATAATTATACAAAAACCACATAAAATAACGTAAATTTATATAAAACTATATACAAAAATACACAAAAGTAATTAAATTTGTATGAAAATAGATATACAAAATACACGCAAAATACCCATAAAATAAAGCATATTTTTATAAAAATACATATACAAAAATACACATAGAATAATTAAATTTGTATTAAAATTAATATACAAAATGCACATACAATAAGGTAAATTTGTATTGAAAAAATATGCAAAATACACATAAAACAATGTAAATTTGATTCAATATATATATATATATATATATATATATATATATATATATATATATATATATATATATATATATGTATATATATATATATATATATATATATATATATATATATATATATATATATATCTATATATATATATATATATATATATATATATATATATATATATACGAATACACATAAAATAACGTAGATTTCTTTAGAGATATATATACAAAATACACATAAAATAATGTAAATTCGTATCAAAATAAATAAACAAAATTTCGATAAAAGAATGTATATTTGAATTAAAATATATATGCAAAATAAATAGCTAAAATTTGTATAAAAATATATACAAAAATACACAAAAAATAGTTTTAATTTCTTTCAAAATAGATATGCAAAATACACATAAAATTAGGCAAATTTGTATTGAAATACATATACAAAATACACATGAAATAATGTAAATTTGTATGAAAATATATAAACAAATACACTTATAACGTAAATTAGCATCAAATATATATACAAAATTTACATGAAATAATGTAAATATGTATAAAAATATATATACAAAATACACATAGAATAATGTAAAATCGGATGAAAATAAATAAACAGAATATCAATAAAATAATGTAAATTTGTATGAAAATAAAGATGCAAAATTCCCATATAATAACGCATATTTGTATAAAAATATATATACAAAGATACACATAAAATAATTAAATTTGGATTAAAATATATATACAAAATGCACATACAATAAAGTAAATTTTTATTGAAATAGATATGCAGAATACACATAAATAATGTAAATTTGTATCAAAAAATATATACGAGTACACTTAAAATAGAGTAAATTTCTATGAAAATATACATACAAAATACATATAAAATGTTGTAAATAAGTATAAAAATATATATACCAAATACACATAAAATAATGTAAATTCGTATCAAAATAAATGAGCAAAATTCCGATGAAAGAACGTATATTTGTAGGAAAATAAATATACAAAATATAAATAAAATAACGAAAATTTGTATAAAAATATATACAAAAATACACAAAAGTAATCTCAATTTGTATAAAAATAGATATAAAAAATACACATATAATTAGTTAAATTTGTTTTTGAATACATGTTTTTTTTTGATGGTATTCTGCATGCATGCATGCCCCCGGAACTCGTTCTGATTTCGCTTGGACGGCTTCTTCCTTCTAGGGTTGATGATGGTGGTCTTCAGGAGAGCATGTGGGTAGTTTTAAGCCACTAAAATATACAAAATACACATACAAAAATACACATAGAATAATCAAAATTGAATTCAAATTAATATACAAAATGCTCACACAATAAGGTAAATTTGTATTGAAAAAATATGCAAAATACTCATATAACAATGTAAATTTGTTTCAAAATATATATACGAATACACATAAAATAACGTAGATTTCTATAGAAATATATATACAAAATGCACATGAAATGATGTAAATACGTATAAAAATATATATACAAAATACATATTAAATAATGTAAATTCGTGTCAAAATAAATAAACAAAATATCATGAAAAGATTGTGTATTTGTATGAAAATAGATAATAGATAATAAATTTGTATAAAATATATATGCAAGATACACATTAAATAATGTAAATATGTATAAAAGAAATCTATACAAAACACAAATAGAATAATGTAAAATCATATCAAAATAAATACACAGAATATTAGTAAAATAATGTAAATTTGTATGAAAATAAAGATGCAAAATACCCATAAAAAAACGCATTTTTTTATAAAAATATATACCAAAATACCCATAAAATATTAAAATTTGTTTTGAAATAAATATATAAAATGCACATACATAAATTTGTATTGAAATATATATGCAAAATACATATAAAACAATGTAAATTGGTTTCAAAATATATATACGAATACACATAAAATAACGTAGATTTCTCTAAAAATATATACAAAATACACATAAAATGAAGTAAATACGTATAAAAAAATGTTTACAAAATACACATAAAATAATGTAAAATCGTATCAAAATAAATAAACAAAATACCAATAACAGAATGTGTATTTGCATAAATATAAATATACAAAATACACATAGAATAACGTAAATTTGTATAAAACTATATACAAAAATACACAGAAGTAATTAAATTTGTACAAAAATAGATATACAAAATACAGATAAAATATGCTAAATTTGAATTAAAATGTATATACAAAATACATAAAATAATATAAATTTGTATCAAAATATTTATACAAATACATATAATAACGTAGATTTGTTTAAAAATAAATAAACAAAATACTCATTAAGTAATGTAAATACGTATAAAAATATGTACAAAATACACATATAATCATGTAATTCGTATGAAAATAAATAAACAAAATAGCAATAAAAGAGTGTAAATTTGTGTGAGAAAACATATACAAATACACATAAAATAACGCAAATTTCTATAAAAATATATGTACAAAAATGCACATAAAATAAAGTAAATTTGCATAAAAATATATCTACAAAACACAAATTAAATAATGTAAATGCGTACATAAAATAACCTAAATTTGTATAAAACTATATACAAAAATACACAAAAATAATTGAAATTTGTATGAAAAGAAATATACAAAATACTCATAAAATTAGGTAAATTTGTATTGAAATACATATACAAAATACACATCAAATTTTGTAAATTTGAATGAAAATATATAAACAAATACACTTTAAATAACGCAAATTTGTATAAAATATATATGCAAGATACACATTAAATAATGTAAATATGTATAAAAAAAATATATACAAAAAACAAATAGAATAATGTAAAATCGTATCAAAATAAATATACAGAATATCAAGAAAATAATGTAAATTTGTATGAAAATAGAGATGCAAAATTCCCATAAAATAGCGCATTTTTTATAAAAATATATATACCAAAATACACATAAAATATTTAAATAAGTATATAAATAAATATACAAAATGCATATACAATAAGGTAAATTTGTATTGAAAGAGATAATCAAAAATACATATAAAACAATGTAGATTTGTTTCAAAATATATATACGAATACACATAAAATAGCGTAGATTTCTATAGAAATATATATACAAAATACACATGAAATTATGTAAATACGTATAAAAATATATATACAAAATACATATTAGATAATGTAAACTCGTTTCAAAATAAATGAACAAAATATCAGGAAAAGAATGTGTATTTGTAAGAAAATAGATAATAGATAATAAATTTGTATAAATATATATGCAAGATACACATTAAATAATGTAAATATGTATGAAAAAGTATATACAAAAAACAAATAGAGTAAAGTAAAATCGTATCAAAATAAATACACCGAATATTGATAAAATAATGTAAATTTGTATGAAAATAAAGATGCAAAATTCCCATAAAATTGCGCATTTCTTATAAAAATATATATACCAAAATAAACATAAAATATTTAAATTTGTATTGAAATAAATATACAAAATGCACATACAATAATGTAACTTTGTATTGAAAGAGATATGCAAAAATACATATAAAACAATGTAAATTTGTGTCAAAATATATATACGAATACACATAAAATAACGTAGATTTCTATAAAAATATATATACAAAATACTCATAAAATTAAGTAAATACGTATAAAAAATGTATACAAAATACACATTAAATAATGTAAATTCGAATCAAAATAAATAAAAAAAATACCAATTAAAGAAAGTGTATTTGTGTAAATATAAATATACAAAATACACATACAAAATAAACATAAAATAAGGTAAATTTGTAATGAAATATATGTACAAAATACATATAAAATAAATTAAATTTATATGAAAATATATATACAAATACACTTAAAATACCACGAATTTGTATAAAAATATATATTCCAAATAAATATTAAGTAATATAAATGCGTATAAAAATATATATACAAAGTACATATAAAATAATGTAAATTCGTATCAATATAAATCAACTAAACACCAATAAAATAATATATATTTGAATGAAAATAAATTTACAAAATACACATAATATAACAAAAATTTCTATTAAAATATATACAAAAACAGATAGAAATAATTTGAGTTTGTATGAAAATAAATATACAAAATACACATAAAACTAGGTAAATCTCTTTTGAAATATATATACAAAATACCCATAAAATATTGTAAATTTCTGTCAAAATATATAAACAAATACACATACAATAACGTAAATTTGTATGAAAAATATACACAAAATACACATAGAATAATGTCAAATCTTATCAAAATGAATGAGCAGAATATCAATAAAATAATGTAAATTTGTATGAAAATAAAGATGCAAAATACCCATAAAATAAAGCATATTTTTATAAAAATACTTATACAAAAATGCACATCGAATAATTAGATTTGTATTAAAATTAATATACAAAATGCATATACAATAAGGTAAATTTGTATTGAAAAAATATGCAAAATACACATAAAAGTGTAAATTTGTTTCAAAATCTATATACGAATACACATAAAATAACGTAAATTTCTATAGAAATATATATACAAAATACACATGAAATGCTGTAAATCCGTATAAAAATATATATACAAAATACACATTAAATAATGTAAATTCGCGTCAAAATAAACAAACAAAATATCAATAAAAAAATGTGTATTTGTATGAAAATAGATATACAAAATACACTAAAAATAACTTAAATTTGAATAAAACTATATACAAAAATACACAAAAATAATTTAAATTTGTATGAAAATAATTATAAAAAATACACATAAAATTAAGTAAATTTGTATTGAAATACATATACAAAATACACTTAAAATTATGTAAATTTGAATGAAAATATATAAACAAATACACTTAAAATAAGGTAAATTTGAATCAAATATATATACAAAATACACATTAAATAATGTAAATATGTATAAAAAAATATATACAAAACACAAATAGAATAATGTAAAATCGTATCAAAATAAATACACAGAATATTAATAAAATAATGTAAATTTGTATGAAAATAAAGATGCAAAATACCCATAAAATAACGCATTTTTAAAAAAAATATATATACCAAAATACACATAAAATATTAAAATTTGTATTAAAATAAATGTAAAAAATGCACATACAATAAGATATATTTGTATTGAAATAGATATGCAAAATACATATAAAACAATGTAAATTTGTTTCAAAATATATATACGAATACACATAAAATAACGTAGATTTCTATAAAAATATATACAAAATACACATAAAATGAAGTAAATACGTATAAAAAAATGTATACAAAATACACATAAAATAATGTAAAATCGTATCAAAATAAATAAACAATATATAAATAAAAGAATGTGTATTTGTATAAATATAAATATACAAAATACACATAAAAAACGTAAATTTGTATAAAACTATATTCAAAAATACACAGAAGTAATTATATTTATATGTAAATAGATATACAAAATACAGATAAAATATGCTAAATTTGAATTGAAATGTATATACAAAATACATAAGATAATGTAAATTTGTATCAAAATATTTCTACAAATACATATAATAACGTAGATTTGTTTAAAAATATATAAACAAAATACACATTAAGTAATGTAAATACGTATAAAAAATATGTACAAAATACACATATAATCATGTAATTCGCATCAAAATAAATAAGCAAAATAGCAATAAAAGAATGTAAATTTGTATGAGAAAACATATACAAATACACATAAAATAACGCAAATTTCAATAACAATATATGTACAAAAATGCACTTAAAATAAAGTAAATTTGCATAAAAATATCTTTACAAAACACACATTAAATAATGTAAATGCGTACATAAAATAACATAAATTTGTATTAAACTATATTCAAAAATACATAAAAATAATTTAAATTTGTATGAAAAAAAATATACAAAATACATACAAAACTAGATAAATTTGTATTGAAATATATATACAAAATACACATCAAATAATGTAAATTTGAATGAAAATATATAAACAAATACACTTAAAATAACGTAAATTTTAATAAAATATATATGCAAGATACACATTAAATAATGTAAATGTGTATAAAAAAATATATACAAAAAACAAATAGAATAACATAAAATCGTATCAAAATAAATAAACAGAATATCAATAAAATAATGTAAATTTGTATGAAAATAAAGATGCAAAATTCCCATAAAATAGCGCATTTTTTAAAAAATATATATATATACCAAAATACACATAAAATATTTAAATTTGTATTGAAATAAATATACAAAATGCATATACAGTAAGGTAAATTTGTATTGAAAGAGATATGCAAAAATACATATAAAACAATGTAAATTTGTTTCAAAATATATATACGAATACACATAAAATAACGTAGATTTCTATAGAAATATATATACAAAATACACATGAAATTATGTAAATACGTATAAAAATATATATACAAAAAACATATTAAATTATGTAAATTCGTGTCAAAATTAATTATCAAAACATTATGAAAAGAATGTGTATTTGTATGAAAATACATAATAGATAATAAATTTGTATAAAATATATATGCAAGATACACATTAAATAACGTAAATATGTAAAAAAAATTATTCCAAAAACAAATAGAGTAATGTAAAATCGTATCAAAATAAATACACCGAATATTAATAAAATAATGTAAATTTGTATGAAAATAAAGATGCAAAATTCCCATAAAATAGCGCATTTCTTATAAAAATATATATACCAAAATACACATTAAATATTTAAATTTGTATTGAAATAAATATACAAAAAGCACATACAATAAGGTAAATTTGTATTGAAAGAGATATGCAAAAATACATTTAAAATTTAAATTTGAGTCAAAATATATATACGAATACACATAAAATAACGTAGGTTTCTATAAAAATATATATACAAAATACACATAAAATTAAGTAAATACGTATAAAAAAATGTATACAAAATACGCATAAAATAATGTAAACTCGAATCAAAATAATTAAACAAAATACCAATAAAAGAATGTGTATTTGTATAAATATAAATATACAAAATACACATACAAAATAAACATAAAATAAATTAAATTTGTAATGAAATATATGTACAAAATACACATAAAATATTGTAAATTTATATGAAAATATATACAAATACACATAAAATACCATGAATTTGTATAAAAATATATATTCAAAATAAATATTAAATAATGTAAATGCGTATAAAAATATATATACAAAGTACATATAAAATAATGTAAATTCGTATCAATATAAATCAACAAAATACCAATAAAATAATATATATTTGAATAAAAATAAATTTACAAAATACAATAACATAACTAGAATTTGTATTAAAATATATACAAAAATACATAGAAATTTGAGTTTGTATGAAAATAGATATACAAAATACACATAAAACTAGGTAAATTTCTTTTGAAATATATATACAAAATACCCATAAAATATTGTAATTTGTGTCAAAATATATAAACAAATACACATAAAATAACGTAAATTTGTATGAAAAATATATACAAAATACACATAGAATAATGTCAAATCGTATCAAAATGAATGAGCAGAATATCAATAAAATAATGTAAATTTGTATGAAAATAAAGATGCAAAGTACCCATAAAATAAAGCATATTTTTATAAAAATACATATACAAAAATAAACATCGAATAATTAAATTAGTATTAAAATTAATATACAAAATGCATATACAATAAGGTAAATTTGTATTGAAAAAATATGCAATATACACATAAAAGTTTAAATTTGTTTGAAAATCTATATACGAATACACATAAAATAACGTAGATTTCTATAGAAATATATATACAAAATACACAAGAAACGATGTAAATACGTATAAAAATATATATACAAAATACACATTAAATAATGTAAACTCGCGTCAAAATAAATAAACAAAATATCAATAAAAGAATGTGTATTTGTATGAAAATAGACATACAAAATACACATGAAATAACCTAAATTTGTATAAAACTATATACAAAAATACACAAAAATAATTTAAATTTGTATGAAAATAGATATACAAAATACACATAAAATTTGGTAAATTTGAATTTATATACATATACAAAAAACACATAAAATAATGTAAATTTGAATGAAAATATATAAACAAATACACTTATAATAATGTAAATTTGTATAAAATATATATACAAAATACACATTAAATAATGTAAATATATATAAAAAAAATATATACAAAACACAAATAGAATAATGTAAAATCGTATCAATGTTAATAAAATAATGTAAATTTGTATGAAAATTAAGATGCAAAATGCCCATAAAATAGTGCATTTTTTATAAAAATATATATACGAAAATACACATAAAATAATTGAATTTTTATTAAAATAAATATACAAAATGCACATACAATAAGGTAAATCTGTATTTAAATAGATATGCAAAATACATATAAATAATGTAAATTTGTTTCAAAATATATATACAAATACACAGAAAATAAGGTAGATTTCTATAAAAATATATATACAAAATACACATAAATTAAGTAAATACGTATAAAAAAATGTACACAAAATACACATAAAATAATGTAAATTCGTATCAAAATAAATAAAAAAATATTAATACAAGAATGTGTATTTGTATAAATATAAATATACAAAATACACATTAAATAACGTAAGTTAGTATAAAAATATACACATAAAATAAGCTAAATTTGAATTGAAATATATATACAAAGTACATAAAATAATGTAAATTTGTATCAAAATATTTATAAAAATACACATATAATAAAGTGGATTTGTATAAAAATATATAAACAAAATACTCATTAAATAATGTAATTCGTATCAAAATAAATAAAAACAATACCAATAAAATAAGGTAAATTTGTATGAGAAAACATATACAATATACACATAAAATAACGAAAATTTCTATAAAAATATATATACAAAAATGCACGTAAAATAAAGTAAATTTGTATAAAAATATATATACAAAACACACATTAAATAATGTACATGCGTATAAAAATATGTATACAAAACACCAATGAAATAATCTAAATTCGTATCGATTTAAATTTACAAAATACCAAAAAAATAATGGAATTTTGGATGAAAATATATATAGAAAATACACATAAAATATCCTAACTACAAATACAAATACACACATAAAATAATTTAAAATTGAATGAAATAAATATACAAAATAAACATAAAATAAGGTAAATTTGTAATGAAATATATGTACAAAATACACATAAAATAATATAAATTTGTATGAAAATATATATACAAATACACATAAAATAACATGAATTAGTATAAAAATATATATTCAAAATAAACATTAAATAATGTATAAAAATATATATACAAAGTAAATATAAAATAACGTAAATTCTTATCAAAATAAATCAACAAAATGCCAATAAAATAATATATATTTGAATGAAAATAAATTTACAAAATACACAAAACGTAAGTAAAATTTGTATTAAAATATAAAAAAAATACCCAGAAATAATTTGAATTTGTTTGAAAATAGATATACAAAATACACATAAAACTAGGTAAATTTCTTTTGAAATATATATACAAAATACCCATAAGATATTGTAAATTTGTGTCAACATATATCAACAAATACACGTAACATAACGTGACGTAACGTAACGTAAATTTGTATAAAATATATATGCAAAATACATATTAAATTAAGGAAAAATGTATGAAAAATATATACAAAATACACATAGAATAATGTAAAATCGTATCAAAATAAATGAACAGAATATCAATAAAATAATGTAAATTTCTATGAAAATAATGATGCAAAATACCCATAAAATAACGGATATTTGTATAAAAAAAAATATATATATATATATATATATATATATATATATATATATATATATATATATATATATATATATATATATATATATATATATATATATATATATATATATATATATATACAAAAATACACATAATATAATTAAATTTGTATTAAAATAAATATGCAAAATGCACATACAATAAGGTAAATTTGTATAAAAATATATATACAAAATACACCTAAAATAAGGTAAATTCGTATCAAATTCAATAAACTAAATTTCAATAAAAGAATGTATATATGTAGGAAAATCACTATACAAAATAATATATAAAAAACATAAAATTTGTATTAAAATACATCCAAAAAAAAACAAAAATAATTTCAATTTGTATGAGAATAGATATACAAAATCCACATAAAATTAGGTAAATTTGTTTTGAAATACATATACAAAATACACATAAAATAATGTAAATTTGTATGAAAATATATAAACAAATAGACATAAAGTAACGTATGTTTGTATAAAATATATATATAGAAAAAGCACATTAAATAATGTAAATATGTAAAATAAAATATATACAAAATACACATAGAACAATGTAAAATCGTATCAAAATAAATACACAGAATATCAATCAAATAATGTAAATTTGTATGAAAATAAAGATGCAAAATACCCATTAAAAAAAATATATATTTGTATAAAAACATATATACAAAAATACACATCAAATAATTAAATTTGTATTAAAATAAATATACAAAATGCACATACGATATGATAAATTTGTATTGAAATAGATATGCAAAACACACAACAAACAATGTAAATTGGTTTCAAAATATATTTGCGAATACACATAAAAAGACGTAAATTTCTATAAAAATACAAATAAAAAATACACATAAAATGATGTAAATATGTATAAAAATATATATACAAAAGACACATAAAATAATGTAAATTCGTAGCAAATAAATAAACAAAATACTAATAGAAGAATGTGAATTTGTATGAAAATAAATATACAAAATAAACATAAAATAACGTAAATTTGTATAAAACTATATACAAAAATACACAAAATTAGTTTAAATTTGTATGAAAATAGATATACAAAATATACATAAAAGAAACTAAATTTGTATTGAAATATATATACAAAATACATAAAATAATGTAAATTTGTATCAAAATATTTTCACAGATGCGCATAAATAACGTAAATTTGTTTTAAAATATACAAAATACACATTAAATAATGTAGATATGTATAAAAAAATGTATACAAAACACAAATTGAATAATGTAAAATCGTATCAAAATAAATACAAAGAATATTAATAAAACAATGTAAATTTGTATGAAATTAAAGATGCAAAATTCCCATTAAATAACGCATTTTTTTTTAAATATATATACCAAAATACACATAAAATATTTAATTTTGTATTACAATAAATATACAAACTGAACATACAATAAGGTAAATTTGTATTGAAATAGGTATGCAGAATAAATATAAAACAATGTAAATTTGTTTCAAAATATATATACGAATACACATAAAATAACGTAGATTTCTATAAAAATATATATACAAAATACACATAAAATGAAGTAAATACGTATAAGAAAATGTATACAAAATACATATAAGATAATGTAAATTCGTATCAAAATAAATGAACAAAATGCCAATAAGAGAATGTGTATTTGTATAAATATAAATATACAAAATACACATAAAATAACGCTAATCTGTATAAAACTATATACAAAAATACATAGAAGTAATTAAATTCGTATGAAAATAGATATGCAAAATACAGATAAAATAGGCTAAATTTAAAGTCAAATGTATATACAAAATACATAACATAATGTAAATTTGTATCAAAATATTTATACAAATACATATAATAACGTAAATTTGTTTAAAAATATATAAACACATTAAGTAATGTAAATACGTATAAAAAATATGTACAAAATACACATATAATCATGTAATTCGTATCAAAATAAATAAACAAAATAGGAATAAAATAATGTAAATTTTTATGAGAAAACATATACAAATACTTATAAAATAACGCAAATTTCTATATAAATATATGTACAAAAATGCACATAAAATAAAGTAAATTTGCATAAAAATATATATACAAAACACACATTAAATAATGTAAATGCGTACATAAAATAACCTAAATTTGTATAAAACTATATACAAAAATACACAAAAATAATTTAAATTTGTATGAAAAGAAATATACAAAATACACATAAAATAATGTAAATTTGAATGAAAATAAATAAACAAATACACATAAAATAACGTAAATTTGTATGAAATATATATACAAAATACACATTAATCTCTTATCTTGATTTTAGTAAAGCGTTTGACAAAGCTCCTCACCAACGACTGTTGCTTAAATTACAGGCTCACGGAGTAGAGGGTAAAGTTTTGAACTGGGTCAAGGCGTGGCTTAGCAATAGGAAGCAAAGAGTGCAAATCAATGGTAAAAGATCTGACTGGGGATGTGTTACGAGTGGGGTCCCACAAGGTTCGGTATTAGGCCCACTTTTGTTTATTATTTATATCAATGACTTAGATACAGGAATTAGTAGTGATGTTAGTAAATTTGCAGATGATACCAAGATCGGTAGAGTAATTGAGTCGGATCAGGACGCTAGTATTCTCCAAGGTGAGCTCAACAGATTATATGACAGGGCAGATAAATGGCAGATGGAGTTCAATGTAGGGAAGTGCAGTATTCTGAGTGTAGGTAGGAACAACCCCTCACATAACTATTGCTTAAATGACACTCTCATAAGTAGGTCTGGGTGCGAGAGGGATTTAGGGGTCTTAGTGAGCTCTGATCTCCGTCCAAGGGCACAATGCATTCAAGCTAGAAATCGAGCTAATAGGGTATTGGGATTTATTTCAAGGAGCGTAAGCAACAGAAGCCCCGAAGTCTTCCTCAAACTATATTTAGCATTAGTTAGACCTCATCTTGACTATGCGGTTCAGTTCTGGTCACCTTACTATAGAATGGATATCAAAATGTTAGAATCGGTGCAGAGGAGAATGACTAAGATGATTCAGGGGTTGAGAAACTTGTCATACGAGGGAAGACTCAAACAGTTAAACTTGCATTCTCTAGAAAGGCGAAGGGTGCGTGGAGACATGATCGAGGTTTATAAATGGATGAAGGGCTTTAATAAGGGAGACATTCATAAGGTTTTGTTGGTAAGAGAACCGGGTAGGACACGAAGTAACGGGTTTAAACTGGATAAATTCAGATTCAACAGGGACATAGGCAAAAATTGGTTTACTAACAGGGTGGTGGATGAGTGGAATAGGCTTAGTAGTCATGTGGTGAGTGCCAATACAATTGTCACATTCAAAAATAGACTAGATAAATTCATGGACAGCGATATTAGGTTGGGTTAGATACACGGGAGCTTAGGGTCAAAGGAGCTGCCTCGTACAGGCCTACCGGCCTCTTGTAGACTCCTGCGTTCTTATGTTCTTATGTTCTTATTAAATAATGTAAATATGTATAAAAAAAATATATACAAAACACAAATAGAATAATGTAAAATCGTATCAAAATATATACACAGAATATTAATAAAATAATATAAATTTGTATGAAAATTAAGATGCAAAATACCTATAAAATAACGCATTTTTTTTATAAAATAATACATACCAAAATACACATAAAATATTTGAATTTGTGTTAAAATAAATATACAAAATGCAAAATTTGTATTGAAATAGATATGCAAAATACACATCAATAATGTAAATTTGTATCAAAATATATATACGAATACCCATAAAATAGAGTAAATTTCTATGAAAATATACATACAAAACAGATATACAAAATACCCATATAACTAGATAAATTTGTATTTAAATATATATTCAAAAAACACATAAGATAATGTAAATTTGTATGAAATGAAAACAAATACACATAAAATAACGTACATTTTATATAAAATATATATATATACAAAATATAATATATCAATAAATGTAAATTTGTATAAAAAGAAAGATGGAAAATACCCATAAAATGAAGCATATTTTTATAAAAATACATATACAAAAATACACATAGAATAATCAAATTTGTATTAAAATCAATATACAAAATGCATATACGATAAGGTAAATTTGTATGGAAAAAATATGCAAAATACACCTAAAACAATGTAAATTTCTTTCAAAATATATATACGAATACACATAAAATAACGTAGATTTCTATAGAAATATATATACAAAATACACATAAAATGATATAAATACGTATAAAAATATATATACAAAATACACATTAAATAATGTAAATTCGTGTCCAAATAAAAAAAACAAAATATCATGAAAAGAATATGTATTTGTAAGAAAACAGACATAAAAAATACACATAAAATAACCTAAATTTGTATAAAACTATATACAAAAATACACAAAAATAATTTAAACTTTTATGAAAATAAATATACAAAAATCACATAAAATTAGGTAAATTTGTATTGAAATACATATACAAAATACAGATAAAATAATGTAGATTTGAATGAAAATATTCAAACATATACACTTAAAATAACGTACATTTGTATCAAATATATATACAAAATACACATTAAATAATGTAAATATGTATAAAAAAATATATACAAAACACAAATAGAATAATGTAATATCAAAATAAATACACAAAATATTAATAAAATAATGTAGATTTGTATGAAAATTAAGATGCAAAATACCCATAAAATAACGCATTTTTTATAAAAATATATATACGAAAACACAAAAAATATTTGATTTTGTATTAAAATAAATATACAAAATGCACATACTATAAGGTAAATTTGTATTGAAATAGATACGCAAAATACATAAACAACAATGTAAATTTGTTTCAAAATATATGAAGGAATACCCATAAAATAACGCATTTTCTTATAAAAAATATATATACCAAAATACATATCAAAAATTTAAATTTGTATTAAAATAAATATACAAAATGCACATAAAATAAGGTAAATTTATATTGAAATAGATATGCAAAATACATATAAAACAATGTAAATTTGTTTGAGAATATAAATACGAATACACATCAAATAACGTAGATTTCTATAAAAATATATAAAAAAATACACATAAAATGAAGTAAATACGTATAAAAAAAAATGTGCACAAAATACACATCAAATAATGTAAATTCGTATCAAAATAAATAAACAAAATACCAGTAAAAGAATGTGTATTTGTATAAATATAAATATACAAAATACACATAAAATAACGTAAATTTATATAAAACTATATACAAAAATACACAAAAGTAGTTAAATTTGTATGAAAATAGATGTACAAAATACACATAAAATAAGCTAAATTTGAATTTAATTATATATATACAAAATACATCAAATAATGTAAATTTGTATCAAAATATTTATAGAAATACACATTCAATAGCGTAAATTTCTATAAAAACACATAAACAAAATACACATTAAATAATGTAAATACGTATAAAAAAATATGTACAAAATACACATATAATCATGTAGTTCGCATCAAAATAAATAAACAAAATACCAATAATATAATGTAAATTTGTTTGAGAAAACATATACAAAATACACATAAAATAACGTTAATTTCTTTAAAAATATATGTAGAAAAATGCACATAAAACAAAGTAAATTTGCATATATATATATATATATATATATATATATATATATATATATATATATATATATATATATATATATATATATATATATATATATATATATATATATATATATATATATATATATATATATATATATATATATATATATAAAACACATTAAATAGTGTTAATGCGTATAAAAATATGTATACAAAATACCTTTGAATTAATCTAAATTCGTATCGAGTTATATTAACAAAATACCATTAAAATAATGTAATTTTCGATAAATATATATATAAAAATACACATAAAATAACCTAAATACAAATACAAATATACACATAAAATAATATAAAATTGCATGAAATGAATATATAAAATAAACATAAAATAAAGTAAATTTGTAATGAAATGTATGTAAAAATACACATAAAGTAATGTAAATTTATATGAAATATATATTCAAATACACATAAAATAACATGAATTTGTATAAAATTTGAATCAAAATATACGAATACACACAATAAAATAACTTAAATTTTTATGAAAACATATATATATATATATATATATATATATATATATATATATATATATATATATATATATATATATATATATATATATATATATATATATATATATATATATATATATATATAAATACACAGAATAATAATGTAAATTTGTATGAAAATAATGATGCAAAATACTCATAAAATAATTGAATTTGTATTAAAATTAACATAAAAAATGCACATACAATAAGGTAAATTTGTATTGAAAAAATATGCAAAATACACATAAAACAGTGTAAATTTGTTTCAAAATATATATACGAATACACATAAAATAATATAGATTTATATAGAAATATATATATATATATATATATATATATATATATATATATATATATATATATATATATATATATATATATATATATATATATATATATATATATATATATATATACATACAAAATACACATAAAAATGATATAAATACGTATAAAAATATATATACAAAATACACATTAAATAATGTAAACTAGCGTCAAAATAAATAAAAAAAATATCAATAAAAGAATGTGAATTTGTATGAAAATAGATATAAAAAATGCACATAAAATAACCTAAATTTGTATAAAACTATATACAAAAATACACATAAATAATTTTAATTTGTTTGAAAATAAATATACAAAATACACATAAAATAATGTAGACTAGCGTCAAAATAAATAAACAAAATATCAATAAAAGAATGTGTATTTGTATAAATATATATATACTAAATGCACATAAAATAACGTAAATTTATATAAAACTATATACAAAAATACACAGAAGTAATTACATTTGTTTGAAAATACATATACAAAATACACCCAAAATAAACTAAATTTGAATTGAAATATATATACAAAATACATAAAATAAAGTAAATTTGTATCAAAATATTTTTACAAATACACATATAATAACGTAAATTTGTATAAAAATATATAAACAAAATACACATCAAATAATGTAAATACGCATAAAAAAATATGTACAAAATACACATATAATCATGTAATTCGTATCAAAATAAATAAACAAAAGAACAATAAAATAATGTAAATTTTTATGAGAAAACATATACAAAATACACATAAAATAACGCAAATTTCTATAAAAATATATGTACAAAAATGCACATAAAATTAATTTGCATAAAAAAAATATATTCAAAACACACATTAGATAAATTAAATTTGTCTTTAAATACATGTACAAAATACACATAAAATAATGTAAATTTGTATGAAATGAAAACAAATACACATAAAATAACGTAAATTTGTATAAAATATATATACAAAAAACACATTAAATAATGTAAATATGTATAAAAAAATATATACAAAACACAAATAGAATAATATAAAATCGTATCAAAATATTTACACAGAATATTAATAAAATAATGTAAATTTGTATGAAAATTAAGATGCAAAATACCTATAAAATAACGCATTTTTTTATAAAATTATATATACCAAAATACACATAAAATATTTGAATTTGTATTAAAATAAATATACAAAATGCACATACAATAAGGTAAATTTGTATTGAAATAGATATGCAAAATAGATATAAAACAATGTAAATTTGTTTCAAAATATATATACGAATACACATAAAATAACGTAGATTTCTATAAAAATATATATACAGAATACACATAAAATTAAGTAAATACGTATAAAAAAATGTATACAAAATACACATAAAATAATATAAATTCGTATAAATATAAATAAACAAAATACCAATAAAAGAATGTGTATTTGTATAAATATAAATATACTAAATGCACATAAAATAACGTAAATTTATATAAAACTATATACAAAAATACACAGAAGTAATTAAATTTGAATGAAAATAGATATACAAAATACACACAAAATAAACTAAATTTGAATTGAAATATATATATACAAAATACATAAAATAAAGTAAATTTGTTTCAAAATATTTTTAACAAATACACATATAATAACGTAAATTTGTATAAAAATACATAAACAAAATACACATTAAATAATGTAAATACGTATGAAAAAATATGTACAAAATACACATATAATCATGTAATTCGTATCAAAATAAATAAACAAAAAAACAAAAAAATAATGTAAATTTGTATGAGAAAACATATACAAAATACACATAAAATAACGCAAATTTCTATAAAAATATATGTACAAAAATGCACATAAAATTAATTTGCATAAAAAAATATATACATAACACACATTAGATAATGTAAATGAGTATAAAAATATGTATACAAAATACCTATGAAATAATCTAAATTCGTATCGAGTTGAATTAAGAAAATACCAATAAAATAATGTAATTTTGGATGAAAATATATATACAAAACACATAAAATAATCTAAATACAATACAAATATACACATTAAATAATTTAAAATTGAATGGAAGAAATATACAAAATAAACATAAAATAAGGTAAATTTGTAATGAAATATATGTAAAAATAGACATAAAATAATATAAATTTGTATGAAAATATATATACAAATACACATAAAATAACATGAATTTGTATAAAATTTGTATCAAAATATATACGAATACACACAATAAAATAACGTAAATGTTTACGAAAATGTATATATAAAATACACATAAAATAATTTTAATATGTAGAAAAATATATATACAAAATACACATAAAATAATTTAAATTCGTAACAAAATAAATACAGAAAATTACAATAAAAGAATGTATATTTGTAGGAAAATATATATACAAAATACAAATAAAATAACTAAAATTTGTATAAAAATACATACAAAAATACAAAAAAATAATCTAAATTTGTTTGAAAATAGATATACAAAATACACATAAAATTAGGCAGATTTGTATTAATATACATATACAAACCTCATATAAAATAATGTAAATTTGTATGAAAATATATAAACAAATACACATAAAATAACGTAAATTTGGATAAAAATATATACAAAATATACATTTAATATTTTAAATATGTATAAAAATATATTATATTATATATATTTTTATTGCAATTTGCGTTATTTATATGTATAAGTTTTCTCATATAAATTTACATTATTTTACTGGTATTTTGTCTATTTATTTTGATACGAATTACATGATTATTTGTGTATTTTGTAAATTTTTTTTATACGTATTTACATTATTTAATGTGTATTTTGTTTATATATTTCTATACAAATTTACGTTATTATATTTGTATTTGTATAAGTATTTTGATACAAATTTACATTATTTTATGTATTTTGTATATATATTTCAATTCAAATTTAGCTTATTTTATGCGTAGTTTGTATATCTATTTTCATAGAAATTTAATTACTTTTATGTATTTGACTATATAGTTTTATATAAATTTACGTTATTTTATTTGTATTTTGTATATTTATATTTATACAAACACACATTCTTTAATTAGTATTTTGTTTATTTATTTTGATACGAGTTTACATTATTTTATGTGTATTTTGAATACATTTTTTTATACGTATTTACTTAATTATATGTGTATTTTGTATATATATTTTTATAGAAATCTACGTTATTTGATGTGTATTCGTATTTGTATTCTCAAACAAATTTAAATAGTTTTTTATGTATTTTGCATATCTATTTCAATATAAATCTACCTTATTGTATGTGCATTTTGTATATTTATTTTAATACAAATTTAAATTTTTGATATGTATTTTGGTATATATATTTTTTATAAGAAAATGCGTTATTTTATGGGTATTTTGCTTCTTTATTTTCATACAAATTTACATTATTTTATTAATATTCTGTGTATTTATTTTGATACGATTTTACATTATTCTATTAGGGTTTTGTATTTATTTTTTTTATACATATTTACATTACTTAATGTGTATTTTGTATATATATTTTATACAAATTTACGTAATTTTAAGAGTATTTGTTTATGTATTTTCATTAAACTTTACATTATTTTATGTGTATTTTGTATATGTATTTCAATACAAATTCACCTTATTTTATCTGTATTTTGTATATTTATTTTCAAACAAATTTTAATTATTTTTGTGTATTTTAGTATATAGTTTTATACAAATTTAGGTTATTTTATGTGTATATTGTATATTTATTTTTATACAAACACACATTCTTTTATTGATATTTTGTTTATTTTTTTTGACGCGCATTTACATTATTTAATGTGTATTTTGTATATATATTTTTAAACGTATTTACATTATTTTATGTGTATTTTGTATATATATTTCTATAGAAATCTACGTTATTTTATGTGTATTCGAATATATATTTTGAAACAAATTTGCACTGTTTTATGTGTTTTTGCATATTTTATCAATACAAATTTCCCTTATTATATGTGCATTTCGTATATTAATTTTAATTCAAATTTAATTATTCTATGTGTATTTTTGTATATGTATTTTATAAAATATGCTTTATTTTAAGGGAATTTTGCATCTTTATTTTCATACAAATTTACATTATTTTATTGATATTCTGTGTATTTATTTTAATACGATTTTACATTATTCTATGTGTATTTTGTATATATATTTTATACAAATGCACGTTATTTTATGTGTATTTGTTTTCATATCATACAAATTTACATTATTTTATGTGTATTTTGTATATGTATTTAAAGACAAATTTAACTAATTATATGTGTATTTTGTATATCTATTTTCATACAAATTGAATTATTTTTTTGTATATATTTTTATACAAATTTTCGTTCTTTTATGTGTATTATGTATATTTATTTTCATACAAATATACGTTCTATTATCGGAATTTTGTTTCTTTATTTTGATACGAATTTACATTATTTTAGGTGTATTTGGCATGTATATTTTTATACTATTTACATCATTTTATATGTATTTTGTATGTATATTTTCATAGAAATCTACTCTATTTTATGTGTATTCGTATATATATTTGATACAAATTTACATTATTGATGTGTATTTTGTATATCTATTTCAATACAAATTTACTTTATTGTATGTGCATTTTGTATATTTATTTCAATACAAATTTAATTATTTCATGTGTATTTTTGTATATATATTTTTATGCATATATGCGTTATTATATGTGTATTTTGCATCTTTATTTTCATACAAATTTACATTATTTTATTGATATTCTGTTTATTTATTTTCATACGATTTAACATTATTCTATGTGTATTTTGTATATATATATATATATATATATATATATATATATATATATATATATATATATATATATATATATATATATATATATATTTTTTTTTTTTTACAGCAAAGGAGAAAGTTCAAGGGCACACAAAAAGCAAACATTAATGAAAAAAAAAGCCCGCTACTCACTGCTCCTAAAAAGAATCCAAAGAGGTGGCCGAAAGATAGGTCAGTTTTGGGAGGAGAGGTGTCCTGATACCCTCCTCTTGAAAGAGTTTAAGTCGTAGGCAGGAGGAAATACAGATGAAGGAAGATTGTTCCAGAGTTTACCAGCGTGAGGGATGAAAGAGTGAAGATGCTGGTTAACTCTTGCATAAGGGGTTTGGACAGTATAGGGATGAGCATGAGTAGAAAGTCGAGTGCAGCAAGGGCCGCGGGAGGGGGGCATGCAGTTAGCAAGTTCAGAAGAGCAGTCAGCGAAATATCGATAGAAGATAGAAAGAGGCAACATATATATATATATATATATATATATATATATATATATATATATATATATATATATATATATATATATATATATATATATATTTACTTCATGTATAAGTGTTTACTTCAATTTATGTGTATTTTGTATATATATTTCTATAGAAATCTACGTTATTTTATGTGTATTCGTAAATATGTTTAGAAACAAATTTACATTCTTTGATATGTATTTTGCATATCTATTTCAATACAAATTTACCTTATTGTATGTGCATTTTGTATATTTATTGTAATAAATATTTAAATATTTTATATGTATTTTGGTATATATATATATATATATATATATATATATATATATATATATATATATATATATATATATATATATATATATATATATATATATATATATATATATATATATATATATTATATATATATACATATATATATATTTTTTTTAAATGCTTTATTTTATGTGTGTTTTGCATCTTTATTTTCACACAAATTTACATTATTTTGATATTCTGTGTATTTATTTTGAAACGATTTTACATTATTCTATGCATTTTTTTTTATAAAAATATATATACGAAAACATAAAATATTTGAATTTCTATTAAAATAAATATACAAAATGAACATACAATAAGGTAAATTTGTATTGAAATAGATATGCAAAATACATATAAAACAATGTAAATTTGTTTCAAAATATACATAGGAATACACATAAAATAACGTAGATTTCTATAAATATATATATACAATATACACATAAAATTAACTAAATACATATAAAAAAATGTATACAAAATACACATAAAATAATGTAAACTCGTATCAAAATAAATAAACAAAATACTTATAAAAGAATGTGTGATTGTATAAATATAAATATACAAAATACACATAAAATAATGTAAATTTAAATAAAACTATATACAAAATAGATATACAAAATACACATAAAATAAGTTAAAATTTGAATTGAAAAATATATACAAAATACATAAAATAATGTAAATTTGTATCAAAATACTAATACAAATACACATATAATAACGTAAATTTGTTTAAAAATATATATAAACAAAATACACATAAAGTAATGTAAATACGTATAAAAAATATGTACAAAATACACATATAATCATGTAATTCGTATCAAAATAAATAAATAAAATACCAATAAAATAAAGTATATTTGTATTTGTATATATTTTCTCACTTAAATTTACATTATTTTATTGGTATTTTGTTTATTTATATTGATTAGAATTACATGATTATAAGTGTATTTTGTATTTATTTTTTATACGTATTTACATTACTTAATGTCTATTTTGTTTATATATTTTTAAACAAATTTACGTTATTATATGTATTTGTTTAAATATTTTGATACAAATTTACATTATTTTATGTATTTTGTATATACATTTCAATTCAAATTTAGCATATTTTATGTGTATTTTGTATATCTATTTTCATACAAATTTAATTACTTTTGTGTATTTTTGTATATAGTTTAATACAAATTTACGTTATTTTATGTGTATTTTGTATATTTATATTTATACAAATACACATTCTTTTATTGGTATTTTGTTTACGTATTTTGATATGAATTTACATTATTTTATGTGTATTTTGTATACATTTTTTTATACGTATTTATTCATTTTATATGTATTTTGTATATTTTGTATATTTGTATATTGTATATTTGTTATTTTATATTTATTCGTATATATATTTTGAAACAAATTTAGATTGTTTTATATATATTTTGCATATCTATTTGAATACAAATTTACCTTATTGTATGTGCATTTTGTATATTTATTTTAATACAAATTTTAATATTTTATGTGTATTTTGGTATATATAATTAAAAAAAATGCGTTATTTGTTTGGTATTTTGCATCTTTATTTTCATACTAATTTATATTATTTTATTAATATTATGTGTATTTCTTTTGATACTATTTTACATTATTCTATTTGTGTTTTGTATATATTTTTTTATACATATTTACATTATTTAATGTGTATTTTGTATATATATTTCATACAAATCTACGTTCTTTTAAGTGTATTTGTTTATATATTTTCAGTCAAATTTACATTATTTTATGTGTATTTTGTATATGTGTTTCAATACAAATTTACCTAATTTTATGTGTATTTTGTATATTTATTTTCATACAAATTAAAATTATTTTTTGTGTATTATACAAATTTACAATATTTTATGTGTATTTTGCATATCTATTTTCAAACAAATACACATTCTTTTATTGATATTTTGTCCATTTATTTTGACACGAATTTACATTATTTAATGTGTATTGTGTATATATATTTTTATACGTATTTTCATCATTTCATGTGTATTTTGTATATATATATATATATATATATATATATATATATATATATATATATATATATATATATATATATATATATATATATATATATATATATATATATATATATATATATATATATATATATATATATATATATATATATATATATATATATATAGAGAGAGAGAGAGAGAGAGAGAGAGAGAGAGAGAGAGAATTCTACGTTATTTTTGTATATTCGTATATATATTTTGAAACAAATTTACATTGTTTTATGTGTATTTTGCATATTCTTTCAATACAAATTTACCTTATTGTATGTGCATTTTGTATATTAATTTTAAAACAAATTTAATTATTCTATGTGTATTTTTGTATATGTATTTTTATAAAAAATATGCTTTATTTTATGGGTATTTTGCATCTTTATTTTCATTCAAATTTACATTATTTTATTGATATTCTATTTATTTATTTTGATACGATTTTACATTATTCTATGTGCATTTTGTATATATATTTTATACAAATGTACGTTTTTTTATGTGAATTTGTTTTCATTTCATACAAATTTATATTATTTTATGTGTATTTTGTACATGTATTTAAATACAAATTTAACTAATTATATGTGTATTTTGTATATCTATTTTCATATAAATTGATATTAATTTTGTGTATTTTTGTATATATTTTTATACATATTTTCGTAATTTTATGTGTATATGTATATTTATTTTCCTGCAAATATACATTCTTTTATCATAATTTTGTTTATTTATTTTGATACGAATTTACATTATTTTAGGTGTATCTGATATATATATATATATATATATATATATATATATATATATACATATATATATATATATATATATATATATATATATATATATATATATATATATATATATATATATATATATATATATATATATATATATATATATATATATATATATATATATATATATATATATATATATATATTTTAATTTATGTGTATTCGTATATATATTTTGATACAAATTTATATTATTTATGTGTATTTTGCTTATCTATTTCAATACTAATTTTCTTTATTTTATGTGCCTTTTGTTTATTTATTTTAATACAAATTTAATTATTTTATGTGTATTTTTCTATATATATATATATATATATATATATATATATATATATATATATATATATATATATATATATATATATATATATATATATATATATATATATATATATATATATATATATATATATATATATATATATATATATATATATATATATATATATATATATATATATATATATATATAGATAAATATATTATTATATTTATATTATGCATCTTTATTTTCATACAAATTTACATTATTTTATTGATATTCTATTTATTTATTTTGATACGATTTTACATTATTCTCTGTGCATTTTGTATATATAGTTTTATACATATTTACATTATTTATATATATATATATATATATATATATATATATATATATATATATATATATATATATATATATATATATATATATATATATATATATATATATATATATATATATATATATATATATATATATATATATATATATATATATATATATATATATATATATATATATAGATATCTATATTTATTTGTTTATATATTTTCATACACATTTTCATTATTTTATGTGTATTTTGTACAAATTTGCCTAATTTTATGTGTATTTTGCATATTTATTTTCAAACAAATTTAAATTATGTTTGTGTTTTTTTGTATATATTTTTATACAAATTTTTGTTATTTTATCTGTATTTTGTATATATATTTTCCTACAAATATACATTCTTTTAGTGGAATTTTGTTTATTTATTTTGATACGAATTTACATTATTTCATGTGTATTTTGTATCTATATTTTTCTACGTATTTACATTATTTTATGTGTATTTTATATATATATTTTCAAAAAATTTACGTTATTTTTTGTGTGCATTCGTATATATTTTAATAAAAATTTACACTATTTTATGTTTATTTTGCATATCTATTTCAATACAAATTTACCTTATTGTATGTGTATTTTCTATGTTTATTTTAATTCAAATTTAATTATTTTATGTGTATTTTTGTATATATATATTTTTAAATATGAGTTATTTTATGTGTATTTTGCATCTTTATTTTTTATAAATTTTTACATTACGTACATATTTTTTATACGTATTTACATTATTTAATGTGTATTTTGTTTATACATTTTTATACAAATTTACGTTATTATATGTGTATTTGAATAAATATTTTGATACAAATTTACATTATTTTATGTATTTTGTATATTTATTTCAATTCAAATTTAGCTTATTTTATGTGTCTTTTGTATATCTATTTTCATACAAATTTAATAATTTTTATTTATTTTTGTATATAGTTTTATACAATTTTACGTTATTTTATGTGTATTTTGTATATTTATATTTATACAAATACACATTCTTTTAATGGTATTTTGTTTATTTATTTTGATACGAATTTACATTATTTTATGTGTATTTAGGAGCAGCGTGTAGCGGGCTTTTTTTTTTTTATTATTGTTTTCTTTTTTTGTGTGCCCTTGAGCTGCCTCCTTTGTTGTAAAAAAAAAAAATGTATACATTTTCTTATACGTATTTACTTCATTTAATGTGTATTTTGTATATATATTTTTAAAGAAATCTACGTTATTTTATTTGTATCCGTATATATATTTTGAATCAAATTTACAATGTTTTATATGTATTTTGCATATCTATTTCAATACAAATTTACCCTATAGTATCTTGTTTATTTATTGTAATACAAATTCAAATATTTTATGTGTATTTTGGTATACATATTTTTATAGAAAATGCGTTATCTTATTGGTATTTTGCATCTTTATTTACATAGAAATTTACATTATTTTATTAATATTCTGTGTATTTATTTGATACTATTTTACATTATTCTATTTGTGTTTTGTATATTTTTTTTATATATATTTACATTATTTAATGTGTATTTTGTATACATATTTCTTTCAAATTTACGTTATTTTAAGTGTATTTTCTAAAATATTTTCAATCAAATTTACATTATTTTATGTGTATTTTGCATATGTATTTCAATACAAATTTCCCTAATTTTATGTGTATTTTGTATATTTATTTTCATACAAACTTAAATTATTTTTTGTGTATTTTTTGTATAGAGTTTTATACAAATTTACAATATTTTATGTGTATTTTGTATATCTATTTTAATACAAATACACATTCTTTTATTGATATTTTGTTTATTTATTTTGACACGAATTTACATTATTTAATGTGTATAGTGTATATATATTTTTATACGTATTTACGTCAATTCATGTGTATTTTGTATATATATTTCTATAGAGATCTTCGTTATTTTATGTGTATTCGTATATATATTTTGAAACAAATATACATTGTTTTATGTGTATTTTCCATATTCTTTCAATAAAAATTTATATTATTGTATGTGCATTTTGTATATTTTTTTTTACAAATTTAATTATTCTATGTGTATTTTGTATATATATTTTTATATAAATCTACGTTATTTTATGTGTATTCGTATATATATTTTGAAACAAATTTACATTGTTTTATATGTATTTTTCATATCTATTTCAATACAAATTTACCTTATTGTATGTGGATCTTGTATATTTATTGTAATACTAATTTAAATATTTTATGTGTATTTTGGTTTATATATTTTATGGGTATTTTGCATCTTTATTTTCATACATATTTACATTATTTTATTGATATTCTGTGTATTTATTTTGACATCAATTTGACATTATTCTATATATATTTTGTATATATATTTTATACAATTGTACGTTATTTTATGTGAATTTGTTTTAACTTCATAAAAATTTACATTATTTTATGTGTATTTTGTACATGTATCTAAATACAAATTTAACTAATTATATGTGTATTTTGTATATCTATTATCATACAAATTGAAATTAATATTGTGTATTTTTGTATATATTTTTATACAAATTTTCGTAATTTTATGTGTATTTTGTATATTTATTTTCCTACAAATATATGTTCTTTTATCGGAATTTTGTTTATTTATTTTTATACGAATTTACTTTATTTTATATGTATTTGATATATATATTTTTATGCTTATTTACATCATTTTATATTTATTTTGAATATTTATTTTCAAAGAAATTTACTCTATTTTCTATGTATTCGTATATATATTATGATACAAATTTACATTATTTATGTGTATTTTGCATATCTATTTCAATACAAATTTTCTTTATTGTATGTGCCTTTTGTATATTTATTTTAATACAAATTTAATTATTTTATGTGTATTTTTGTATATTGGTTTTTAAACAAATATGCGTCATTATATGGGTATTTTGCATCTATATTTTCATACAAATTTACATTATTTTATTGACATTCTGTTTATTTATTTTGATACGATTTTACATTATTCTGTATATTTTGTATATATATTTTTATACATATTTACATTATTTAATGTATATTTTGTATATATATTTTATGGAAATTTACGTTATTTTGTCTTTTTTTTTATATTTTCATACAAATTTACATTATTTAATGTGTATTTTGTATATGTATTTCAATACAAATTTGCCTAATTTTATGTGAATTTTGCATATCTATTTTCAAACAAATTTAAATTATTTTTCTGTATTTCTGTAAATATTTTTATACAAATTTTAGTTATTTTGTTTGTATTTTGTATAAATATTTTCCAACAAATATACATTCTTTTAGTGGAATTTTGTTTATTTATTTTGATACGAAATTACATTATTTTATGTGTATTTTGTATATATATATATATATATATATATATATATATATATATATATATATATATATATATATATATATATATATATATATATATATATATATATATATATATATATATATATATATTTTTTTTTTTACGTATTTCCATTATTTTATGTGTATTTTGTATATATATTTTCATTAAAATTTACGTTATTTTATATTGTGTAATCGTATATATTTTGATACAAGTTTACATTATTTTATGTGTATTTTGCATATCTATTTCAATACAAATTTACCTTACTGTATGTGTATTTTGTATATTTATTTTAATACAAATTTAATTGTTTTATGTGTTTTTTTTGTATATATATATATTTTTTAAATATGAGTTATTTTATGGGTATTTTGCATCTTTATTTTTATAAATTTTTACATTACGTACATATTTTTTATACGTATTTACATTATTTAATGTGTATTTTGTTGATATATTTTTATTCACATTTACGTTATCATATGTGTATTTGAATAAATATTTTGATACAAATTTACATTATTCCATGCATTTTGTATATTTATTTAAATTCAAATTTAGCTTATTTAATGTCTTTTGTATATCTATTTTCATACAAATTTAATTACTTCTGTGTATTTTTGTATATAGTTTAATACAAATTTATTTTATGTGTATTTTGTATATTTATATTAATACAAATACACATTCTTTTATTGCTATTTTGTTTATTTATTTTGATACGAATTTATATTATTTTATGTGTATTTTGTGTACATTTTCTTATGCGTATTTACTTCATTTAATGTGTATTTTGTATATATATTTTTATAGAAATCTACGTTATTTTATGTGTATTCGTATATATATTTTGAAACAAATTTAGATTGTTTTATATGTATTTTGCATATCTATTTGAATACAAATTTACCTTATTGTATGTGCATTTTGTATATGTATTTTAATACAAATTTAAATATTGTATGTGTATTTTGGTATATATATTTAAAAAAAAAAGCGTTATTTTATGCGTATTTTGCATCTTTATTTTCATACAAATTTCCATTATTTTATTAATATTCTGTGTATTTATTTTGATACGATTTTACATTATTCTATGTGTGTTTTGTATATATATTTTTTATACATATCTACATTATTTAATGAGTATTTTGTATATATATTTTATACAAATTTACGTTAATTTAAGCGTATTTGTTTATATATTTTCATTCAAATTTACATTATTTTATGTGTATTATGTATATGTATTTCAATACAAATTTACCTAATTTAATGTGTATTTTGTATATTTATTTTCATACAAATTTTAATTATTTTTTGTGTATTTGTGTATAGAGGTTTATACAAATTTACAATATTTTATATGTATTTTGTATATCTATTTTCATACAAATACACATTCTTTTATTGATATTTTGTTTATTTATTTTGACACGAATTTACATTATTGAATGTGTATTGTGTATATATATTTTTATACGTATTTACGTCATTTCATGTGTATTTTGTATATATATTTCTATAGAAATCTACGTTATTTTATGTGTATTCGTATACATATTTTGAAACAAATAGACATTGTTTTATGTGTATTTAGCATATTCTTTCAATACAAATTTACCTTACTGTATGTTCATTTTGTATGTTAATTTTAATACAAATTTAATTATTCTATGTGTATTTTTGTATATGTTTTTTTTATAAAAATATGCTTTATTTTATGAGTATTTTGCATCTTTATTTTATTATTTATATTATTTTATTGATATTCTGTGAATTTATTTTGATACGATTTTACATAATTCTATGTATATTTTGTATATATATTTTATACAAATGTACGTTATTTTATGTGAATTTGTTTTCATTTCATACAAATTTACATTATTTTATGTGTATTTTGTACATGTATTTAAATACAAATTTAAGTAATTATATGTGTATTTTGTATATCTATTTTCATACAAACTGAAACTAATTTTTTGTATTTTTGTATATATTTTTATACAAATTTTCGTAATTTTGTATGTATTTTGTATATTTATTTTCCTACAAATATACGTTTTTTTTATCGGAATTTTGTTTATTTATTTTGATACGAGTCTACATTATTTTAGGTGTATTTGATATATATATTTTTATACTTATTTACATCATTTTATATGTATTTTGAAAATATAATTTCATAGAAATTTCTCTATTTTATGTGTATTCGTATATATATTTTGATACAAATTTACATTATTTATGTATATTTTGCATATCTATTTCAATTCAAATTTTCTTTATTGCATGTGCCTTTTGTATATTTATTTCAATACAAATTTAATTATTTTATGTGTATTTTTGTATATATGTTTTTAAAAAAAATATGCGTTATTATATGGGTATTTTGCATCTTTATTTTCATAAAAATTTACATTATTTTATTGATATTCTGTTGATTTATTTTGATACGATTTTACATTATTCTATGTGTATTTTGTATATATATTTTTATACATATTTACATTATTTAATGTATATTTGGTATATATATTTTATCCAAATTTACGTTATTTTATGTGTATTTGTTTATATATTTTCATACAAATTTACATTATTTTATGTGTATTTGTATATGTATTTCAATGCATATTTTACTAATTTTATGTGGATATTGCATATCTATTTTCAAACAAATTTAAATTATTTTTGTGTATTTTTGTATATATTTTTATACAAATTTTAGTTATTTTATTTGTAATTTGTATATATGTTTTCCTACATATATACATTCTTTTAGTGGAATTTTGTTTATTTATTTTGAAACGAATTTACATTATTTTATGTGTATTTTGTATACATATTCTTCTACGTATTTACATTATTTTATATGTATTTTTTATATATATTTTCATAGAAATTTACGTTATTTTAATTTGTGTATTCGTATATATTTTGATACAAATTTACACTATTTTATGTGTATTTAGCATATCTATCTCAATATAAATTTTCCTTATCGTATGTGTATTTTGTATATTTATTTTAATACAAATTTACATTTATATATATTTTTTTAAATATGAGTTATTTTATGGGTATTTTGCATCTTTTTTTTTTTTAATTTTTACATTACGTACATATTTTTCATACGTATTTCCATTATTTAATGTGCATTTTGTTTGTATATTTTTATACAAACTTACGTTATTATATGTGTATTTGAATAAATATTTTGATACAAATTTACATTATTTAATGTATTTTGTATATTTATTTCAATTCAAATTTAGCTTATTTTATGTGTCTTTTATATCTCTATTTTCATACAAATTTAATTATTTTTGTTTATTTTTTTATATAGTTTTATACAATTTTACGTTATTTTATGTTTATTTTTTATATATATATATATATATATATATATATATATATATATATATATATATATATATATATATATATATATATATATATATATATATATATATATATATATATATATTTATTCAAATATACATTCTTCTATTTGTATTTTGTTTGTTTATTTTGATACGAGTTTACATTATTTTATGTGTATTTTGTATACATTTTCTTATACGTATTTACTTCATTTAAAGTGTATTTTCTATATATATATATTTTTTTTTTAAATCTACGTTATTTTTTGTGTATTAGTATATATATTTTCAAACAAATTTACATTGTTTTATATTTATTTTTCATATCTATTTCAATACAAATTTACCTTATTGTATGTGCATTTTGTATATTTATTGTAATACAAATTCAAATATTTTATGTGTATTTTGATATATATATTTTTATAAAAAATGCGTTATTTTATGGGTATTTTGCATCTTTATTTTCATACAAATCTACATTATTTTATTAATATTCTGTGTATTCATTTTGATACTATTTTACATTATTCTATTTGTGTTTTGTATATATTTTTTTATACATATTTACTTTATTTAATGCGTATTTCTCTATATATTTCATACAAATTTACATTATTTTAAGTGCATTTGTTTATATATTTTCATTCAAATTTACATTATTTTATGTGTATTTTATATATGTATTTCAATACAAATTTCCCTAATTCTATGTGTATTTTGTAAATCTATTTCATACAAATTTAGATTATTTTTTGTGTATTTTTTGTATAGAGTTTTATACAAATTTACAATATTTAATGTATATTTTGTATATCTATTTTCATATAAATACACTTTCTTTTATTGATATTTTGTTTATTTACTTTGTCACGAATTTACATTATTTATTGTGTTTATTTTGTATATATATTTTAATATGTATTTACATCATTTCATATGTATTTTGTATATATATTTCTATAGAAATCTAAGGTATTTTATGTTTATTCGTATATATATATTAAAATAAATTTACATTGTTTTATGTGTATTTTGCATATTTTTTCAATACAAATTTACCTTATTGTATGTGCATTTTGTATATTAATTTTAATACAAATTTTATTATTTTATGTGTAATTATGTATATGTATTTTTATAAAAAATATGCTTTATTTTATGGGTTTTGCATCTTTATTTTCATTCAAATTTACATTATTTTATTGATATTCTGTGTATTTATTTTGATACAATTTTACATTATTTTATGTGTATTTTGTATATATTTTATTTTATATAATTACATTATTTAATGTGCATTTTCTATATATATTTTATACAAATATATGTTGTAAAAATTTATGAAAATAAAGATGCAATATACTCTTAAAATAACTTATTTAAAAAATTTATATATAGAAAAATACACAAAAAAATAATTAAATTTGTATTAAAATAAATATACAAAATAAACATACAATAAGGTAAATTTGTATTGAAATCGATATGCTAAATACACATAACATAATGTAAATTTGTATCAAAATATATACGAATACACACAATAAAATAACATACATTTTTTTGAAAATATATATACAAAATACACATAAAATAATGTAAATACGTAGAAAAATATATATACAAAATACACATAAAATAATGTAAATTCGTATCAAAATGAATAAACAAAATTCCAATAAAAGAATGTATATTTGTAGGGAAAATACATATACAAAATACAAATAAAATAACTAAAGTTTGTATAGAAATATATACAAAAGAACATAAATTTTTTTTAAATTTGTTTGAAAATAGATATGCAAAATACACATAAAATTAGGCAAATTTGTATTGAAATACATATACAAAACACACATAAAATAATGTAAATTTGTATGAAAATATATAAACAAATATACATAAAATAACGTAAATTTCGATAAAATATATATACAAAATATAAGTTAAATAATTTATATATCTATAAAAATAAATATATATATATATATATATATATATATATATATATATATATATATATATATATATATATATATAGATATATATATATATATATATATATATATATATATATATATATATATATATATATATATGTATATATATATGTATATATATATATATATATATATATATATATATATACAAAATACACTTAGAATAATGTAAAATCGTATCAAAATAAATAAACAGAATATCAATAAAATAATGTAGATTTGTATGAGAATAAAGATGCAAAATACCCATATAATAACGCATGTTTGTATAAAAATATATATACAAAATGCACATACAATAAAGTAAATTTGTATTGAAATAGATTGTATTGAGATAGATGTAAATTTGTATCAAAATACATATACGAATACTCATAAAATAGAGTAAATTTCTAGGAAAATATACATACAAAATACATATAAAATGATATAAATAGGTATAAAAATATATATACCAAATATACCTCAAATAATGTAAATTCGTATCAAAATAAATAACAAAATTCCGATAAAAGAACGTATATTTGTAGGAAAATAAATATACAAAATACACATAAAATAACGAAAATTTACATAAAAATATATATAAAAATACACAAAAATAATTTCAATTTGTATGAAAATAGATATACAAAATACACATATAATTAGTTAAATTTGTATTTAAATACATGTAAAAAACACACATAAAATAATGTAAATTTGTATGAAATGAAAACAGATTCACATAAAGTAACGTATATTTGTATAAAATATATATTCAAAATACACATAAAACTAAGTAAGTACGTATAAAAAAATTTATACAAAATACACATAAAATAATGTAAACTCGTATAAATATAAATAAACAAAATACTAATAAAATAATGAGTATTTGTATAAATATAAATATACAAAATGCACATATAATAACGTAAATTTATATAAAACTATATACAAAAATACACAGAAGTAATTAAATTTGTATGAAAATAGATATACAAAATACATACAAAATAAGCTAAATTTGAATTGAAATATATATACAAAATACAGTAAGTAGGTAAGTAAATTTATATCAAAATATTTTTACAAATACAAAAATAATAACATAAATTTGTATACAAATATATAAACAAAATACACATTAAATAATGTAAATACGTATAAAAAAATATATTCAAAATACACATATAATTATGTAATTCGTATCAAAATAAATAAACAAAATACCAATAAAATAATGTAAATTTGTATGAGAAAATATATACAAAAAACACATTTCGCAAATTTCTATAAAAATATATGTACAAAAATGCACATAAAATAAATTTGCATAAAAAAATATATACAAAACACACATTAGATAATGTAAATGAGTATAAAAGTATGTATACAAAATACCTCTGAAATAATCTAAATTTTGGATAAAAATATATATAGAAAATACAGATAAAATAACCTAAATACAAATACAAATATACACATAAAATTATTTAAAATTGAATGAAATAAATATACAAAATAAACAAAATAAGGTAAATTTGTAATAAAATATATGTAAAAATAAATAAAATAATATAAATTTGTATGAAAATATATATACAAATACACATAAAGTAACATGAATTTGTATAAAATTTGGATCAATATATATGAATATATATATATATATATATATATATATATATATATATATATATATATATATATATATATATATATATATATATATATATATATATATATATATATATATATATATATATATATATATATATATATATATATATATGAATACACACAATAAAATAACGTAAATTTTTATGAAAATATATTCCCAAAATACACTTAAAATAATTTAAATACGTAGAAAAATAAATAAACAAAATACACATAAAATAATGTAAATTCGTATGAAAATAAATAAACAAAATTCCAATGAAAGAAAGTATATTTGTAGGAAAATATATATACAAAATACAAATAAAATAACAAAAAATTGTATAAAAGATATACAAAAATACACAAAAATAATTTAAATTTGTTTGAAAATAGATATGCAAAATACACATAAAATTAGGCAAATTTGTATTGAAATACATATACAAAATACACATCAAATAATGTAAATTTGTATGAAAATCTATAAACAAATACACATAAAATAACGTAAATTTGGATAAAATATATATACAAAATAAACATTAAATAATGTAAATATGTAAAAAAAATATATACAAAATACACATAGAATAATGTTAAATCGTATCAAAACAAATAACCAGAATATCAATAAAATAATGTAAATTTGTAAGAAAATAAAGATGCAAAATACCCATATAATAACGCATATTTGCATAAAAATATATATACAAAAATACACAAAATAATTTAATTTGTATAAAAATAAATATACAAAATACACATACAATAAAGTAATTTTGTATTGAAATAGATATGCAAAATACACATAAATAATGTAAATTTGTATCAAAATATATATACGAATACACATAAAATAGAGTAAATTTCTATGAAAATATACATACAAAATACATATAAAATGATGTAAATAAGTATAAAAATATATATACCAAATACACCTAAAATAATGTAAATTCGTATCAAAATAAATAAACAAAATTCCGATAAAAGAACGTATATTTGTAGGAAAATAAATATACAAAATACACATAAAATAACGAAAATTTGTATAAAAATATATACAAAAAAACACAAAAATAATTTCAATTTGTATGAAAATAGATATACAAAATACACATATAATTAGTTAAATTTGTATTTAAATACATGTACAAAATACACATAAAATAATGTAAATTTGTATGAAATGAAAACAAATACACATAAAATAACGTACATTTGTATAAAATATATATACAAAATACACATAGAATAATGTAAAATCGTATAAAAAAAAATACACAGAATATCAATAAAATAATGTAAATTTGTATAAAAATAAAGATGCAAAATACCCAAAAATTAAGCATATTTTTTATAAAAACATATACAAAAATACACATAGAATAATTAAATTTGTATTAAAATTAATATTCAAAATGCACATACAATAAGGTAAATTTGTATTGAATAAATATGCAAAATAGACATAAAACAGTGTAAATTTGTTTCAAAACATATATACGAATACACATAATATAACGTAGATTTATATAGAAATATATATACAAAATACATATGAAATGAGGTAAATACGTATAAAAATATATATACAAAATACACATTAAATAATGTAGATTCGCGACAAAATAAACAAACAAAATAATAACAAAATGTATTTGTATGAAAATAGATATACAAAATACACATAAAATAACCTAAATTTGTATAAAACTATATACAAAAATACACAAAAAAAATTTAAACTTATATGAAAATAGATATACAAAGTACACATAAAATTAAGTAAATTTGTATTGAAATACATATACAAAATACACATAAAATAATGTATATTTGAATGAAAATACATAAACAAATACACTTAAAATAACGTAAATTTGTATAAAAAATATATACAAAATAAAAATTAAATAATGTAAATATGTATAAAAAATATATATACAAAACACAAATAGAACAATGTAAAATCGTATCAAAATAAATACACAGAATATTAATAAAAAAATTGTAAATTTGTATGAAAATAAAGAAGCAAAATACCCATAAAATAACGCATTTTTTTTTTAAATATATATACCAAAATACACATAAAAAAATTAAATTTGTATTAAAATAAATATACAGAATACACATACAATAATGTAAATTTCTATTGAAATAGATATGCAAAATACATATAAAACAATGTAAATTTGTTTCAAAATATATATACTAATACACATAAAATAACGTAGATTTCTATAAAAATATATATTCAAAATACACATAAAATGAAGTAAATACGTAAAAAAAATGTATACAAAAAACACATAAAATAATGTAAATTCATATCAAAATAAATAAACAAAATACCAATAAAATAATGTGTATTTGTAAAATATAAATATACAAAATACACATAAAATAACGTAAATTTATATAAAACTATACACAAAATACACAGAAGTAATTAAATTTTTATGAAAATAGATATACAAAATACATACAAAATAAGCTAAATTTGAATTGAAATATATACACAAAATACATAAAATAAAGTAAATTTGTATCAAAATATTTATACAAATACACATATAATAACGTAAATTTGTATAAAAATATATAAACAAAATACACATTAAATAATGTAAATACGTATAAAAAAAAATATGTAGAAAATACACATATAATGTAATTAGTATCAAAATAAATAAATAAAATACCAGTAAAATAATGTAAATTTGTAAGAGAAAACATATACAAAATACACATAAAATAACGCATATTTCTATAAAAATATATGTACAAAAATGCACATAAAATAAATTTGAATAAAAAAAATATATACAAAACACACATTAGATAATGTAAATGAGTATAAAAATATGTATACAAAATACCAATGAAATAATCTAAATTCGTATCGAATTAAATTAAGAAAATACCAATAAAATAATGTAATTTTGGATGAAAATATATATAGAAAATACACATAAAATAACTTAAATACAAATACAAATATACACATCAAATAATTTAAAATTGAATGAAATAAATATACAGCTGGAGTAGGTAGGAAGACACCTACCGAACGGGCGCAAGCCACTCTCGGTGAGGTATATATAGGAGGTGAGAAGGGAGCTGAGGCCCTCCAAAGACCCTTCCCATGTCCTCACTAACCGTTTCCCTATTGTCTCACCAACACCGGAGAGTAGTTCAGCATGCTCTCTAAAGACAGATCCTCTCTTTATCCACACCACACTACATTCACACAACATATACACCTTTTCCCAAAATTAAAATTTCAAAATAGCGCACATACACCAAGCCTCGGAGTCCCCGACTGGTGGTTGGACCACAAATTCCCCCAGGGAGGACTCCCATTCTGGCTGCCGACCCGAGAGCTGTCTTGATAACTCCTCGAACCTCTTTCTTCTCAATTTCTGCAACATTCGCGGTCTTCGCTCTAATTTTCATTCTGTGGAACATCATCTCTCCTCCTCTAAACCTCACCTTCTCTTCCTTACCGAAAGACAGGTTTCTGAGGCTACTGACAGCAATCTCTACTCTGTTCCCTCCTACTATCTCTATCCTAAATTTCAATCCAAAGCTGGATGTTGCGCCTACGTGCGCAACGACATCACTTGCTCTCTTGCCCACGACCTTGACTCTTCTGAATTTTCCACCATCTGGTTAAGACTTCACTGTCATTCTATTACTAAATACATCTGTGCTGTTTATCTCTCACCTAACCCTACCAACTATGTAAAATTCTTTGACTATTTGAATTCTAAAGTGGAGCACATCTTGACCCAATCTCCCTTCGCTGAAATCTCCATCCTAGGAGATTTCAATGTTCACCACCAGCTTTGGCTTTCATCCTCTTTCACTGACCATACTGGTGAACAAGCCTACAACTTTGCTATCCTCAACGACCTAGAGCAGTTGGTCCAGCACCCTACACGTATTCTCGACCGTCTTGGAGACCGGCCCAACATACTAGACCTCTTCCTTACCTCAAACCCTCCTGCTTATTCTGTCAAACTATTCTCTCCGTTGGGCTCCTCCGATCACAATCTTATTTCTGCATCCTGTTCTATCGCTCCTGTACACCCTCTGGACCCACCGAAGAGGCGATGCTTCTGGCATTTTGCTTTAGCTCGGTGGGACGACCTGAGGATGTACTTTTCCGATTTCCCGTGGAATGATTATTGCTTCCAGGATAGAGACCCCTTTGTGTGTCCTCAGCGCATCACAGAGGTGATTGTCTCTGGAATGGAGGCATACATTCCTCGTTCTTTCTCTACTCCTCACGCTAAAAAGCCTTGGTTTAATTACGCTTGTTCTCGTGCTGTCAATGATAGAGAGGTAGCTCACAAAAGGTACCAGAGCCTTCAAACTAATGCTAATTATGAACTTTACATATCTGCCCGAAATCGTGCCAAATCTATTCTCCGACTAACCAAAAATTCTTTCATTAATAGAAAATGTCAAAACCTTGCTTTCTCTAACTCTTCCCGTGACTTCTGGCATCTAGCCAAAAACATCTCCTCCAACTTCACTTCTTCATCTTTCCCTCCACTCCTCAGTCCTGACGGCAACACTGCCGTCTCATCTATCTCTAAGGCTGAACTCTTCTCTCAATCTTTTTCTAAAAACTCCACTCTGGACGATTCTGGGCATATTCCTCCTACTCATCCCCCCTCTGACTCCTTTATGCCTGTTATAAAGATTCTTCAAAATGATGTTTTCTATGCCCTCTCTGGCCTCAATCCTCGGAAGGCTTATGGACCTGATGGAGTGCCTCCTATTGTCCTTAAAAACTGTGCATCCGTGCTGTCACCCTGCCTGGTCAAACTCTTTCGCCTCTGCCTGTCAACATCTACCTTTCCTTCTTGCTGGAAGTATGCCTTCATACAGCCTGTACCTAAGAAGGGTGACCGCTCCAATCCCTCAAACCACCGTCCTATTGCTTTACTTTCTTGTCTATCTAAAGCTTTTGAATCAATCCTTAACCGGAAGATTCAAAAGCACCTTTCCACTTCTGACCTTCTATCTGATCGCCAGTATGGGTTCCGCAAGGGGCGTTCTACTGGTGATCTCCTAGCCTTCTTAACTGACTCTTGGTCATCCTCCCTTAGCCGTTTCGGTGAAACTTTCGCTATTGCGCTGGACATATCAAAAGCTTTTGATAGGGTCTGGCACAGATCTTTGCTTTCTAAACTACCCTCCTACGGTTTCTATCCTTCTCTCTGTACCTTTATCTCCAGTTTCCTTTCTGACCGTTCTATTTCTGCCGTGGTAGACGGTCACTGTTCTTCCCCTAAATCTATTAACAGTGGTGTCCCACAGGGTTCTGTCCTATCTCCCTCTTTTCTGTTGTTCATTGATGATCTTCTTTCCAAAACGAACTGTCCTATCCATTCCTACGCCGATGATTTCACTCTGCATTATTCAACTTCTTTTAATAGAAGACCCACCCTTCAGGAACTTAACGACTCAAGGCTGGAGGCTGCAGAACGCTTAGCCTCAGACTTACTATTATTTCCGATTGGGGCAAGAAGAACTTGGTGTCCTTCAATGCCTCAAAAACACAGTTTCTCCACCTATCCACTCGACACAATCTTCCAAACAACTATCCCCTATTCTTTGACAACACCCAGCTATCACCTTCCTCAACACTAAACATCCTCGGTCTATCCTTAACTCAAAATCTCAACTGGAAACTTCATATCTCATCTCTTACTAAATCAGCTTCCTCGAGGCTGGGCGTTCTGTACCGTCTCCGCCAGTTCTTCTCCCCTGCACAGTTGCTGTCCATATACAGGGGCCTTGTCCGCCCTCGTATGGAGTATGCATCTCATGTGTGGGGGGGCTCCACTCACACAGCTCTTCTGGACAGAGTGGAGGCTAAGGCTCTTCGTCTCATCAGCTCTCCTCCTCATACTGATAGTCTTCTACCTCTTAAATTCCGCCGCAATGTTGCCTCTCTTTCTATCTTCTATCGATACTGACTGCTCTTCTGAACTTGCTAACTGCATGCCTCCCCCCCTCCCGCGGCCCCGCTGCACTCGACTTTCTACTCATGCTCATCCCTATACTGTCCAAACCCCTTATGCAAGAGTTAACCAGCATCTTCACTCTTTCATCCCTCACGCTGGTAAACTCTGGAAAAATCTTCCTTCATCTGTATTTCCTCCTGCCTACGACTTGAACTCTTTCAAGAGGAGGGTATCAGGACACCTCTCCTCCCGTATTTGATCTTCCTTTCGGCCACCTCTTTTGTTTCTTTTTTAGGAGCAGCGAGTAACGGGCTTTTTTTTTATTATTGTTTTCTTTTTTTGTGTGCCCTTGAGCTATCTCCTTTGTTGTAAAAAAAAAATAAAAAAAAATAAATAAACATAAAATAAGGTAAATTTGTAATAAAATATATGTAAAAATACATAAGATAATATAAATTTGTATGAAAATATATATACAAATACACATAAAATAACATGAATTTGTATAAAATTTGTATCAAAATATATACGAATACACACAATAAAATAACGTAAATTTTTATGAAAATGTATATACAAAATACACATAAAATAATTGAAATACGTAGAAAAATATATATACAAAATACACGTAAAATAATGTAAACTCGTATCAAAATAAATAAACAAAATTCCAATAAAAGAATGTATATTTGTAGGAAAAATATATATACAAAATACAAATAAAATAACTAAAATTTGTATAAAAATATATACAAAAATACACAAAAATAATTTTAATTTGTTTGAAAATAGATTATGCAAAATACACATAAAATTAGTCAAATTTGTATTGAGTTACATATACAAAATACACATAAAATAATGTAAATTTGTATGAAAATATATAAACAAATTCACATAAAATAACGTAAATTTGTATAAAATATATATGCAAGATACCCATTAAATAATGTAAATATGTATAAAAAAATATATACAAGGAACAAATAGAATAATGTAAAATCGTTTCGAAATAAATACACAGAATATTAATAAAATAATGTAAATTTGTATGAAAATAAAGATGCTAAATTCTAATAAAATAGCACATTTTTTTATAAAATATACCAAAATACACATAAAATATTTCAATTTCTATTGAAATAAATATACAAAATGCACATACAATAAGGTAAATTTGTATTGAAAGAGATATGCAAAAATACATATATAACAATGTAAATTTTTTTCAAAATATATATACGAATACACATAAAATAACGTAGATTTCTATAAAAAAAATATATACAAAATACACATAAAATAAAGTAAATACGTATAAAAAAATGTATACAAAATAAACTTAAAAAAATGTAAATTCGAATCTAAATAAATAAACAAAATACCAATAAAAGAATGTGTATTTGTATAAATATAAAAATACAAAATACACATAACGTAAATTTGTATAAAACTATATACAAAAATACACAAAAGTAATTAAATTTGTATGAAAATAGATATACAAAATACACATAAAATAAGCTAAATTTGAATTGAAATATATATACAAAATACATAAAATAATGTAAATTTGTATCAAAATATTTATACAAATACACATATAATAACTTAAATTTGTATAAAAATAGATAAAAAAAATACTCATTAAATGCTTTAAATACGTGTAAAAAATATGTACAAATTACCAATATAATAATGTAGTTCGTATCAAAATAAAAAAAACAAAATACCAATAAATTAATGTAAATTTGTATGAGAAAACATATACAAAATACACATAAAATAACGCAAATTTATATAAAAATATATGTACAAAAATGCACGCAAAATAAAGTAAATTTGCATAAAAACATATATACAAAACACACATTAAATAATGTAAATGCGTATGAAAATATGTATACAAAATACCTATGAAATAATGTAGTTATTGATGAGAATATATAGAAAATACACATCAAATAACCTAAATACAAATACAAATATACACTTAAAATAATTTAAAATTGAATGAAATAAATATACAAATAAACATAAAATTAGGTAAATTTGTAATGAAATAAATGTAAAAACACACATAAAATAATATAAATTTGTATGAATATATATATACAAATACACATAAAAAAACATGAATTTGTATAAAATTTGTGTCAAAATATATACAAATACACACAATAAAATAACGTAGATTTTTAAGAAAATGTATATATAAAATACACATCAAATAATTTAAATACGTAGAAAAATATATATACAAAATATACATAAAATAATGTAAATTCGTATTAAAATAAATTAACAAAATTCCAATAAAAAAATGTATATTTGTAAGGAAGATATATATACAAAATACAAATAAAATAGCTAAAATTTGTATAAAAATATATACAAAAATACACAAAAATTATTTAAATTTGTTTGCAAATAGATATGCAAAATACACATAAAATTAGGCAAATTTGTATTGAAATACATATACAAAATACACATAAAATAATGTAAATTTGTATGAAAATATGTAAGCAAATACACATAAAATAACGTAAATTTGGATCAAATATATATACAAAATAAACATTAAATAATGTAAATATGTATAAAAAAATATATACAAAATACACATAGAATAATGTTAAATCATATTAAAATAAATAAACAAAATATCAAAAAAAAAATGTAAATTTGTAAGAAAATAAAGATGCAAAATACCCATATAATAACGCATATTTGCATAAAAATATATATACAAAAATGCACGAAATAATTTAATTTGTATTAAAATAAATATACAAAATGCACATACAATAAAGTAAATTTGTATTGAAATAGATATGCAAAATACACATAAATAATATAAATTTGTATCAAAATATATATACGAATACACATAAAATAGAGTAAATTTCTATGAAAATTAACAAAATTCCAATAAAAGAATGTATATTTGTAAGGAAGATATATATACAAAATACAAATAAAATAGCTAAAATTTGTATAAAAATATATACAAAAATACACAAAAATTATTTAAATTTGTTTGCAAATAGATATGCAAAATACAAAAAAATTAGGCAAATTTGTATTGAAATACATATACAAAATACACATAAAATAATGTAAATTTGTATGAAAATATATAAGCAAATACACATAAAATAACGTAAATCTGGATCAAATATATATACAAAATAAACATTAAATAATGTAAATATGTATAAAAAAATATATACAAAATACACATAGAATAATGTTAAATCATATTAAAATAAATAAACAAAATATCAATAAAATAATGTAAATTTGTAAGAAAATAAAGATGCAAAATACCCATATAATAACGCATATTTGCATAAAAATATATATACAAAAATGCACGAAATAATTTAATTTGTATTAAAATAAATATACAAAATGCACATACAATAAAGTAAATTTGTATTGAAATAGATGTGCAAAATACACATAAATAATATAAATTTGTATCAAAATATATATACGAATACACATAAAATAGAGTAAATTTCTATGAAAATGTACATACAAAATACATATAAAATGCTGTAAATAAGTATAAAAATATATATACCAAATACGCCTAAAATAATGTAAATTCGTATCAAAATAAATAAACAAAATTCAGATAAAAGAACGTATATTTGTAGGAAAATAAATATACAAAATACACATAAAATAACGAAAACTTGTATAAAAATATATACAAAAATACACCAAAATAGTTTCAATTTGTATGAAAATAGATATAAAAAATACACATATAACTAGTTAAATTTGTATTTAAATACATGTACAATATACACATAAAATAATGTAAATTTGTATGAAATGAAAACAAAAACATAAAATAATGTACATTTTTATAAAATATATATACAAAATCAACATAGAATAATGTAAAATCGTATCAAAATAAATATACAGAATATCAATAAAATAAGGTAAATTTGTATGAAAATAAAGATGCAAAATACCAATAAAATAAAACATATTTTTATAAAAATACATATAGAAAAATACACATAGAATAATTAAATTTGTATTAAAATTAATATACAAAATGCATATATAATAACGTAAATTTGTATTGAAAAAATATGCAAAAAACACATGAAACAATGTAAATTTGTTTCAAAATATATATACGAATACACATAAAATAACATAGATTTCTATAGAAATATATATATACAAAATACACATGAAATGATGTAAATACGTATAAAAATATATATACAAAATACACATTAAATAATGTAAATTCGTGTCAAAATAAATAAACAAAATATCATGAAAAGAATGTGTATTTTTATGAAAATAGATATACAAAATACACATAAAATAACCTAAATTTGTATAAAAATAGATAAAAAAAATACTCATTAAATGCTTTAAATACGTGTAAAAAATATGTACAAATTACCAATATAATAATGTAGTTCGTATCAAAATAAAAAAAACAAAATACCAATAAATTAATGTAAATTTGTATGAGAAAACATATACAAAATACACATAAAATAACGCAAATTTATATAAAAATATATGTACAAAAATGCACGCAAAATAAAGTAAATTTGCATAAAAACATATATACAAAACACACATTAAATAATGTAAATGCGTATGAAAATATGTATACAAAATACCTATGAAATAATGTAGTTATTGATGAGAATATATAGAAAATACACATCAAATAACCTAAATACAAATACAAATATACACTTAAAATAATTTAAAATTGAATGAAATAAATATACAAATAAACATAAAATTAGGTAAATTTGTAATGAAATATATGTAAAAACACACATAAAATAATATAAATTTGTATGAATATATATATACAAATACACATAAAAAAACATGAATTTGTATAAAATTTGTGTCAAAATATATACAAATACACACAATAAAATAACGTAGATTTTTAAGAAAATGTATATATAAAATACACATCAAATAATTTAAATACGTAGAAAAATATATATACAAAATATACATAAAATAATGTAAATTCGTATTAAAATAAATTAACAAAATTCCAATAAAAAAATGTATATTTGTAAGGAAGATATATATACAAAATACAAATAAAATAGCTAAAATTTGTATAAAAATATATACAAAAATACACAAAAATTATTTAAATTTGTTTGCAAATAGATATGCAAAATACACATAAAATTAGGCAAATTTGTATTGAAATACATATACAAAATACACATAAAATAATGTAAATTTGTATGAAAATATATAAGCAAATACACATAAAATAACGTAAATCTGGATCAAATATATATACAAAATAAACATTAAATAATGTAAATATGTATAAAAAAATATATACAAAATACACATAGAATAATGTTAAATCATATTAAAATAAATAAACAAAATATCAATAAAATAATGTAAATTTGTAAGAAAATAAAGATGCAAAATACCCATATAATAACGCATATTTGCATAAAAATATATATACAAAAATGCACGAAATAATTTAATTTGTATTAAAATAAATATACAAAATGCACATACAATAAAGTAAATTTGTATTGAAATAGATGTGCAAAATACACATAAATAATATAAATTTGTATCAAAATATATATACGAATACACATAAAATAGAGTAAATTTCTATGAAAATTAACAAAATTCCAATAAAAGAATGTATATTTGTAAGGAAGATATATATACAAAATACAAATAAAATAGCTAAAATTTGTATAAAAATATATACAAAAATACACAAAAATTATTTAAATTTGTTTGCAAATAGATATGCAAAATACAAAAAAAATTAGGCAAATTTGTATTGAAATACATATACAAAATACACATAAAATAATGTAAATTTGTATGAAAATATATAAGCAAATACACATAAAATAACGTAAATCTGGATCAAATATATACAAAATAAACATTAAATAATGTAAATATGTATAAAAAAATATATACAAAATACACATAGAATAATGTTAAATCATATTAAAATAAATAAACAAAATATCAATAAAATAATGTAAATTTGTAAGAAAATAAAGATGCAAAATACCCATATAATAACGCATATTTGCATAAAAATATATATACAAAAATGCACGAAATAATTTAATTTGTATTAAAATAAATATACAAAATGCACATACAATAAAGTAAATTTGTATTGAAATAGATGTGCAAAATACACATAAATAATATAAATTTGTATCAAAATATATATACGAATACACATAAAATAGAGTAAATTTCTATGAAAATGTACATACAAAATACATATAAAATGCTGTAAATAAGTATAAAAATATATATACCAAATACGCCTAAAATAATGTAAATTCGTATCAAAATAAATAAACAAAATTCAGATAAAAGAACGTATATTTGTAGGAAAATAAATATACAAAATACACATAAAATAACGAAAACTTGTATAAAAATATACAAAAATACACCAAAATAGTTTCAATTTGTATGAAAATAGATATAAAAAATACACATATAACTAGTTAAATTTGTATTTAAATACATGTACAATATACACATAAAATAATGTAAATTTGTATGAAATGAAAACAAAAACATAAAATAATGTACATTTTTATAAAATATATATACAAAATCAACATAGAATAATGTAAAATCGTATCAAAATAAATATACAGAATATCAATAAAATAAGGTAAATTTGTATGAAAATAAAGATGCAAAATACCAATAAAATAAAACATATTTTTATAAAAATACATATAGTAAAAATACACATAGAATAATTAAATTTGTATTAAAATTAATATACAAAATGCATATATAATAACGTAAATTTGTATTGAAAAAATATGCAAAAAACATATGAAACAATGTAAATTTGTTTCAAAATATATATACGAATACACATAAAATAACATAGATTTCTATAGAAATATATATATACAAAATACACATGAAATGATGTAAATACGTATAAAAATATATATACAAAATACACATTAAATAATGTAAATTCGTGTCAAAATAAATAAACAAAATATCATGAAAAGAATGTGTATTTTTATGAAAATAGATATACAAAATACACATAAAATAACCTAAATTTGTATAAAATTATATACAAAAATACACAAAAATAGTTTAAATTTGTATGAAAATAAATATACAATATACACGTAAAATTTGGTAAATTTGTATTGAAATACATTTACAAAATACACATAAAATAATAATTAAATTTGAATGAAAATATGTTAACAAATACACCTAAAATAACGTAAATTTGTATAAAATATATATACAAAATACACATTAAATAATGTAAATATGTATAAAAAAATATATATGTATTAAAATAAATATACAAAATGCATATACAATAAGGTAAATTTGTATTGAAATAGATATGCAAAATACATAAAAAATTTGCTTCAAAATATATATACGAATACACATAAAATAACGTAGATTTCTATAAAAATATGTATACAAAATACACATAAAATGAAGTAAATACGTATAAAAAAATGTATCCAAAATACACATAAAATAATATAAATTCTTATCAAAATAAATAAACAAAATACCAATAAAAGAATGTGTATTTGCATAAATATAAATATACAAAATACACATAAAATAATGTAAATTTATATAAAACTATATACAAAAAATAAAAAAAAGCATTTAACTTTGTATGAAAGTAGATATACAAAATACACATAAAATAAGCTAAATTTGAATTGAAATATATATATACAAAACACATAAAATAATGTAAATTTGTATCAAAATATTTATACAAATACACATATAATAACGTAGATTTGTATAAAAATATATAAACAAAATACACATTAATTAATGTAAATACGTATAAAAAACATGTACAAAATACACATATAATCATGTAATTCGTGTCAAAATAAATAAACAAAATACCAATAAAATAATGTAAATTTGTATGAGAAAACATATACAAAATACACACAAAATAATGCAAATTTCTTTAAAAATATATATACAAAAATGCACATAAAATAAAGTAAATTTGAATAAAATATATATACAAAACACACATCAAATAATGTAAATGCGTATAGAAATATGTATACAAAATACCTATAAAAAAATCTAAATTCTTATCGAATTAAATGAATAAAATACCAATAAAATAATGTAATTTTAGATGAAAATATTTATAGAAAATACACATAAAAAGAACTATATACAAATACAAATATACACATAAAATAATTAAAAAATGAATGAAATAAATATACAAAATAAACATAAAATAAGATAAATTTGTAATGAAATATATGTAAAAATACTCTTAAAGTAATGTAAATTTGTATGCAAATATATTTACAAATACACATAAAATAACATGAATTTGTAAAAAATTTGTATCAAAATATATAAGAATACACATAATAAAATAACGTAAATTTTTATGAAAATATATATACAAAATACACATAAAATAATGTAAATTCGTAGAAAAAATATATATACAAAATACACATAAAATAATGTAAATTCGTATCAAAATAAATAAACAAAAATCCACTAAAAGAATGTATATATGTAGGAAAATATATATACAAAATACAAATAAAATAACTAAAATTTGTATAAAAATATATACAAAAATACACAAAAATAATTTTAATTTGTTTGAAAATAGAAATGCAAAATACACATAAAATTAGGCAAATTTGTATTGAAATACATATACAAAATATACATTCTTTTATTGATATTTTGTTTATTTATTTTGACGCAAATTTACATTATTTAATGTATATTTTGTATATATATTTTTATACGTATTTACATCATTTCATGTGTATTTTGTATATATATTTCTATAGAAATCTACGTTGATTTATGAGTACTCGTATATAGATTTTGAAAGAAATTTACAGTTTTATGTGTATTTTGCATATTTTTTCAATACAAATTTACCTTATTGTATATGCATATTGTATATTAGTTTTAATACAAATTTAATTATTCTATGTGTATTTTTGTATATGTATTTTTATAAAAATATGCTTTATTTTATGGCTATTTTCCATCTTTATTTTCATACAAATCTACATTATTTTACATATATTCTGTATATATACCGATTTAAAATATATATATATATATATATATATATATATATATATATATATATATATATATATATATATATATATATATATATATATATATATATATATATATATATATATATATATATATATATATATATATATATATATATATATATATATATATATATATATATATATATATATATATATATATATATATATATATATATATATATATATATATATATATATATATATATATATATATATATATATATATATATATATATATATATATATATATATATATCATACCTATTTACGTAATTTTATATGTATTTTGTATGCATATTTTCATAGAAATTGACTCTATTTTATGAGTATTCGTGTATATATTTTGATACAAATTTACATTATTGATGTGTATTTTGCATATCTATTTCAATACAAATTTACTTTATTGTATATGCATTTTGTATATTTATTTTGATACAAATTTAATAATTTTATATGTATTTTTGTATATATATATTTTTATACAAATATGCGTTATTATATGGGTATTTTGCATCTTTATTTTCATACAAATTTACATTATTTTACTGATATTCTCTTTATTTAACGATTTAACATTATTCTATGTGTATTTTGTATATATTTTTTTATACATATTTACATTATTTAATGTTTATTTTGTATATATATATTATCCAAATTTACGTTATTTTATGTGAATTTGTTTATATATTTTCATACAAATTTACATTATTTTATGTGTATTTTGTGAGTGTATTTCAATACAAATTTGCCTAATTTTATGTGTATTTTGCATATATATTTTCAAACAAATTAAAATTATTTTTGTGTTTTTTTGTATATATTTTTTTTACAAATTTTAGTTATTTTATTTGTATTTTGTATATATATTTTTCTACAAAAATACATTCTTTTATTGGAATTTTGTTTATTTATTTTGATACGAATTTACATTATTCTATGTGTATTTTGTATATATAATTTTCTACGTATTTAAATTATTTGTTGTGTATGTATTTTCATAAAAATTTATGTTATTTTATTGTGTGTATTCGTATATATCTTTTTACAAATATACATTATTTTATGTGTATTTAGCGTATCTATTTCAATACAAAGTTACCTTATTGTATGTTTATTTTGTATATTTATTTTAATACAAATTTAATTTTTTTGTGTGTATTTTTGTATATATATATATATTTTTAAATTAGAGTTATTTTATGAGTATTTTGCATCTTTATTTTCATAAATTTTTACAACATATATTTGTATAAAATATATATAGAAAATGCACATTAAATAATGTATATATGTAAAATAAAATATATACAAAATACACAATGAATAATTTAAAATCGTATCAAAATAAATACATAGAATATCAATAAAATAATGTAAATTTGTATGAAAATAAAGATGCAAAAAAAAATTAAAATAAAGCATATTTGTATAAAAATATGTATACAAAAACACACATCAAATAATTATTTTTTTATTAAAATAAATATACAAAATGCGCATACAATATGGTAAATTTGTATTGAAATAGATATGCAAAACACATATAAGACAATGTAAATTTGTTTCAAAATATATATACGAATACACATAAAAAAACGTAAATTTCTATAAAAATATATATAAAAAATACACATAAAATGAAGTAAATACGTATAAAAATATCTATTCAAAATACACATAAAATAATGAAAATTCGTAACAAAATAAATAAACAAAATACCAATAGAAGAATGTGAATTTCTATGATAATAAATAAACAAAATACACATAAAATAACGTAAATTTGTATCAAACTATATACAAAAATACACAAAAGTAATTTAAATTTGTATGAAAATAGATATACAAAATATACATAAATTAAACTAAATTTGTATTGAAATATATATACAAATTACATAAAATAATGTGAATTTGTATCAAAATATTTAAACAAATTCGCATAAAATATTGAAAATACGTATACAAAATATATACAAAATACACATATAATAATGTAAATTCTTATGAAAATACATAAACAAAATACCAATAAAAAAATGTAAATTTGTTATTTTATGTGTATATTGTATATTTATCTTCATACAAATACACATTCTTTTATTGATATTTTGTTTATTTATTTTGACATGAACTTACATTATTTAATGTGTATTTTGTATATATATATATATATATATATATATATATATATATATATATATATATATATATATATATATATATATATATATATATATATATATATATATATATATATATATATATATCTATATATATTTATATATATATATATATATATATCTATATATATATATATATATATATATATATATTTATATATATATATATTTCTATAGAAATCTACGTTATTTTATGCGTATTCGTATATATATTTTGAAACATATTTACTTTGTATTTTTGTATATATTTTTATATAAATTTTCTTTACTGTATGTGTATTTTGTATATTTATTTTCCTACAAATATACGTTCTTTTATCGGGATTTTGTTTATTTATTTTGATATGAAATTACATTATTTGAGGTATATTTGGTATATATATTTTTATACTTATTTACATCATTTTATATGTATTTTGTATGTATATATTCATAGAAATTTACTCTATTGTATGAGTATTCGTATATACATTTTGATACAAATTTACATTAGTGATGTGTATTTTGCATATCTATTTCAATACAAATTTACTTTATTGGATGTGCATTTTGTATATTTATTTTAATACAAATTTAATTATTTTTTATGTATTTTTATATATATGTTTTGATACAAATATGCGTTATTATATGGGTGTTTTGCATCTTTATTTTCATACAAATTTACATCATTTTATTGATATTCTGGTTATTTATTTTGATACGATTTAATATTATTCTATGTGTATTTTGTAAATACAAATTTATATTATTTTATTAATATTCTGTGTATTTATTTTTATATTATTTTACATAATTTTATTTGTGTTGTGTATATATATTTTTATACATATTTACACTATTTAATGTATATTTTCTCTCTCTCTCTCTCTCTCTCTCTCTCTCTCTCTCTCTCTCTCTCTCTCTCTCTCTCTCTCTCTCTCTCTCTCTCTCTCTCTCTCTCTCTCTCTCTCTCTCTCTCTCTCTCTCTCTATCTCTCTCTCTCTCTCTCTCTCTCTCTCTCTCTCTCTCTCTCTCTCTCTCTCTCTCTCTCTCTCTCTCTATATATATATATATATATATATATATATATATATACAAATTTACGTTATTTTAAGTGTATTTTGTATATGTATATCAATACAAATTTACCTAGTTTTATGTGTATTTTGTATATTTATTTTCATACAAATTTAAATTATTTTTGTGTAATTTTGTATATAGTTTTATACAAATTTACGTTATTTTATGGGGATTTTGTATATCGATTTTCATAGAAATACACATTCTTTTATTGATATTTTGTTTATTTATTCTGACACGAATTTACATTATTTAATGAGTATTTTGTATTTATATTTTTATACGTATTTATATCATTTCATGTGTATTTTGTATATATATTTCTATTTATATATATATATATATATATATATATATATATATATATATATATATATATATATATATATATATATATATATATATATATATATATATATATATATATATATATATATATATATATATTAAAACTAATTTACATTGTTTTATGTGTATTTTGCATATTTTTCAATACAAATTTACCTTATTGTATATGCATTTTGTATATTAATTTTAATACAAATTTAATTATTCTAAGTGTATTTTTGTATATGTATCTTTTTTAAAATATGCTTTATTTTATGGGATTTTTGTATCTTTGTTTTCATACAAATTTACATTATTTTATTGATATTCTGTGTATTGATTTTGATACGATTTTACATTATTCTATGTGTATTTTGTATATATATTTTATACAAATGTACCTTAATTTATGTGTATTTGTTTTCATTTCATACAGATTTACATTATTTTATGCGTATTTTGTACATGTATTTAAATAAAAAATTAACTAATTATATGTGTATTTTGTATATCTATTTTCATACAACTTGAAATTATTTATGTGTATTTTTGTATATATTTTTATACACATTTTCGTTATTTGATTTATATTTTGTATACTTATTTTCCTACATATATACATTCTTTTATCGGAATTTTGTTCATTTTATTTTGATACGAATTTACATTATTTTAGGTGTATTTGGTATATATATTTTTATATTCATTTACATCATTTTATATGTATTTTGTATGTATATTTTCATAGAAATTTACTCTATTTTATGTGTATTCATATATATATTTTGACTCAAATTTACATTATTCATATATATATATATATATATATATATATATATATATATATATATATATATATATATATATATATATATATATATATATATATATATATATATATATATATATATATTTATATATATATATATATATATATATATATATATATATATATATATATATATATATATATATATATATATATATATATATATATATATATATATATATATATATATATATATATATATATATATATATATATATATATATATATATATATATATATATATATATATATATATATATATATATATATATATATATATATATATATTTTCTTTTAAACATATTTACATTATTTCACGTATATTTTGTATATATATATATATATATATATATATATATATATATATATATATATATATATATATATATATATATATATATATATATATAAGTTATTTGAAGTGTATTTGTTTATATATTTTCATACAAATTTACATTATTTCATTTGTATTTTGTATATGTATTTCAATACAAATTTGCCTAATTTTATGTGTATTTTGCATATCTATTTTCAAACAAATTAAAACTATTTTTTGTGTATTTGTGTTTAAATTTTTATACAGATTTTAGCTATTTTATTTGTATTTTGTATATATATTTTAATACAAATATACATTCTTTATCGGACTTTGTTTATTTATTTTAATTCGAATTTACATTATTTTATGTGTATTTTGTATATATATTTTTTTACGTATTTACATTATTTTATGTGTATTTTGTATATATATTTTCATGAAAATTTACGTAATTTTATTGTGTGTATTCGTATATATTTTGATACAAATTTACATTATTTTATGTGTAATTTACATATTTATTTCAGTACAAATTTACTTTATTGTATGTGTATTTTGTATATTTATTTTAATACAAATTTGCATTATTCTATATGTATTATTTTGTATATATATTTTTATATATATATATATATATATATATATATATATATATATATATATATATATATATATATATATATATATATATATATATATATATATATATATATATATATATATATATATATATATATATATATATATATATATATATATATATATATATATATATATATATATATATATATATATATATATATATATATATATATATATATATATATTTTTTTTTTATATTTTCATACATATTTACATTATTTAATGTGTATTTTGTATATATATTTTATGCAAATTTACGTTATTTTATTTTTTTTGTTTATATATTTTCATACAAATTTACATTATTTTATTAATATTCTGTGTATTTATTTTGATATGATTTTACATTATTCTATTTGTGTTTTGTAATTATATTTTTTTATACATATTTACATTATTTAATGTTTATTTTGTATATATATTTTATACAAATTTACGTTATTTTAAGTATATTTGTTTATGTATTTTCATTCAAATTTAGTTATTATTTTATGAGTATTTTGTATATGTATTTCAATCCAAATTTTCCTGATTTTATGAGTATTTTGTATATTTGTTTTCATACAAATTTAAATTATTTTTGTGTATTTTTGTATATAGTTTTATACAAATTTACGTTATCTTATGTGTATTTTGTATATCTATTTTCATATAAATACACATTCTTTTATTGATATTTTGTTTATTTATTTTGACACGAATTTACATTATTTAATGTGTACTTTGTATATATATTTGTATACGTATTTACATCATTTCATGTTTATTTTGTATACATATATTTTTTTAGATATCTACGTTATTTTATGTGTATTCGTATATATATTTTGAAACAAATTTATATTGTTTTATGTGTATTTTGCATATTTTTTCAATACAAATTTACCTTATTCTATGTGCATTTTGTATATTAATTTTAATACAAATTTAATTATTCTAGGTGTATTTTTGTATATGTATTTTTATAAAAATATGCTTTATTTTATGGGTATGTTGCATCTATATTTTTATACAAATTTACATTATTTTATTGATATTCTGTGTTTCTATTTTTATAAGATTTTATATTATTTATTTGTATTTTGTATATATATTTTATACAAATGTACGTTATTTTATGTGTATTTGTTTTCATTTCATACAAATTTACATTATTTAATGTGTATTTTGAACATGTATTTAAATACAAATTTAACTGATTATATGTGTATTTTGTATATCTATTTTCATACAAATTGAAACTATTTTTTTTTATATATATTTTTATACAAATTTTCGTTATTTTATGTGTATTTTGTATATTTATTTTCTCACAAATATACGTTCTTTTATCGGAATTTTTTTTATTTATTTTGATACGAATTTACATTATTTTAGGTGTATATGGTATATATATTTTTATACTTATTTACATCATTTTATATGTATTTTGTATATATATTTTCATAGAAATTTACTGTATTTTATGTGTACTCGTATATATATTTTGATTCAAATTTACATTATTTATGTGTATTTTGCACATCTATTTCAATACAAATTTACTTTATTGTATGTGCATTTTGTATATTTATTTTAATACAAATTAAATTATTTTACGTGTATTTTTTGTATATATATTTTTATGCAAACATGCGTTATTATATGGGTATTTTGCATCTTTATTTACATACAAATTTACATTATTTTGTTGATATTCTGTTTATTTATTTTGATACGATTTAACATTATTTTATGTGTATTTTGTATATATTTTTTATACATATTTACATTATTTAATATATATTTTGTATATATATATATATATATATATATATATATATATATATATATATATATATATATATATATATATATATATATATATATATATATATTGTATAAATATTTTCATACATATTTACATTATTTTATGTATATTTTGTATATATATTTTATGCAAATTTACGTTATTTTATGTTTTTCTCTTTATATATTTTCAAACAAATTTTTATTATTTTATGTGTGTTTTGTATATGTATTTATATACAAATTTGCCTAATTTTATGTGTATTTTATATATTTATTTTCAAACAAATTTAAATTATATTTGTGTATTTTTGTATATATTTTTATACAAGTTTTAGTTATTTATTTAGTATTGTGTATATATTTTTTCCTACAAATATACATTCTTTTAGTGGAATTTTGTTAATTTATTTAGATACGAATTTACATTATTCTCTGTGTATTTTGTATATATATTTTTCTACGTATTTACATTATTTTATGTGTATTTTGTATATATATTTTCATAAAAATTTACGTTATTTTATTTTGTGTATTCGTATATATTTTTATACAAATTTTATACAAATTCATGTTATTTTATATGTATTTGAATTTATATTTTCATACAAATTTACATTATTTTTTGTGTATTTTTACATATATTTCATTACAAACTTACCTTATTTCATGTTTATTTTGTATATTTATTTCATTCAATTTTATTTTTTATTGAAATTTGCGTTATTTTATGTGTATTTTGTATATGTTTTCTCATACAAATTTACATTATTTTATTGGTATTTTGTTTATTTATTTTGATACGAATTACATGATTATTTGTGTATTTTGTACATATTTTTTTATACGTATATACTTTATTTAATGTGTATTTTGTTTACATATTTTCATACAATTTTACGTTATTATATGTCTATTTGTAAAAATATTTCGATACAAATTTACATTATTTTATATATTTTGTATATATATTTAATTTCAAATTTAGCTTATTTTATGTGTATTTTGTATATCTATTTTCATACAAATTTAATTACTTTTGTGTATTTTTGTATATAGTTTTATACAAATTTACGTTATTTTATGTGTATTTTGTATATTTATATTTCTACAAATACAATTTCTTTTATTGGTATTTTGTTTATTTATTTTGATACGAATTTACATTATTTTATGTGTATTTTGTATATATATTTTTCTACGTATTTACATTATTTTAAGTGTATTTTGTATATATATTTCATATAAATTTACGTTATTTTATTGTGTATGTTCGTATATATTTTGATACAAATTTACATTATTTTATGTGTATTTTGCATATCTATTTCAATACAAATTTACCTTATTGTATGTGTATTTTGTATATTTATTTTAATACAAATTTAATTATTTTACGTGTATTTTTGTATATATATATTTTTTTAAGTATGAGTTATTTTATGGGTATTTTGCACCTTTATTTTTATAAATTTTTACATTACGTACATATTTTTTATACGTATTTTCATTATCTAATGTGTATTTTGTTTATATATTTTTATACAAATTTACGTTATTATATGTGTATTTGAATAAATATTTTTTATACAAATCTACATTATTTTATTTATTTTGTAAATATATTTCAATTCAAATTTAGCTTATTTTATGTGTCTTTTGTATATCTATTTTCATACAAATTTAATTATTTTTGTTTATTTTTGCATATAGTTTTATACAATTTTACGTTATTGTATGTGTATTTTGCACATTTATATTTATACAAATACACTTTTTTTTTATTGGTATTTTGTTTATTTATTTTGATACGAATTTCCATTATTTTATGTGTATTTTGTATACATTTTATTATACGTATTTACTCCATTTTATGTGTAATTTGTATATATATTTTTATAGAAATCTACGTTATTTTATGTGTATTCGTATATATATTTTGAAAAAAAATTACCTTGTTTGATATGTATTTTGCATATCTATTTCAATACAAATTTACCTTATTGTATGTGCATTTTGTATATTTATTGTAATACAAATTTAAATATTTTATGTGTATTTTGGTATATATATTTTTACAAAAAAATCGTTATTTTTTGGGTATTTTGCATCTTTATTTTTATACAAATTTACATTATTTAATTAATATTTTGTGTATTTATTTTGATACGATTTTACATTATTCTATTTGTGTTTTGTATATAAATTTTTATACATATTTACATTATTTAATGTGTATTTTATATATGTATTTCAATACAAATTTACCTAATTTTATGTGTATTTTGAGTATTTATTTATTTTCATACAAATTTAAATAATTTTTTGTGTATTTTTGTATAGAGTTTTATACAAATTTACAATATTTTATGTGTATTTTGTATATTTATTTTCATACAAATGCACATTCTTTTACTGATATTTTGTTTATTTATTTTGACACGAATTTACATTATTTAATGTTTATTGTGTATATATTTTATACGTATTTACATCATTTCATGTGTATTTTGTATATATATTTCCATATAAATCTAAGCTATTTTTTGTGTATTCGTATATATAATTTGAAACAAATTGTCATTTTTTATGTGTGTTTTGAATATTCTTTCAATACAAATTTACTTTTCTGTATGTGCATTTTGTATATTAATTTTAATACAAATTTAATTATTCTATGTGTATTTTTGTATATGTATTTTTATAAAAATATGGTTTATTTATGGGTATTTTGCATCTTTATTTTCATACAAATTTACATTATTTTATTGATATTCTGTGTATTTATTTTGATAGGATTTTACATTATTCTATGTGTATTTTGTATATATATTTTATACAAATGTACGTTATTTTATGTGAATTTGTTTTCATTTCATAAAAATTTACATTATTTTATCTGTATTTAGTACATGTATTTAAATACAAATTTAACTAATTATATGTGTATTTTGTATATCTATTTTCATACAAATTTAAATTAATTTTGTGTATTTTCGTATATATTTTTATACAAATTTTCGTAATTTTATGTGTATTTTGTATATTTATTTTCCTACAAATATACATTCTTTTATCGGAATTTTATTTATTTATTTTGATACGAATTTACATTATTTTAGGTGTATTTGATATATATATTTTTATACTTATTTACATAATTTTATATGTATTTTGAATATATATTTTCATAGAAATTTACTCTATTTTATGTGTATTCGTATATATATTTTTAATTTTTTTTTATTATATATGTGTATTTTGCATATCTATTTCAATACAAATTTTCTTTATTGTATGTGTCTTTTGTATATTTATTTTAATACAAATTTAATCATTTTATGTGTATTTTTGTGTAGAGTTTTATACAAATTTACAATATTTTATGTGTATTTTGAATATCTATTTTCATACAAATACACATTCTTTTATTGATATTTTGTTTATTTATTTTGACACGAGTTTACATTATTTAATGTGTATTGTGTATATATATTTTTATACGTATTTACATCATTTCATGTGTATTTTGTATATATATTTCCATAGAAATATACGTTATTTTATGTTTATTCGTATATATAATTTGAAACAAATTTACATTTTTTTATGTGTATTCTGAATATTCATTCAATACAAATTTATTTTTCTGTATGTGCAATTTGTATATTAATTTTAATACAAATTTAGTTATTCTATGTGTATTTTTGAATATGTATTTTTATAAAAATATGGTTTATTTTATGGGTATTTTGCATCTTTATTTTCATACAAATTTACATTATTTTATTGATATTCTGTGTATTTATTTTGATACGATTTTACATTATTCTATGTATATTTCGTATATATATTTTATACAAATGTACGTTATTTTATGTGAATTTGTTTTTATTTCACACAAATTTACATTATTTTATGTGTATTTAGTACATGTATTTAAATACAAATTTAACTAATTATATGTGTATTTTGTATATCCATTTTCATACAAATTTGAATTAATTTTGTGTATTTTCGTATATATTTTTATACAAATTTTCGTAATTTTATGTGTATTTTGTATATTTATTTTCCTAAAAATATACATTCTTTTATTGGAATTTTATTTATTTATTTTGATACGAATTTACATTATTCTAGGTGTAATAGATATATATATATATATATATATATATATATATATATATATATATATATATATATATATATATATATATATATATATATATATATATATATTTATTTATACTTATTTACATCATTTTATATGTATTTTGAATATATATTTTCATAGAAATTTACTCTATTTTATGTGTATGTGTATATATATTTTGATATAAATTTACATTATTTATGTGTATTTTGCGTATCTATTTCAATACAAATTTTTTTTATTGTATGTGCCTTTTGTATATTTATTTTAATACAAATTTAATTATTTTATATATATATTTATATGTATATATATATATATATATATATATATATATATATATATATATATATATATATATATATATTTTTTTTTTTTTTTAAACAAATATGGGTTATTATATGGGTATTTTGCGTCTTTATTTTCATACAAATTTTCACTATTTTATTGTTATTCTGTTAATTTATTTGATACGATTTGACATTATTCTGTGTATTTTCTATATATATATTTTTATACATATTTACATTATTTAATATATATTTTGTATATATATTTTATGGAAATTTTACGTTATTTTATGTGTATTTGTTTATATATTTTCATATAAATTTACATTATTTTATGTGTATTTCGTATAAGTATTTCAATACGAATTTGCCTAATTTTATGTGTATTTTGCATATCTATTTTCAAACAAATTTAAATTATTTTTGTGTATTTTTGTATATATTTTTATTCAAATTTTAGTTATTTTATTTGTATTTTGTATATATATTTTCCTACAAATATACATTCTTTAAGTGGAATTTTGTTTATTTATGTTGATACGAATTTACATTCTTTTATGTGTATTTTGTATATATATTTTTCTATTTATTTACATTATTTTATGTGTATTTTGTATATATATTTTCATAAAAATTTACGTTATTTTATTGTGTGTATTCGTATATATTTGATACAAATTTACATTATTTTATGTGTATTTTGCATATCTATTTTAATACAAATTTACCTTATTGTGTGTGTATTTTGTATATTTATTTTAATACAAATTTAGTTATTTTATGTGTATTTTTGTATATATATTTTTTTAAATATGAGTTATTTAATGGGTATTTTGCATCTTTATTTTGAAAAAAATTTACATTACGTACATATTTTTTATACGTAATTACATTAATTAATGTGTATTTTGTTTATATATTTTTATTCAAATTTACGTTATTATATGTGTATTTGAATAAATATTTTAATACAAATTGACATTATTTTATGTATTTTGTATATTTACTTCAATTCAAATTTAGATTATCTTATGTGTCTTTTGTATATCTATTTTCATACAAATTTAACTATTTTTGTTTATTTATGTATATAGTTTTATACAATTTTACGTTATTTTATGTGTATTTTGTATATTTATATTTATACAAATACACATTCTTTTATTGGTATTTTTTTTTTATACGAATTTACATTATTTTATGTGTATTATGTATACATTTTCTTATTCCCCCAGGGAGGACTCCCCTTCTGGCTGCCGACCCGAGAGGTGTCTTGATAACTCCTCGAACCTCTTTCTTCTCAATTTTTGCAACATTCGCGGTCTTCGCTCTAATTTTCATTCTGTGGAACATCATCTCTCCTCCTCTAAACCTCACCTTCTCTTCCTTACCGAAACACAGGTTTCTGAGGCTACTGACAGCAATCTCTACTCTGTTCCCTCCTACTATCTCTATCCTAAATTTCAATCCAAAGCTGGATGTTGCGCCTACGTGCGCAACGACATCACTTGCTCTCATGCCCACAACCTTGACTCTTCTGAATTTTCCACCATCTGGCTAAGACTTCATTGTCATTCTATTACTAAATACATCTGTGCTGTTTATCTCTCACCTAACTCTACCAACTATGTAAAATTCTTTGACTATTTGAATTCTAAAGTGGAGCACATCTTGACCCACTCTCCCTTCGCTGAAATCTCCATCCTAGGAGATTTCAATGTTCACCAGCTTTGGCTTTCATCCTCTTTCACTGACCATCCTGGTGAACAAGCCTACAACTTTGCTATCCTCAACGACCTAGAGCAGTTGGTCCAGCACCCTACACGTATTCCCGACCGTCTTGGAGATCGGCCCAACATTCTAGACCTCTTCCTTACCTCAAACCCTTCTGCTTATTCTGTCAAACTGTTCTCTCCGTTGGGCTCCTCCGATCACAGTCTTATTTCTGCATCCTGTCCTATCGCTCCTGTACACCCTCTGGACCCACCGAAGAGGCGATGCTTCTGGCATTTTGCTTCAGCTCGGTGGGACGACCTGAGGATGTACTTTTCCGATTTCCCGTGGAATGATTATTGCTTCCAGGATAGAGACCCCTCTGTGTGTGCTCAGCGCATCACAGAGGTGATTGTCTCTGGAATGGAGGCATACATTCCTCGTTCTTTCTCTACTCCTCACGCTAAAAAGCCTTGGTTTAATTACGCTTGTTCTCGTGCTGTCAATGATAGAGAGGTAGCTCACAAAAGGTACCAGAGCCTTCAAACTAATGCTAATTATGAACTTTACATTTCTGCCCGAAATCGTGCCAAATCTATTCTCCGACTGGGCATATTCCTCCTACTCATCCCCCCTCTGACTCCTTTATGCCTGTTATAAAGATTCTTCAAAATGATGTTTTCTATGCCCTCTCTGGCCTCAATCCTCAGAAGGCTTATGGACCTGATGGAGTGCCTCCTATTGTCCTTAAAAACTGTGCCTCCGTGCTGTCACCCTGCCTGGTCAAACTCTTTCGCCTCTGCCTGTCAACATCTACCTTTCCTTCTTGCTGGAAGTATGCCTTCATACAGCCTGTGCCTAAGAAGGGTGACCGCTCCAATCCCTCAAACTACCGTCCTATAGCTTTACTTTCTTGTATATCTAAAGCTTTTGAATCAATCCTTAACCGGAAGATTCAAAAGCACCTTTCCACTTCTGACCTTCTATCTGATCGCCAGTATGGGTTCCGCAAGGGGCATTCTACTGGTGATCTCCTAGCCTTCTTAACTGACTCTTGGTCATCCTCCCTTAGCCGTTTCGGTGAAACTTTTGCTATTGCGCTGGACATATCAAAAGCTTTTGATAGGGTCTGGCACAGATCTTTGCTTTCTAAACTACCCTCCTACGGTTTCTATCCTTCTCTCTGTACCTTTATCTCCAGTTTCCTTTCTGACCGTTCTATTTCTGCCGTGGTAGACGGTCACTCTTCTTCCCCTAAATCTATTAACAGTGGTGTCCCACAGGGTTCTGTCCTATCTCCCACTCTTTTTCTGTTGTTCATTGATGATCTTCTTTCCATAACGAACTGTCCTATCCATTCCTACGCCGATGATTCCACTCTGCATTACTCAACTTCTTTTAATAGAAGACCCACCCTTCAGGAACTTAACGACTCAAGGCTGGAGGCTGCAGAACGCTTAGCCTCAGCCCTTACTATTATTTCCGATTGGGGCAAAAAGAACCTGGTGTCCTTCAACGCCTCAAAATCACAGTTTCTCCACCTATCCACTCGACACAATCTTCCAAACAACTATCCCCTATTCTTTGACAACACCCAGCTATCACCTTCCTCAACACTAAACATCCTCGGTCTATCCTTAACTCAAAATCTCAACTGGAAACTTCATATCTCATCTCTTACTAAATCAGCTTCCTCGAGGCTGGGCGTTCTGTACCGTCTCCGCAAGTTCTTATCACCTGAACAGTTGCTGTCCATATACAGTTGCCTTGTCCGCCCTCGTATGGAGTATGCATCTCATGTGTGGGGGGGCTCCACTCACACAGCTCTTCTGGACAGAGTGGAGGCTAAGGCTCTTCGTCTCATCAGCTCTCCTCCTCATACTGATAGTCTTCTACCTCTTAAATTTCGCCGCAATGTTGCCTCTCTTTCTATCTTCTATCGATATTTCCACGCTGACTGCTCTTCTGAACTTGCTAACTGCATGCCTCCCCCCCTCCCGCGGCCCCGCTGCACTCGACTTTCTACTCATGCTCATCCCTATACTGTCCAAACCCCTTATGCAAGAATTAACCAGCATCTTCACTCTTTCTTCCCTCACGCTGGTAAACTCTGGAACAATCTTCCTTCATCTGTATTTCCTCCTGCCTACGACTTGAACTCTTTCAAGAGGAGGTATCAGACCTCTCCTCCTGTATTTGATCTTCCTTTCGGCCACCTCTTTTGTTTTACTTTGGGAGCAGCGAGTAGCGGGCTTTTTTTTATTATTGTTTTCTTTTTTTGTGTGCCCTTGAGCTGCCTCTTTTGTTGTAAAAAAAAAAACGCATTAACTTCATTTTATGTATATTTTGTATATTTATTTTTATAGAAATCTACGTTATTTTATGTTATTCGTATATATATTTTGAAACAAATTCACATTGTTTTATATTTATTTAGCATATCTATTTCAATACAAATTTACCTTATTGTATGTGCATTTTGTATATTTATTGTAATACAAATTTAAATATTTTATGTGTATTTTGGTATATATATTTTTACAAAAAAATCGTTATTTTTTGGGTATTTTGCATCTTTATTTTTATACAAATTTACATTATTTAATTAATATTTTGTGTATTTATTTTGATACGATTTTACATTATTCTATTTGTGTTTTGTATATAAATTTTTATACATATTTACATTATTTAATGTGTATTTTATATATGTATTTCAATACAAATTTACCTAATTTTATGTGTATTTTGAGTATTTATTTATTTTCATACAAATTTAAATAATTTTTTGTGTATTTTTGTATAGAGTTTTATACAAATTTACAATATTTTATGTGTATTTTGTATATTTATTTTCATACAAATGCACATTCTTTTACTGATATTTTGTTTATTTATTTTGACACGAATTTACATTATTTAATGTGTATTGTGTATATATATTTTTATACGTATTTACATCATTTCATGTGTATTTTGTATATATATTTCCATATAAATCTAAGCTATTTTTTGTGTATTCGTATATATAATTTGAAACAAATTGTCATTTTTTTATGTGTGTTTTGAATATTCTTTCAATACAAATTTACTTTTCTGTATGTGCATTTTGTATATTAATTTTAATACAAATTTAATTATTCTATGTGTATTTTTGTATATGTATTTTTATAAAAATATGGTTTATTTATGGGTATTTTGCATCTTTATTTTCATACAAATTTACATTATTTTATTGATATTCTGTGTATTTATTTTGATAGGATTTTACATTATTCTATGTGTATTTTGTATATATATTTTATACAAATGTACGTTATTTTATGTGAATTTGTTTTCATTTCATAAAAATTTACATTATTTTATCTGTATTTAGTACATGTATTTAAATACAAATTTAACTAATTATATGTGTATTTTGTATATCTATTTTCATACAAATTTAAATTAATTTTGTGTATTTTCGTATATATTTTTATACAAATTTTCGTAATTTTATGTGTATTTTGTATATTTATTTTCCTACAAATATACATTCTTTTATCGGAATTTTATTTATTTATTTTGATACGAATTTACATTATTTTAGGTGTATTTGATATATATATTTTTATACTTATTTACATAATTTTATATGTATTTTGAATATATATTTTCATAGAAATTTACTCTATTTTATGTGTATTCGTATATATATTTTTAATTTTTTTTTTATTATATATGTGTATTTTGCATATCTATTTCAATACAAATTTTTTTTTATTGTATGTGTCTTTTGTATATTTATTTTAATACAAATTTAATCATTTTATGTGTATTTTTGTGTAGAGTTTTATACAAATTTACAATTTTTTATGTGTATTTTGAATATCTATTTTCATACAAATACACATTCTTTTATTGATATTTTGTTTATTTATTTTGACACGAGTTTACATTATTTAATGTGTATTGTGTATATATATTTTTATACGTATTTACATCATTTCATGTGTATTTTGTATATATATTTCCATAGAAATATACGTTATTTTATGTTTATTCGTATATATAATTTGAAACAAATTTACATTTTTTTATGTGTATTCTGAATATTCATTCAATACAAATTTATTTTTCTGTATGTGCAATTTGTATATTAATTTTAATACAAATTTAGTTATTCTATGTGTATTTTTGAATATGTATTTTTATAAAAATATGGTTTATTTTATGGGTATTTTGCATCTTTATTTTCATACAAATTTACATTATTTTATTGATATTCTCTGTATTTATTTTGATACGATTTTACATTATTCTATGTATATTTCGTATATATATTTTATACAAATGTACGTTATTTTATGTGAATTTGTTTTTATTTCACACAAATTTACATTATTTTATGTGTATTTAGTACATGTATTTAAATACAAATTTAACTAATTATATGTGTATTTTGTATATCCATTTTCATACAAATTTGAATTAATTTTGTGTATTTTCGTATATATTTTTATACAAATTTTCGTAATTTTATGTGTATTTTGTATATTTATTTTCCTAAAAATATACATTCTTTTATTGGAATTTTATTTATTTATTTTGATACGAATTTACATTATTCTAGGTGTAATTGATATATATATATATATATATATATATATATATATATATATATATATATATATATATATATATATATATATATATATATATATATATATATACATATATATATATATATATATATATATATATATTTATACTTATTTACATCATTTTATATGTATTTTGAATATAAATTTTCATAGAAATTTAATCTATTTTATGTGTATTCATATATATATTTTGATAAAAATTTACATTATTTATGTATATTTTGCATATCTATTTCAATACAAATTTTCTTTATGGTATGTGTCTTTTGTATATTTATTTTAATACAAATTTAATTATTTTATGTGTATTTATATATATATATATATATATATATATATATATATATATATATATATATATATATATATATATATATATATATATATATATATATATATATTTTTTTTTTTTAAACAAATATGCGTTATTATATGGGTATTTTGCATCTTTATTTTCATACAAATTTACACTATTTTATTGATATTCTGTTCATTTATTTGATACGATTTTACATTATTCTATGTGTATTTTGTATATATATTTTTATACATATTTACATTATTTAATATATATTTTGTATATATATTTTATGGAAATTTTACGTTATTTTATGTGTATTTGTTTATATATTTTCATACAAATTTACATTATTTTATGTGTATTTCGTATATGTATTTCAATACGAATTTGCCTAATTTTATGTGTATTTTGCATATCTATTTTCAAACAAATTTAAATTATTTTTGTGTATTTTTGTATATATTTTTATTCAAATTTTAGTTATTTTATTTGTATTTTGTATATATATTTTCCTACAAATATACATTCTTTAAGTGGAATTTTGTTTATTTATGTTGATACGAATTTACATTCTTTTATGTGTATTTTGTATATATATTTTTCTATTTATTTACATTATTTTATGTGTATTTTGTATATATATTTTCATAAAAATTTACGTTATTTTATTGTGTGTATTCGTATATATTTTTATACAAATTTACATTATTTTATGTGTATTTTGCATATCTATTTCAATACAAATTTACCTTATTGTGTGTGTATTTTGTATATTTATTTTAATACAAATTTAATTATTTTATGTGTATTTTTGTATATATATTTTTTTAAATATGAGTTATTTAATGGGTATTTTGCATCTTTATTTTGAAAAAAATTTACATTACGTACATATTTTTTATACGTAATTACATTAATTAATGTGTATTTTGTTTATATATTTTTATTCAAATTTACGTTATTATATGTGTATTTGAATAAATATTTTAATACAAATTGACATTATTTTATGTATTTTGTATATTTACTTCAATTCAAATTTAGATTATCTTATGTGTCTTTTGTATATCTATTTTCATACAAATTTAACTATTTTTGTTTATTTATGTATATAGTTTTATACAATTTTACGTTATTTTATGTGTATTTTGTATATTTATATTTATACAAATACACATTCTTTTATTGGTATTTTTTTTTTATACGAATTTACATTATTTTATGTGTATTATGTATACATTTTCTTATTCCCCCAGGGAGGACTCCCCTTCTGGCTGCCGACCCGAGAGGTGTCTTGATAACTCCTCGAACCTCTTTCTTCTCAATTTTTGCAACATTCGCGGTCTTCGCTCTAATTTTCATTCTGTGGAACATCATCTCTCCTCCTCTAAACCTCACCTTCTCTTCCTTACCGAAACACAGGTTTCTGAGGCTACTGACAGCAATCTCTACTCTGTTCCCTCCTACTATCTCTATCCTAAATTTCAATCCAAAGCTGGATGTTGCGCCTACGTGCGCAACGACATCACTTGCTCTCATGCCCACAACCTTGACTCTTCTGAATTTTCCACCATCTGGCTAAGACTTCATTGTCATTCTATTACTAAATACATCTGTGCTGTTTATCTCTCACCTAACTCTACCAACTATGTAAAATTCTTTGACTATTTGAATTCTAAAGTGGAGCACATCTTAACCCACTCTCCCTTCGCTGAAATCTCCATCCTAGGAGATTTCAATGTTCACCACCAGCTTTGGCTTTCATCCTCTTTCACTGACCATCCTGGTGAACAAGCCTACAACTTTGCTATCCTCAACGACCTAGAGCAGTTGGTCCAGCACCCTACACGTATTCCCGACCGTCTTGGAGATCGGCCCAACATTCTAGACCTCTTCCTTACCTCAAACCCTTCTGCTTATTCTGTCAAACTGTTCTCTCCGTTGGGCTCCTCCGATCACAATCTTATTTCTGCATCCTGTCCTATCGCTCCTGTACACCCTCTGGACCCACCGAAGAGGCGATGCTTCTGGCATTTTGCTTCAGCTCGGTGGGACGACCTGAGGATGTACTTTTCCGATTTCCCGTGGAATGATTATTGCTTCCAGGATAGAGACCCCTCTGTGTGCTCAGCGCATCACAGAGGTGATTGTCTCTGGAATGGAGGCATACATTCCTCGTTCTTTCTCTACTCCTCACGCTAAAAAGCCTTGGTTTAATTACGCTTGTTCTCGTGCTGTCAATGATAGAGAGGTAGCTCACAAAATGTACCAGAGCCTTCAAACTAATGCTAATTATGAACTTTACATTTCTGCCCGAAATCGTGCCAAATCTATTCTCCGACTGGGCATATTCCTCCTACTCATCCCCCCTCTGACTCCTTTATGCCTGTTATAAAGATTCTTCAAAATGATGTTTTCTATGCCCTCTCTGGCCTCAATCCTCAGAAGGCTTATGGACCTGATGGAGTGCCTCCTATTGTCCTTAAAAACTGTGCCTCCGTGCTGTCACCCTGCCTGGTCAAACTCTTTCGCCTCTGCCTGTCAACATCTACCTTTCCTTCTTGCTGGAAGTATGTTTTCATACAGCCTGTGCCTAAGAAGGGTGACCGCTCCAATCCCTCAAACTACCGTCCTATAGCTTTACTTTCTTGTATATCTAAAGCTTTTGAATCAATCCTTAACCGGAAGATTCAAAAGCACCTTTCCACTTCTGACCTTCTATCTGATCGCCAGTATGGGTTCCGCAAGGGGCGTTCTACTGGTGATCTCCTAGCCTTCTTAACTGACTCTTGGTCATCCTCCCTTAGTCGTTTCGGTGAAACTTTTGCTATTGCGCTGGACATATCAAAAGCTTTTGATAGGGTCTGGCACAGATCTTTGCTTTCTAAACTACCCTCCTACGGTTTCTATCCTTCTCTCTGTACCTTTATCTCCAGTTTCCTTTCTGACCGTTCTATTTCTGCCGTGGTAGACGGTCACTCTTCTTCCCCTAAATCTATTAACAGTGGTGTCCCACAGGGTTCTGTCCTATCTCCCACTCTTTTTCTGTTGTTCATTGATGATCTTCTTTCCATAACGAACTGTCCTATCCATTTCTACGCCGATGATTCCACTCTGCATTACTCAACTTCTTTTAATAGAAGACCCACCCTTCAGGAACTTAACGACTCAAGGCTGGAGGCTGCAGAACGCTTAGCCTCAGCCCTTACTATTATTTCCGATTGGGGCAAAAAGAACCTGGTGTCCTTCAACGCCTCAAAATCACAGTTTCTCCACCTATCCACTCGACACAATCTTCCAAACAACTATCCCCTATTCTTTGACAACACCCAGCTATCACCTTCCTCAACACTAAACATCCTCGGTCTATCCTTAACTCAAAATCTCAACTGGAAACTTCATATCTCATCTCTTACTAAATCAGCTTCCTCGAGGCTGGGCGTTCTGTACCGTCTCCGCCAGTTCTTCTCCCCTGCACAGTTGCTGTCCATATACAGGGGCCTTGTCCGCCCTCGTATGGAGTATGCATCTCATGTGTGGGGGGGCTCCACTCACACAGCTCTTCTGGACAGAGTGGAGGCTAAGGCTCTTCGTCTCATCAGCTCTCCTCCTCATACTGATAGTCTTCTACCTCTTAAATTTCGCCGCAATGTTGCCTCTCTTTCTATCTTCTATCGATATTTCCACGCTGACTGCTCTTCTGAACTTGCTAACTGCATGCCTCCCCCCCTCCCGCGGCCCCGCTGCACTCGACTTTCTACTCATGCTCATCCCTATACTGTCCAAACCCCTTATGCAAGAATTAACCAGCATCTTCACTCTTTCTTCCCTCACGCTGGTAAACTCTGGAACAATCTTCCTTCATCTGTATTTCCTCCTGCCTACGACTTGAACTCTTTCAAGAGGAGGGTATCAGGACACCTCTCCTCCTGTATTTGATCTTCCTTTCGGCCACCTCTTTTGTTTTACTTTGGGAGCAGCGAGTAGCGGGCTTTTTTTTATTATTGTTTTCTTTTTTTGTGTGCCCTTGAGCTGCCTCTTTTGTTGTAAAAAAAAAAAACGCATTAACTTCATTTTATGTATATTTTGTATATTTATTTTTATAGAAATCTACGTTATTTTATGTTATTCGTATATATATTTTGAAACAAATTCACATTGTTTTATATTTATTTAGCATATCTATTTCAATACAAATTTACCTTATTGTATGTGCATTTTGTATATTTATTGCAATACAAATTTAAATATTTGATGTGTATTTTGGTATATATTAAAAAAAAAATGCGTTATTTTATGGGTATTTTGCATCTTTATTTTCATACAAATTTACATTATTTTACTAATATTCTGTGTATTTATTTTGATATGATTTTACATTATTCTATTTGTGTTTTGTATATATTATTTTTTATATATATTTACATTATTTAATGAGTATTTTGTATATATATTTTATACAAATTTACGTTAATTTAAGTGTATTTGTTTATATATTTTCATTCAAATTTACATTATTTTATGTGTATTTTGTATATGTATTTCAATAAAAATTTACCTAATTTTTTGTGTATTTTGTATATTTATTTACATACAAATTAAAATTATTTTTGTGTATTATTGTATATAGTTTTATACAAATTTACGTTATTTTATGTATTTTGTATATGTATTTTCATACAAATACACATTCTTTTATTGATATTTTGTTTATTTATTTTGACACGAATTTACATTATTTAATGTGTATTTTGTGTATATATTTTTATACGTATTTACATCATTTCATGTGTATTTTGTATATATATTTCTATAGAAATCTACGTTATTTTATGTGTATTCGTATATATATTTTGAAAGAAATGTACATTATTTTATGTGTATTTTGTATATATATTTCATTACAAATTGGCCTTATTTTATGTTAATTTTTTTTATTTATTTTCATTCAAATTCAAATTATTTTATGTGTATATATTTATTTGTATTTACGTCATTTTATGTGAATTTTCTATATATATATTTTCTTTCAAAATTACATTATTTTATCGGTATTTTGTTCATTTATTTCGATACGAATTTAGGTTATTTCATGAGTATTTTTTATGCATATTTTTATACGCATTTACATTATTTAATGTGTGTTTTGTATATATATTTTTATACAATTTTACTTCATTTTATGTGCATTTGTGTTGTTGTTGTTATACAAATTTACATTATTTTAAGTGTATTCTGTCCTTTTTTATTGCAAATTTGCCTTATTTTAAGTGTATTTTGTTTATTTATTTTCCTACAAATTTAAAGTATTTGATGTGCGTTTTTGTACATATATTTTTATAGAAATTTGCGTTATTTTATGTTTATTTTGCATATATTTTTTATACAAATTTCCTTTTTTATTATTATTTTGTTTATGTATTTTGATACGAGTTTACATTATTATATGTGTATTTTGAATATATTTTGTATACGTATTTTCATTATTGAGTGTGTATTTTGTTTATATATTTCAAAACAAATTTACGTTATTTTATGCGTATTTGTTTAATTATTTTGATACAAATATACATTATTTTATGTATTTTTTATATATATTTCAATACAAATTTAGTTTATTTTATATATATTTTGTATATCTATTTTCATATAAATTTAAATTACTTTTGTGTATTTTTGTACATAGTTTTATACAAATTTACGTTATTTTATATGTATTTTGTATATATATTTTCATACAAATTCACATTCTTCTATAGGTATTTTGTTTATTTATTTTGGTACGTATTTACATTATTTTATGTGTATTTTGTATATATATTTTTATACGTATTTACATAATTTTATGTGTATTTTTTATAAATATTTTTATAGGAATTTACGTTTTTTTATGTTTATTCGTATATATATTTTGCAACAAACTTACATTGTTTGATGTGTGCTTTGCATATCTATTTCCATACAAATTGAAATTATTTTGTTTATTTTTGTATATATTTTTAAACAAATTTTAGTTATTTTATATATTATTTTGTATATTTATTTTCCTACATTTATACATTATTTTATTAAGATTTAGTTTATTGAAGTTGACACGAATTTACCTTATTATAGATGTATTTTGTATATATATTTTTATACGTATTTACATCATTTTATGTGTATTTTGTATATATATTTGCATAGAAATTTACTCTAATTTATGTGTTTTCGTATATATTTTTTAATACAAATCTACATTATTTGATGTGTATTTTGCATATTTATTTCAATACAAATTTACCTTATTGTACGTGCATTTTTGTATATTTATTTTATTACAAATTTAATTATTTTATGAATATTTTTGTATATATATTTTTATACAAATATCCATTATTTTATGGGTATTTTGCATCTTTGTTTTCATAGAAATTTAAATTATTTTATTGATATTCTGCTCATTTATTTTGGTACGATTTTACATTATTCTATGTGTATTTTGTATATGTTTTTTATACATTTTTCCATTATTTAATGTGTATTTTGTATATATATTTTATACAAATTTACTTTATTTTATGTGTATTTGTTGATATATTTTGACATAAATTTACAATATTTTATGGCTATTTTGTATATATATTTCAAAATAATTTTTATATGTATTTTGTATATCTATTTTCATACAAATTCAAATTATTTATGGGTATTTTTGTATATATTTTAAAACAAATTTTTGTTATTTTATTTGTATTTTGTAAATTTATTTTCATTCAAATATATATTATTTTATTGGTATTTTGTTGATTTATCTTGATACGAGTTTACATTATTTTATATGTACTTTGTATATATATTATTTAATGTTTATTTTGAGTATATATTTTTTATACAAATTCATGTTATTTTATGTGTATTTGTATATATATATATATATATATATATATATATATATATATATATATATATATATATATATATATATATATATATATATATATATATATATATATATATATATATATATATATATATATATATATATATATATATATATATATATATATATATATATATATATTTGTATTTAGGTTATTTGATGTGTATATTTTCATCCATAATTACATTATTTTATTGGTATTTTGTTAATTTAATTCTATACGAATTTAGATTATTTCATAGGTATTTTGAATACATATTTTGATACGCATTTACATTAGTTACTGGGTGTTTTATATCTATATATATATATATATATATATATATATATATATATATATATATATATATATATATATATATATTTTTTTTTTATGGAAATTTAATTTATTTTACGTGCATTTTTGTACATACATTTTTATAGAAATTTGCGTTATCTTATGTGTATTTTGTATGTTTCCTCATACAAAATTTACATTAATTTATTGGTATTTTGTTTATTTATTTTGATACGAGATACATTATTATATCTGTATTTTGTACATATTTTTTATACGTATTTAAAGTATTTAATGAGTATTTTGTTTATATATTTTTATACAAATTTACGTTATTATATGTGTATTTGTATACATATTTTTATACAAATTTACATTATTTTATGTATTTTGTATATATATTTGGATTCAAATATAGCTTATTTTATGTGTATTTTGTATATCTATTTTCATACAAATTTAATTACTTTTGTGTATTTTTGTATAAAGTTTTATACAAATTTACGTTATTTTATGTGTATTTTGTATATTTATATTTATAAAAATACACATATTTTTATTGGTATTTTGTTTATTTATTTTGATTCGAATTTACATTATTTTATGTGTATTTTGTATACATTTTTTTATACGTATTTCATTATTTTTTATAAATATTTTTATAGGAATTTACGTTTTTTTATGTTTATTCGTATATATATTTTGCAACAAACTTACATTGTTTGATGTGTGCTTTGCATATCTATTTCCATACAAATTGAAATTATTTTGTTTATTTTTGTATATATTTTTAAACAAATTTTAGTTATTTTATATATTATTTTGTATATTTATTTTCCTACATTTATACATTATTTTATTAAGATTTAGTTTATTGAAGTTGACACGAATTTACCTTATTATAGATGTATTTTGTATATATATTTTTATACGTATTTACATCATTTTATGTGTATTTTGTATATATATTTGCATAGAAATTTACTCTAATTTATGTGTTTTCGTATATATTTTTTAATACAAATCTACATTATTTGATGTGTATTTTGCATATTTATTTCAATACAAATTTACCTTATTGTACGTGCATTTTTGTATATTTATTTTATTACAAATTTAATTATTTTATGAATATTTTTGTATATATATTTTTATACAAATATCCATTATTTTATGGGTATTTTGCATCTTTGTTTTCATAGAAATTTAAATTATTTTATTGATATTCTGCTCATTTATTTTGGTACGATTTTACATTATTCTATGTGTATTTTGTATATGTTTTTTATACATTTTTCCATTATTTAATGTGTATTTTGTATATATATTTTATACAAATTTACTTTATTTTATGTGTATTTGTTGATATATTTTGACATAAATTTACAATATTTTATGGCTATTTTGTATATATATTTCAAAATAATTTTTATATGTATTTTGTATATCTATTTTCATACAAATTCAAATTATTTATGGGTATTTTTGTATATATTTTAAAACAAATTTTTGTTATTTTATTTGTATTTTGTAAATTTATTTTCATTCAAATATATATTATTTTATTGGTATTTTGTTGATTTATCTTGATACGAGTTTACATTATTTTATATGTACTTTGTATATATATTATTTAATGTTTATTTTGAGTATATATTTTTTATACAAATTCATGTTATTTTATGTGTATTTGTATATATATATATATATATATATATATATATATATATATATATATATATATATATATATATATATATATATATATATATATATATATATATATATATATATATATATATATATATATATATATATATTTATGTATATTTATGTTTATTTTGTATATTTATTTCATTCAATTTTAAATTATTTTATGTGAATGATTGTATTTGTATTTAGGTTATTTGATGTGTATATTTTCATCCATAATTACATTATTTTATTGGTATTTTGTTAATTTAATTCTATACGAATTTAGATTATTTCATAGGTATTTTGAATACATATATTTTGATATTATTTTATATTTATATATATATATATATATATATATATATATATATATATATATATATATATATATATATATATATATATATATATATATATATATATATATATATATATATATATATATATTTATTTTATTTTTGTACATATTTTTATTTACGCATTTGTACAGAAATTTTATGTTATTTATGTGTATTTTGTATGTTTCTCATACAAATTTACATTAATTTATTGGTATTTTGTTTATTTATTTTGATACGAGATAGATATATTATATATGTATTTTGTACATATTTTTTATACGTATTTAATGAGTATTTATGAGTATTTTGTATGTATATTTCTCTACAAATATAGCTTATTTTATGTGTATTTTGTATATCTATTTTCATACAAATTTAATTACTTTTGTGTATTTTTGTATAAAGTTTTATACAAATTTACGTTATTTTATGTGTATTTTGTATATTTATATTTATAAAAATACACATATTTTTATTGGTATTTTGTTTATTTATTTTGATTCGAATTTACATTATTTTATGTGTATTTTGTATACATTTTTTTATACGTATTTCATTAATTTTATGTGTATTTTGTATATATAATTTTATAGAAATCTACGTTATTTTATTTGTATTCGTATATATATTTTGAAACAAATTTACATTGTTTTATATGTATTTTCGCATATCTCTTTCAATACAAATCTACCTTATTGTATGTGCATTTTGTATATTTATTTCAATACAAATTTAAATATTTTATGTGTATTTAGGTATATACATTTTTTTTTTTAAATGCGCTATTTAAAGAGTATTTTGCATCTTTATTTTTATACAAATTTACGTTATTTTATTAATATTCTGTGTATTTATTTTGATACGCTTTTACATTATTCTATTTGTTTTTTGTATATATTTTTTTTTATACATATTTACATTATTTAATGTGTATCTTGCATATATATTTTATACAAATTGACGTTATTTTATGTGTAAATGTTTATGTATTGTGTATTTTGTATATGTATTTCAATACAAATTTGCCTAATTTTATGTGTATTTTGCATATCTATTTTCAAACAAATTTAATTTATTTTTGTGTATTTTTGTATATATTTTATACAAATTTTTGCAATTTTATTTGTATTTTGTATATATATTTTCGAACAAATATACATTCTTTTACTTAAATTTTGTTTATTTATTGTGATACGAGTTTACATTATTTTATGTGTATTTTGTATATATATTTTTCTACGTATTTAAATTATTTTATGTGTATTTTGTATATACATTTTCATAAAAATTTACGTTATTTTATTGTGTGTATTCGTATATATTTTGATACATATTTAATACAAATTCTTGTTATTTTATGTGTATTTGTATATATATTTTCATACAAATTTATAATATTTAATCTGTATTTTTACATTTATTTCATTACAAAATTACCTTATTTTATGTTTATTTTGTATATTTATTTCATTAAATTTTAAATTATTTTATGTGAATATTTGTATTTGTATTTAGGTTATTAATGTGTATTTTCTATATATATTTTCATCCAAAATTACATTATTTTATTGGTATTTTCTTAATTTAATTCGATACGATTTTAGATTTTCATAGGTATTTTGTATACATATTTTTATACTCATTTACATTATCTAATGTGTGTTTTGTATATCCATTTTTATGCAAATTTATTTTATGTGCAATTTTGTACATATATTTCTATCGAAATTTACGTTATTTTTTTGTGTATTTTGTATATGTTTTTCATAAAAATTTACATTATTTTATTGATATTTTGTGTATTTATTTTGATACGAATTACTTGATTATATGCGTATTTTGTACATATTTTTTATACGTATTTACATTATTTAATGTGTATTTTGTTTATATATTTTGATACAAATTTACGTTATTATATGTGTATTTGTATAAATATTTTGATACAAATTTACTTTATTTTATGTATTTTGTATATATATTTCAATTCAAATTAAGCTTATTTTGTGTGTATTTTGTATATCTATTTTCATACAAATTTAATTACTTCTGTGTATTTTTGTATAGTTTTATATAAATTTACGTTATTTTATGTGCATTTTGTATATTTATATTTATACAAATACACATTCTTTTATTGGTATTTTGTGTATTTATATTTATACGAATTTACATTATCTTATGTGTATTTTGTATACATTTTTTTATACGTATTTACTTAAATTGATGTATATTTTGTATATGTATTTTTATAGAAATCTACGTTATTTTATGTTTATTCGTATATATATTTTGAAACAAATTTACATTGTTTTATATGTATTTTTTATATCTATTTCAATACAAATTTACATTATTGTTTATGCATTTTGTATATTTTTTTTAATACAAAATCAAATATTTTATGTGTATTTTGGTATATTTAATTTATAAAAAAACGCATTATTTTATAGGTATTTTGCATCTTAATTTTCATACAAATTTACATTACTTTATTAATATTCTGTGTATATATTTTGATACGATTTTACATTATTCTATTTGTGTTTTGTATATATATTTTTTTTTTATACATATTTACATTATTTAATGTGTATTTTGTATATATATTTTATACAAATTTACGTTATTTTAAGTGTATTTGTTTATATATTTTCATTGAAATCAACATTATTTTAAGTGTATTTTGTATAATTATGTATTTCAATACAAATATACCTAATTTTATGTGTATTTTGTATATATATGTGTAGGCGGTGGCCGAACTGGTAGCGTACTGGGCTTACATTCACCGCGTGATGGACGACGCGGGTTAGAATCCCCACGCTGCCACTTGGATTTTTCAGTCACCGCCGAGTGGCTTAAAACTACCCACATGCTGTCCTGAAGACCACCCATCAACCCGGACTCTAAAGGAAGCCGTCCAAGCGAATCAAGAACGAGTTCCGGGAGACAGCATGAGCCAATGCAAGATGGTGCCACTATAAACACTCGCCTGCGCCAGAACGTGCTGGGCCGACCATCAGGCCCCTCCTGGAAGAAGCTTTGTATATAGTTTTATAAAAATTTAGGTTATTTTATGTGTATTTTGAATATCTATTTTCATACAAATACACATTCTTTTATTAATATTTTGTTTATTTATTTTGACGCCAATTTACATTTTTAATGTGTATTTTGTATATATATTTTTATTCGTATTTACATCATTTCATGTGTATTTAGTATATATATATTTATATAGAAATCTACGTTATTTTATGTGTATTCGTATATATATTTTGAAACAAATTTACACTGTTTTATGTGTATTTTGCATATTTTTTCAATACAAATTTACTTTATTGTATGTGCATTTTGTACATGTATTTAAATACAAATTTAACTAATTATATGTGTATTTTGTATATCTATTATCATACATATTGAAATTATTTTTGTGTATTTTAGTATAATTTTTATATAAATTTTCGTTATTTTATGTGTATTTTGTATATTTATTTTCCTACAAATATATACATTCTTTTATCGGAATTTTGTTTATTTATTTTGATACGAATTTACATTAATTGAGGTATATTTAGTATATATATTTTAATACTTATTTACATCATTTTATATGTATTTTGTATGTATATTTTCATAGAAATTTACTCTATTTTATGAGTATTCGTATATATATTTTGATACAAATTTGCATTATTGATATGTATTTTGCATATCTATTTCAATACAAATTTACTTTATTGTATGTGCATTTTGTATATTTATTTTAATACAAATTTAAATATTTTATATGTATTTTTGTATATATATTTTTATACAAATATTCGTTATTATATGGGTATTTTGCATCTTTATTCTCATACAAATTTACATTATTTTATTGATATTCTGTTTATTTATTTTGATACAATTTTACGTTAATCTATGTGTATTTTGTATATATATTTTTATACATATTTAAATTATTTAATGTATATTTTGTATATATATTTTATCCAAATTTACGTTATTTTATGTGTATTTTTTTATATATTTTCATACAAATTTACATTATTTTATGTGTGTTTTGTATATGTATTTCAATACAAATTTGCCTAATTTTATGTGTAGGTTGCATATCTATTTTCAAACAAATTTAAACTAATTTTGTGTATTTTTGTATATATTTTTATACAAACTTTAAATATTTTATTTGTATTTTGTATATATATTTTCCTACAAATATACATTCTTTTATTCGAATTTTGTTTATTAATTTTGATACAAATTTACATTATTTTATGTGTATTTTGTATATATATTTTTCTACGTATTTACATTTTTTATGTGTATTTTGTATATATATTTTCATAAAAATTTATGTTATTTTATTGTGTGTATTCGTATATATTTTGATACAAATTTACATTATTTTATGTGTATTTAGCATATCTATTTCAATACAAATCTACCTTATTGTATGGTTATTTTGTATATTTATTTCATGGGACCAATTTACTTTATTATATGTGCATTTTTGTACATATGTTTTTATAGAAATTTGCGTTATTTAATGTGTATTTTGTATATCTTTTCTCTTACAAATTTACATTAATTTATTGGCATTTTTTTTTATTTATTTTGATACGAAATACATGATTATATATGTATTTTGTACATATTTTTTTTATAGATATTTACATTATTTAATGTGTATTTTGCTAATATATTTTTATACAAATTTACGTTATATATATGTATTTGTATAAAAAAATTGATAAAAATTTTCATTATTTTATGTATTTTGTATATATATTTCAATTCAAATTTTGCATATCTATTTTCATATAAATTTATTTACTTTTGTGTATTTTTGTATATAGTTTATACAAATTTACGTTATTTTATGTGTATTTTGCATATTTATATTTATCCAAATACACACTTTTATTGGTATTTTGTTTATTTATTTTCATACGAATTTACATTATTTTATGTGTATTTTGTATACATTTTTTATACGTATTTACTTCGTTTTATGTGTATTTTGTATATATATTTTATAGAAATCTACGTTATTTTAGGTTTATTTGTATATATATTTTGAAACAAATTTACATTTGTTTTATATGTATTTTGCATATCTGTTTCAATAACAAATTTACTTTTATTTGGCATGTCCATTTTGTATATTTATTTTAATAATACAAATTTAAATATTTTATATGTATTTTTGTATATATATTTTTATGTTAAATAATCGTTATTATATGGGTATTTTGCATCTTTTATTCTCATACAAATTTACATTATTTTATTGATATCCTCTGTTTATTTATTTGATACGATTTTACATTAATCTATATGTATTTTTGTATATATAATTTTATACATATTTACATTATTTAATGTATATTTTGTATATATATATTTAATACAAATTTACATTATTTTAAGTGTATATGTTTATATGTATCTTTCAATTGAAATTTGCCTAATTTTATGTGGAGTTTGCATATGTATTTTCAAACAAATTTAAATTTTTTTTTGTATTTTGTATATATATTTTCAGCACAAACTTTAAATATTTTATTTGTATTTTTGTATATATTTTCTACAAATATACATTCTTTCATTCGAATTTTGTTTATTAATTTTTGATACAAATTTACATTATTTAATGTGTGTTTTGTATATATATTTTCATACAAATTTACATTTATTTATGTGTATTTTTGTATATATTTTCATTAAAATTTATGTTATTTTGTGTGTATTCGTATGATTTTTCTATACAAATCTACATTATTTTATTATATATTTACTGTCGGTATATTTATTTTGATACAAATTTACATTATTGTATGTGTATTTTGTACATATGTTTTATAATACGTAAATTTATGATTATTTTTTGTTGTATTTTTGTATATATTTTTAAAACTAATTTTACTTTTATTATATGTATTTGTATAAATATTTTGATAAATTTACATTTATTTATGTATTTTTGTATATACATTTCAATTCAAATTTAGCTTATTTTATCTGTATTTTGTATATCTGTTTTCTACCTAAATTTAATTACTTCTGTGTATTTTGTTTATAGTTTTATAAAAATTTACGTTATTTTATGTGTATTTTTGTATATTTATATTTTCTGTGCACATTCTTTTAATATTATTTTGTTTATTCATTTGTGCTAATTTGCTTTTATTTATGTGTATTTTAATATATATTTTTCTACGTATTTGCATTATTTTATGTGTATTCTGTATATATTTTCATAAAATTTACGTTATTTTATTGTGTGTATTCGTATATATTTTGATTAAATTTACATTATTTGTATGTACATATCTGTTCAATACAAGTTACTGTATTATTATGTATTGTTTTGTATATTTATTTAAATAGAGTTAATTATTTTATATGTAATTTTTTTTAATATAAAGTTATTTTAGGGTATTTTTTGCATCTTTATTTTTTATAATTTTTACATAACATTACATATTTACATACGTATTTACATTATTTATTGTGTATTTTGTTTATATATTTTTATACAAATTTATGTTATTATATATTATTTGAATAAATATTTGATACAAATTTACATTATTTTATGTATTTGTGTATATACATTTTATTTCAATTCAAATGTTAGCTTATTTATTATTTTGTATATCTCATTTTTCATACAAAATTTAATTATTTCTTTGTAATATTTTTGTATATAGTTTTTATACAAATTTACGTTATTTTATGTGTATTTTGTATATTTATATTTATACATACATTACATCTTCTATTAATAGTATTTTGTTATATATATTTTTTGATGCAATTTACATTATTTTATGTGTATTTTTGTATACATTCATTTTTTATACGTATTTACTTCATTTTATGTGTATTTGATTTATATATATTTTATAAATCTACGTTATTTTATGTGTATTCGTATATATATTTTGAAACAAATTTACACACTGTTTTATATGTATTTTCATATCTATTTCAATACAAATTTACCTTATTATTATGTTACACATTTAGTATATTTATTTTAATACAAATTTAATATTTTACCTGTGTATTTTTTTAGCATATATTTTATATCAAAAATACGCTTATTTATAAATTCTTTTTGCATCTTTATTTTTCATACAAATTTACATTATTTTATTAATATTCAGAATGTTATTTTTCACTTGATTTTTGTTATTCAATTTGTGTTTTGTATATATTTATTTTGATACATATTTTTCCATTATTCTATGTGTATGTGTTATATATGTATATATATTTATATATATATATATATATATACATATATTTATATGTATATACTGAATATATATTTCATACAAATATACGTTATTTATAAGTATATTTGTATATATATATTCATTCAAATCTACATTATCTTAGTGTGTATATTTGTATATGTATTTCAATACAAATTTACCTAATTTTATGTGTATTTTGTATATTTGTTTCATACAAATTTAAACAATTTTGTGTATTTTTGTATGGAATTTTTTGCAATTACAATATTTATGTATACAATTTTGTATATCTATTTTCATACAAATACATTCTTTTATTCAAATATTTTGTTTATTTATTTTGACACGAATTTGCATTATTTAATGTGTATTGTGTATATATATTTTTTATACGTATTTACGTCATTTCATATTTTATTTTGTATATATATTTCATAAAAATCTACGTTATTTGATGTGTATTCGTATATATTTGAAACTGTTACATTGTTTTTATGTGTATTTGCATACTCTTAAAACTAAATTTACATGTGTATGTTATTTTGTATATTGTCTTAATACAAATCTAATTATTCTATGTATTTTGTATATGTATTTTATAAAAATATGCTTTATTTTATGGTATTTTGCATCTTTATTTTTCATACAAACTTACATTATTTTAGTATTCTGTGTATTTATTTTGATACGATTTTACATTATTCTATGTATATTTTGTATATATTTTATACAAATGTATTATTTTATATAAGTTTGTTTTCATTTTCATACAAATTTACATTATTTTTGTATTATTGTTTTGTACATGTATTTAAATAAATTAAACTAATTATATACATGTTTTTTTATATTTATTTTTCTTTTCAAATTTAAATTAATTTTGTGTGTTTTTGCTGGGTTTATGCAATTTGTGTGTTTATGTATTTTTTCATACAAATACATTCTTCTGTCAAATATTTTAATTTGTTATTTTGACACAATTTACATTATTTAGCAGTAATGTATTATTTTATTGTATATATTTTTTTTATTCGTATTTGCATGTTTCATGTGTATTTTATATATATATTTCTATAGAAATGTACATTATTTTATGTATTCGTATTATATATATTTTTGAAACAAATCTACATTATTTTATGTGTATTTTGTATATATATTTTTATTACAAATTTGCCTTATTTTATGTTTATTTTTATATATATTTCCTTAAATTCTTGAATTATTTATGTGTATATATTTATTTGTATTTACGTTATTTTTATGTGTATTTTTCTATATAAATTTTCATTTCAAAGTACATTTATTTTATCATTTTGTTTCATTTTATTTTAAATGCAAATCAGATATTTCATATGTATTTTTTATACATAATATTTTATGCCTATTTGTATTTACGTTATTTTATATTATTATTTTCTATATATATTTTTCATTAAAATTACATTTCCTTCATTATTTATTTAAATTTTATCTCGATACATTTACATTGTTGTCATGTGTTTTGTATCTCTCTTTTTATACAATTTGACTTCATTTTATGTGCCTTTATTTATTTGTTATACAAATTTACACTACTTAAGTATATTCATACTTTTTTATTACAAATATGCACTCATTTTATGTGTATTTTTTATTTATTTTCATACTAATTTAAGTATTTGATTTTTCGTTTTGTACATATATTTTTATAAAAATTTGCGTTATTTTATATATTATTTTGTATATATTTTCATAGAAACTTACATTTTGTATTATTTTGTTTGTATGTGTTTTGATAGGAATTTACTTTTATTAGATATGTATTTTATATATTTTGTATACGTATTTTCATTATTTAATATGTATTTTTGTTTTTATATTTTAAAACAAATTTACGTTATTTTATGTGTAGTTTGGATATCTATTTTCAAATAAATTAAAACTATTTTTGTGGTTTTTTGTATATATTTTTATACAGACTTTAGTTATTTTATTTGTATTTCGTATATATATTTTCCTACAAATATACATTCTTTTATTGGAGTTTTGCTTATACATTTTGATACGAATTTACATTATTTTATGTGTATTTTGTATAAATATTTTCTACGTATTTACATTATTTTATGTGTTTTTTGTATATATATTTTCATAAAAATTTGTAATTTTATTGTGTGTATTCGTATATATTTTGATACAAATTTACATTATTTTATGTGTATTTAGCTTATCTATTTCAATACAAATTTACCTTATTGTATGTATATTTTGTATATTTATTTTAATACAAATTTAACTATTTTTTGTATATATTATTTTTGTATATATTTTTTTTTTAAATATGAACTATTTATGAGTGTTTTGCATCTTTATTTTCATAAATTTTTACAACATATATTTGAATAAAATATATATAGAAAATGCACACTAAATAATGTAAATATGTAAAATAAAATATAAACAAAATACATATAGAATAATGTAAAATCGTATGAAAATAAATACAAAGAATATTAATAAAATAATGTATATTTGTATGAAAATAAAGATGCAAAATACCTTTAAAATAAAGCATATTCGTATAAAAATTTGTATACAAAAACACACATCAAAAATTAAATTTCTATTAAAATAATTATACAAAATACACATACAATATGGTAAATTTGTATCGATATAGATATGGAAAACACACATAAGACAATGTAAATTTCATTCAAAATATATACGAATACACATATAAAAAAGTAAATTTCTATAGAAATATATATAAAAAATACATATAAAATACATATAAAATGTATATACAAAATGCACATAAAATGTAAATTCGTACCAAAATAAATAAACAAAATACCAATAGAAGAAAATGAATTTGTATGATAATAAATAAATAAAATACATATAAAATAACGTAAGTTTGTATAAAACTATATACACAAATATAAAAAGTAATTTAAATTTGTACGAAAATAGATATATAAAATATATATAAAATAAACTAAATTTGTATTGCAAATATATATACAAATTCCGCCAAAATATAAATTTGTATAAAAATATTCGTAAATACTGTAAAATAACGTAAGTTGTTTTAAATATATGATGAGCCACACATTAAATAGTAAAATGGTATGAATATATACAAAATAAACATATATATTTTTATTTAATTTACGTTTATTTACATATGTGTATTTTCTTTCTCTTACTCATTACCATGAAATACATTCTTTATTAGTATTTTGTTTATTTATTATGAAATACAATTTACACATTACTTTATATGTTTTGTATATTTTTGCTTATTATTTACTTTATTTATGTGTATTTTGAATATATATTTTATAAAAAGAAATCTACATTTATTTATGTGTGTTCATATATATATTTGAAACAAATTTACATTACACTTAATATGTAATACACATAACCCTTTCAGTCTCAAATGCTACCTTATTATGTACATTTTGTATATTTATTTTATGCAAATTCCAAATATTTTATGTGTATTTTGAGTATATATTTATTTTATGGTATTTTATCTTAATTTTCTATATAAATTACATTATTTACTAATATTTATTGTGTGGTGGTTTGATACCATTTGCCATTATTTAACATGTTTTGTTTTATACATATACCCACATTTCTTTATATGTATTTTCCTTCTTTCAAAAGAACATTATTCAATGTATTTATTTATATAACCATTCAAATTTACATTATTTTAAGTACATTTTTATATATATTTCAAGTCACAATTTTATGTGTGTTTTCATGTATCTATTTACATACAATACATTTTTATAAATATTTGTATATTTACTGTGACGAGTTTATTTATTTAATGTGTGTCTTTTGTATATATATTTTTATACGTATTTACATCATTTCTGTGTGTGCACAACATATATATTCCTCTCAAAATGCGTTATTTTTGTATTCGTATGTATTTTAGTAAATTTCTGATTTTATGTGTATTTTCCATATATTTTCAATATAAAATTACTTTCATTTCATGTGTTTTGTGTATTAATTTAATACAAATTTAGTATTCTATATATTTCTGTATATATATTTTATTACATATATATATTTAGTATTTTGCATCTTTTATTTTTATACAAATTGCAGTAGCACATTATTTATGTGTATTATGTGTAATTATTTTATATGTATTTTGTATATATATATATATATATATATATATATATATATATATATATATATATATATATATATATATATATATATATATATATATATATATATATATATATTTTATTATATATATATATATATATATATTTTATTACGTTACTTTATATATACATAAATACTTTATTTCCATATGAAATATTTAAATACAAATTTAACCCCCTAATTATATGTATTTGTATATATATTTTCATACAAATTGAAATAATTTTTGTGATTTTGTATATGTATTTTATATAAATTTTCATTTTTATGTATTTTGTACATTTATTTTCCACACAATATACGTTCTTTTATCAGTTTTGTTTTATTTTATTTTGATACGAACTTGACATTATTTGAGTATATTTGGTATATATATTTTATGCCTATTTACATCATGTTTTATATACTTATTTTTTATATACCTTTCACATAATACTCTATTTAATTATTGTATTATATATATTTTTGATCCAAATTTACATTATTGTATTTTTGCATTTTCTGTTTCAATACAATTTTGCTTTGTTGTATGTGCATTTTGTATAATATTTATATTTTAATGAGCAAAATTAATTATTGTATATGTATTTCTTTAAATATATTTACACAAATATGGAGTTAATATATAGAATTTCATCTATATTTTCATACAAATTTACATTATTTTATTGATATTCTGTTTTATTTATTTATTTTGATGCGATTTAACATTATTTTATGAGTATTTTAACATATATATTTTATACATATGTTGAAATATTTAATGTATATTTTAACTTATATATATTTATCAAAAATTTACGTTATTTTATGTGTATTTGTTTTTATATTCTCATACAAATTTACATTTATTTTTATATGTGTTTTTTATATATGTATTTCAATACAAAATTTACCCTATTTGTATGTATTTTACATATCTATTTTTGACAATTTAAATTATTTTGTGTATTTTACATTTATATATTTTATACAAATTTTTAGTTATTTTATTGTATTTTGACATATATATTTTTCTACAAATATACATTTGCCTTAGGAAATTTTTGTTTATTTATTTTGATACAAAATTACATTATTTTATGAGTAATTTTGTATATATATTTTTCTACGTATATACATTTTATGTATTTTGTATATATAACATAAAGTTACGTTATTTTATATTGTGTATTCATGTATATATTTTGATACAAATTTTAAACAAATTCATTGCTGGCTTTATATGTATTTTGGGAAGGCAGTAAGCTGGATCATTAAAGAGTAACACCACCGCGTTCAGAAGACGGTCCTGATTTAATTCCCCAGGTACCTCAAGCTTGGATTTTCAGCCTGCCGCCTTACTCAGTGGCAAAAACTACCACATGCTGTCGAAGACCACCTATCAGCGGAATCTCTAGATTCTGGGATTAAAGATGAGCTCCAGGAGGCAGCATGAAGCCAATGCAAGATAACCACCTGCAAGCCTCACCCTGCGCCAGAACAGGCTGGGCCGGCCATCAGGACCCACGGGAAAAAAGCCTTTGGCCGACCATCAGGCCCCACCGAGGAAAAAACCTACCAGCGCTATAGACGCGACGTAAAAAAAAAAAAAAAAAAAAAAAAAATTGTATATATATTTTCATTTCATACAAATTTTACATTATTTTATATGTATTTTTTCATATATTTCATTTACATTTATCTTTATTTATGTTTATTTTGTTTGTATTTATTTCATTCCAATTTTAAATTATTTTATGTGTATATGTGTATTTGTATTTAGGTTATTTGTATTTTATATATATTTTCATCAAAATTATATTGATTTTGTGTAGCATTTTGTTGGTGAATTAGATAAATTTAGAGTTATTTCATACGTATTTGTATACATATTTTATATGCATTTACATTATTTAATGTGTGTTTTTGTTAATATATTTTTAAACAAATTTACTATATTATATGACAATGTATTTGTATAAATAATTTTGATACAAATTACATTATTATTATATGTATTTTTGTATATATTTCAATTTAAATTAGCTTATTTATGTGTGGCTGTTATATCTAATTTCGCCTAAATTTAATTTACTTATGTGTATTTTGTATATAGTTTGATATAAATTATGTATTTATTTATTTATATTATGTCACAGCATATTATATGTATAAAAAGCACACATTCTTTTATTAGTCATCTTGTTTTATTTATTTTGATTACAGTTTACATTATTTTATGTAGCCAGCCCTGTATCCACATTTTTATACGTAACCTTTAACTTAATTTACATATGTATTTTGTATATATATTTTTATAAAATCTACGTTATTTTGTGTATTCCTATATATATTTTATGAAACAAACTTATTTATTTTATATATATTTTACATATCTATTTCAATACAAATTTACCTTATAGTATGTGCATTTTGTATATTTATTTTAGTACAAATTCAAATATTTTACGTGTTTTTTCGTATATATATTAAAAAAATGCGGTTATTTTATATGGTAAGAGCCTTTTGCTTCTTAATTTTCACTACAAAATTACATTTTTATTAATATTCTGTGTATTTATTTTGATACGATTTTACATTATTCTATTTGTGTTTGCATATATTTTTTATTACATATTTACATTATTTAATGAGTATTTGTATATATATTTTATACAAATTTACGTTATTTTAAGTGTATATGTTTATATATTTACAAAATTTACATTATTTTATGTGTATTTTGTATATGCATTTCAACACAAGTTTCCTGAGTTTTATGTGTATTTTGTATATTTATTTTCATACATATGTAATTATTTTGTGTATTTTGTATATAGTTTTATACAAATTTAGGTTATTTTATATATGCATTTATATTATTTAATGTGTGTTTTGTATATATTTTATGCAAATCTACTATTTAATGTCAATTTTTGCACATATATCTTAATAGAAAATTATGTTATTTTATGTGTATTTGTATATGCCTTCATAAAATTTACATTATTTCATTGCTTTTTGTTTATTTATTTTGATACGAATTACATGATAATATGTGTATTTTGTATATTTTTATACGTATTTACATTCACCAATGTGCATTTGTTTATATATTTTAAAACTATTTACGTTATAATATGTATTTGTATAAATATTTGATACAAATTTACATTATTTTATGTATTTTGTATGTGCATTTCAATTCAGATTTAGCTTATCTGTATTTTGTATATCTATTTTCATACAAATTTAATTACTTCTGTGTATTTTGTATATAGTTTTATACAAATACGTTATTTATGTATATTTTGCATATTTTTATACATATACACATTCTTCTTCATTGGTATTTGTTTATTTATTTTGATGCAATTTACATTATTACATGTGTATTTTGGCATGTATTTTTTCTACGTCATAAGCCCCCCCCACATTATTTTGTATATTTATTTTCATAAAACATTGTTTATTTATTTTGATAATTACATGATATGTGTTTTGCACATATTTTTATACAATATTTACATTGCTTAATGTGTAATTTGTATATTTATTTGCACAAAATTTACGTTATTTTATTGTATTCCGTATATATTTGATACAAGTACATTATTTTATATTATCATATCTATTTCAATATAAATTTAGCTATTAATGGTGTGTGTTTGTATATTTATTTTAATACAAATTTAATTATTTCATGTATATTTTGTATATATATTTTTAAATATGAGAGTTTATTTTATGGGTATTTTGCATCTTTATTTTTATAAATTTTACAGTACGTACATTTTTTTATACATATTTACATTTATTTAACATGTATTTGATTATATATTTTATACAAATTAACGTTATTATATGTATATTTGAATAAATATTTTGATACAAATTTACATTATTTTATGTATTTTGTATATTTCAAATCAAATTTAGCTTATTTTATGTGTCTTTGTATATCTATTTTCATACAAATTTAATTATTTTTGTTTATTTTTGTATATAGTTTTATAGAATTTACGTTATTTTTATGTATTTTGTATATTTACTCCATCTAATACATTCTTTTATTAATTATTTTGTTTATTTATTTTGATTGAATTTACATTATTTTTGTGTATTTTGTATACATTTTCTTATACGTATTTACTTCATTTTGTGTATTTTATATATATTTTCAAAAGAAATCTACGTTATTTTATATGTATTCGTTATATATATTTTGAAACAAATTTTTTTTACATTATTTTATGTATTTTGCATATCTATTTTAATGTCAAATTTACCTTATTGTATGTGCATTTTTATATTTATGTTAATACAAATTTTAATATTTTATGTGTATTTTGGTATATATATTTTTAAAATGCATTATTTTAGGTATTTTGCATCTTTATTTTCATGTAAATTTACATTATTTTATTAATATTCTGTGTATTTATTTTGATACTATTTTATTATTCTATTTCTGTTTCTTATATATTTTTTATACATATATACATTATTTAATGTATTTTGCATATATATTCATACAAATTTACGTTATTTTAAGTGTATTTGTTTATATAGTTTCCTTCAAATTTACATTATTTTATGTATATTTTGTATATGTATTTCAACAAATTTACCTAATTTTATGTGTATATTGTATTATTATCATACAAATTTAAATAATTGTTTGTGTATTTTGTATAGAATTTTATACAAATTTACAATTTTTATGTGTATTTGTATATCTATTTTCACAAATACACATTCTTTTAATGATATTTTGTTTATTTATTTTGACTCAGTTTACATTATTTAATGTGTATAGTGTATATATACATTTTATAGGTATTTACATCATTTCATGTGTATTCTGTATATAAATATATATATATATATATAGAAAGAAAGCATATATATATATATATATATATATATATATATATATATATATATATATATATATATATATATATATATATATATATATATATATATATATTTATTTAAATAATACAATATACACATAAAATTTGGTAAATTTGTATTTAAATTACTTTTGTGTATTTTGTACATAGTTTTATACAAATTTACGTTATTTTATGTATTTTGTATATTTATTTTCATCTAAATTCAAATTCTTCTATTGGTATTTTGTTTATTTATTTTGGTGAATTTCACATTATTATATGTGTATTTTGTATATATATTTTTTATTCGTATTTACATTATTTATGTGTATTTTTTATATATTTTTACAGGAATTTACGTTTTTATGTTTATTCGTATATATATTTTGCAAACAAATTTACATTGTTTGACAGTGCTTGCATATCTATTTCCTACAAATTGAAATTATTTATTTTATTTTGTATATTTTATACAAATTTTTGTTATTTTATATTATATTTTGTATATTTATTTTCCTACATTTATACATTATATTATTAAAATTTAGTTTATTTAATTTTAAACTTGAGTTTACCTTATTATAGGTGTATTTGTGTATATATATTTTTATACTATTTACATCATTTTATGTATTATTTTTATATATATTTTTCAGAAATTTACTTTATTGTATGTGTTTTCGAATATATTTTTAATACTAATCATTATTTGATGTATTATTTGCATATTTATTTCAACTTTAAATTTACCAATTAGCACGTGCATTTTGTATATATTTATTTTAATACAAATTAATTATTTTATGTGTATTTTACATATATTTTATAACAAATATCCATTATTTTATGGCATTTACATTTTTATTTTCATAGAAATCTAAATTAATTTATTGATATTCTGCTCATTTAGTTTGATACGATTTTTGTTTTTCTATGTATTTTGTATATATATTTTTATACATTTCCATTATTTAATGTATTTGTATATATATTTCATACAAATTTACATTATTTTATGTGATTTGTTGATGTATTTGGACACAAATATACAATATTTTGTTAGTATTTTGTATATATTTCAAAATTATTTTTATAAATATTTTACCAGGATATCTATTTTTCATACAAATTCTAATTATTTTGGGTATTTTTGTTTATATTTTAAAAAAAATTTAAGTTACTTTATTTGTATTTGTAACTTATTTTCATTTCAAATATATATTATTTTATTGGTATTGTTGATTTATCTTGACAGAAATTTACATTATTTTATATGTACTTTGTATATATATATATTTTATACACATTTACATTATTTAATATTTATTTTGAGTATATATTCAAATATACATACAAAATACACACATAAAATAATGAAATTTGTATTAAAATAAATATATAAAATGCACATACAATAAGATAAATTTGTATTAAAATATGTATTCGAAAATACGTAAAATAACGTAAATTTCTATGAAAAAATATATAAAAAATACACATAAAATGATGTAAATACGAATAAAAATATATATACAAAATACACCTAAAATAATGTAAATTCGTATCAAATTCAATAAACTAAATTTCAATAAAAGAATGTATATATGTAGGAAATACATATACAAAATAATATATAAAATAACTAGTAGTTGTATAAAATACATACAAATACACAAAAATTTAAATTCAATTTGTATGAAAATACATAAAATTAGATAAATTTGTATTGTAATACATACAAAATACATAAAATAATGTAAATTTTAATGAAAATATATAAACAAATAGACATAAAGTAACGTAAATGTATAAATATATTTAGAAAATGCACATTAAATAATGTAAATATGTAAAATATACAAAATACTATGAATAATCAATATATATAAAATAAATAAATATAATATATATATATATATATAATATATATATATATATATATATTTATATATATATATATATATATATATATATATATATATATATATATATATATATATATATATATATATATATATATATATATATATATACAAAAATAATAAAATTTGTACAAAATATATATACAAAATACATACAATATGGTAAATTTGTATTGAAATTGATATGCAAAACACATATCAAAATAATTAAAATTTGTTGCAAAATATATACAGAATACACATAAAATAACAAATTTCTATAAAATATATATAAAAATACACAAATGATGGAAACGTATAAAATATATACAAAATACATAAAATAATGTAAATTGCAAAAAAATAAATAAAAAATACTAAAAGAATGTCAATTTAAAATAAATATACAAAAACACATAAAATAACGTAAATTTGTATGTTATATAAAAAATACATAAGTAATTTAAATTTGTATGAAAATATACAAAATATATATAAAATAAAACCAAATGTATTGAAATATATATAAAAATACATAAATATTGTATATTTGTATTAAAATAATAAACAAATACGATAAAATAATGTAAATTTGTTTTAAAATATATAAAAAATACACATTAAAAATGAAATACGTATACAAAACATATACAAAATACACATAAATAATGAAAATTCGTATCAAAATTCATACAAAATAATAATAAAGAAATGTAAATTTCATGAAAATATATACAAAATACACATAAAATAACGCAAATTTATAAAAATACATGTACAAAACGCAAATCAAATACTGAAATTTGTATGAAAATAAATATACAAAATACACATAAAATGATGTAAATTTGTATCAAAATAATATACAGAATATACTTAAAATAATGTCAATTTAAATAACAACAACAACACAAATACACATGAAATGACATAAAATTGTATGAATATATATATACAAAACACACATTAAATAAATGTAAATTTATCAAAATAACTGAACAAAATACCGATAAAATAATGTAAATTTGAATGAAAATATATATAGAAAATATACATAAAATAACGTAAATACAAATAAATATAGACATAAAATAATATATAAAAATACACATGAAATAATTTAAATTGTATTGAAATAAATGAACAAAATATCAATAAAATAATGTAGTTTTGAATGAAAATATATATGCAAAATACATAAAAATATCAAATATAAAAAATATATACACAAAAATAATTTAAATTTGATTGAAAATAAAATAAAATAAACATAAAAATGAAGTAAATTTGTAATGAAATATATATAAAAAATACACATAAAATAATGTAAATTTGTGTGAAAATACATATAAGAATACATAAAAAACGTAGATTTCTATGAAATATATATAGAAAATACATGAAATGATATAAATACGTATAAAAATATATACAAAATACACATTAAATAATGTAAATTCGTGTCAAAATAAATAAACAAAATATCAACAAAAGAATGTGTATTTGTATGAAAATAAATATACAAAATACATATATAATTAGTTAAATTTGTATTTAAATATATACAAATACACATAAAATAATGTAAATTTGCATAAAATATATATACAAAATACATTAAATAGTAAATATGTATAAAATATATATACAAAATACACATAGAATAATGTAAATCGTATCAAAATAAATAAACAGAATATCAATAAAATAATGTAAATTTGCATGAAATAAAGATGCAAAATACCAATATAGTAACATATTTGTATAAAAATACATATACAAAATACATATAGAATAATTAAATTTGTATTAAAATAAATATACAAAATGCACATACAATAAGGTAAATTTGTATTGAAAGAATACCAAAATACATCAATAATGTAAATTAGTTTCAAAATATATACGAATACTCATAAAATAACGTAGATTTCTATGAAATATATATACAAAATACATATAAATGACTTAAATAATTATGAAAATATATATACACAATATACATCAAATATTGTAAATTTGTATCAAAATAAATAAACAAAATTCCGATAAAAGAATGTATATTTGTATGTAAATATATATACAAAATACACATAAAATAACGAAATTTAAATAAAAGTCTATATAAAAATACACAAAAAATAATTTTAATTTGTATTAAAATAGATATACAAAATACAGATATAATTAGTCAAATTTGTAATAAAATATATACAAAATACAAATAAAATAATGTAAATTTGAATGAAATTAAAACAAATACATAAATAACGTACATTTAAATATATTTCAAATACATTAAATAAAAGTAAATATATATACAAAGCACATAGAATAATGTAAAAAGTATCAAAATAAATACACAGAATATCAATGAAATAATTTAAATTTGGATGAAAATAAAGATGCAAAATACCCATAAAATAAGCATTTTTTTTAAATATATATACAAAAATACACATAGAATAATTAAATTTATATTAAATAAATATACTAAATGCATAAACAATAAGTAAATTTGTATTAAAAATATGCAAAATACATAAAATAATGTAAATTTGTGAAAATCTTTAAACGAATACATAAAATAGCAATTTCTATAAATATATATACAAAATACATGAAATTATGTAAATATGTATAAAATATATATATACAAAATACATAGAATAATGTAAATTCGTATCAAAATAAATAAAACAGAATATCAATAAAAGAATGTAAATTTGCATGAAAATAAATATGCAAAATACAATATAGTAACGCATGTTTGAATAAAATAAATATACAAAAATACATAATAAATAATTAAAATTTGTATGAAATAAATATACAAATGCACATACAATTAATTAAATTTTGTACGAAATAGATATACAAAATACACATCAATAATGTCAATTTGAATGAAAATATATAAACAAATACACTTAAAATAACGTAAATTTCTATAAAAATATACACAAAATTCGCATTAAATAATGATGTAAATAAAAATATATATACCAAATATAATAGAGAATATTGTAAATTTGTATGAAAATAAATACACAAAATTGATAAAAGAATGTATATTTGTATGAAAATTAGGAAAATATATAACCAAAACACACATAAAATATTTGAAAATTTAAATAAAAATATATACAAAATACACAAAAAAATAAATTTGTATTGAAATAGATATACAAAATACATATAAAAGAATAGTCAAATTTGTTTCAAAATATATATACAGAATACAAATAATATAACGTAAATTTCTATAAATATATACAAAATGTACACATAAAATGAAGTAAATACATATAAATTAAATATATACAAAATACATAGAATAATGTAAAAGGTATCAAAATAAATAAACTAAATACTAATAAAAGAAATTTGGATAAAAATAAAGATGCAAAATACACATAAAATAACATAAATTTATAAAATATATATACAAAATACACAAAGAATAATAAAATTTATATTAAAATTAATATACAAAATACATAAACAATAAGCTAAACTTGAATTAAAAATATATGCAAAATACACATAAATAGTGTAAATTTGTTTCAAAATATTTATACAAATACACATATAATAACGTAGATTTGTGTAGAAATATATATACAAAATACACATTAAATAATGTAAATACGTATAAAAAATATGTACAAAATACACATTAAATAATGTAAATTCACGTCAAAATAAATAAAAAAATCAATAAGAGAATGTATTTTGTATGAAAATAGATATACAAAATATACATAAAATAACGCATATTTGAATAAAATATATACAAAATACATAAAATAATTAAATAATAAATAATTTAAAAATTTTTATAAAAGAAATTTACAAATACATAAAACTAAAATTTAAATGTATACAAATATGTATACAATAATGTCAATTTGAATGAAAATATATAAACAAATACTTAAAATAACGAAAATATATACACAAAATTAAATAATGTAAATATATATAAAATATATACAAAATACAAATAGAATAACGTATGAAAATAAATACACAGAATATGAATAAAATAATTTAAAATTGAATGAATTAATATGCAAAATATATACCAAAACACACATAAAATAAGTTTGTAATAAAATAAATATAAAAATGCACATAAAATAATGTAAGTTTGTATTGAAATATATATACAAACACATATAAAATAACATGAATTGAATAAAATTTGTATCAAATTCTATACGAATACACAATAAAACAACATAAATTTTATGAAAATATATATACAAAATATACATAAAATAATGTAAATACGTGAAAAATATACATACAAAATACACAAAAATAATGCAAATTGTATCAAAATAAATAAACAAAATTCCAATAAAAGAATGTATATTTGTATAAAAATATATATACAAAATACAAATAAAATAACTAAAATTTATATAAAATATATACAAAAATAAACATAAATAATTATTTTTTTGAAAATAGATATACAAAATACACATAAAATTAGCTAAATTTGAATTCAAATATATAGAAACACACATAAAATAATGCTAATTTGAATGAAAATATATATACAAATACACATATAAATAACGTAATTTGGATAAAATATATATACAAAATATTCATTAAATAATTTAAATATGTATAAAATATATATACAAAATATACAGAATAATAATGTAATCGTATCAAAATAAATAAACAGAATATCAATAAAATAATATGAATTTGTGTGAGAATAAAGATGCAAAATACCAATATAATAAAGCATATTTGTATAAAATATATATAAAAATTCTTATAAAATAATTAAACTTGTTAAAATAAATATACAAAACACATATTAAAAAATGTAAATTTGTATAAAAATATGTATACAAAATATCATGAAATAATGAAAATTGTATCAAAATATATATACGAATAGTATAAAATATATATATATATAAAAAATAATGTAAATTCGTATCAAAATAAATAAACAAATTTCGATAAAATAACGTATATTTGTAGGAAAAAATATACAAAATACACATAAAATAAGGAAAATTTATATAAAATATACACAAAATACACACAAAATAATTTAAATTTGTATGAAAAGATATATACAAATACACATAAAATTAGTTAAATTTGTATTTGAATATGTATACAATATACATAAAATAATGTAAATTTTATGAAATGAAAACAAATACACATAAAATAATGTATATACGTATAAAATATATATATACAAAATACACAGCATAATGTAAATTCGTATCAAAATAAATACACAGAATATCAATAAAATAATGTAAATTTGTATGAAAATAAATACAAAAAACATAAAATAACTAAAATTTTTATAAAATATATACAAAAATACACATAGAATAATTAAATTTGAATTAAATTAATATAAAAATACATATACAATAAGGTAAATTTGTATTGAAAAAATATAGAAAATGCACATAAAACAGGGTAATTTGTCTTAAAATCTATATACGAATACTCATAAATCAACGTAGATTTCTATATAAATAAATATAAAAAATATACATGAAAAGATGTAAATACGTATAAAAAAATATATACAAAATACACATTAAATAACGTAAATTCGCGTCAAAATAAATAAACAAAATATCAATAAAATAATGTGTATTTGTGTGAGAAATAGATATACAAAATACACATAAAATAACTTAATTTGCATAAAACTATATACAAAATATACAAAATAGTTTAAATTTTTATGAAAATAAATATACAAAATTCACATAAAATAAAGTAAATTTGTTATGAAATACATTTACAAATACATAAATAATGTACAAAAAATATTTTAAATTTGTTTGAAAATAGATATCAAACTATACTTAAAATTAGGCAAATTTTCATAAAATATATATACGAAATATACATTAAATAATGTAAATATGTATAAAAATATATATACAAAATTCACATAAAATATTGTAAATCGTTTCAAAATAAATAAATAGAATATCAATAAAATTACGAAAATTTATATAATATATAAAAATATACACAAAATAATTTCAATTTGTATAAAAATACATATACAAAATACACATATAATTAGTTAATGTCTATTTATATACATGTACAAAATTCACATAAAATAATGTAAATTTGTATGAAATGAAAACAAATACACATACAATAACTTATATTTATAAAATATATATACAAAATACACATATATAATGTAAAATGGTATCAAAATAAATACAGAATATCAATAAAATAATGTAAATTTGTATGAAAATAATGATGCAAAATATCAATAAAACTAAGCATATTTTTTTTTTTTAAATACATAAACACATAGAATAATCAAATTTTTATTAAAATTAATATACAAAATGCAAAAACAATAAGGTAAATTTGTATTAAAAAAATATGCAACATACACATAAAACAGTGTAAATTTGTTTCAAAATCTTTATACGAATTCACATAAAATAACGTAGATTTCTATAGAAATATATATACAAAATACATTTGAAATGATGTAAATACGTATAAAAATATATATACAAAATACTCATTAAATAATGTATATTCGCGTCAAAATAAATAAACAAAATACCAATAAAAGAATGTGTATTTCTATGAAAATTGATATACAAAATAATAAAAAAATCGTATGAAAATAAATACACAGAATATGAATAAAATAATGTAAATTTGTATGAAAATTAAGATGCATACAATATAAAAATAACGCTTTTTTATAAAAATATATACCAGAACACATAAAATATTTGAGTTATTAAATAAATATACAAAATGCACATACATTAAGGTAAATTTGTATTGAAATAGATATGCAAAGTACATATAAGAGAATGTAAATTTGTTTCAAAATATATATACGAATACACATAAAATAACGTAGATTTCTATAAAAATATATATACAAAATACACATAAAATGAAGTAAATACGAATATAAAAATGTATACAAAATACATATAAAATAATGAAAACTCGTATCAAAATAAATAAATAAAATACTAATAAAAGAATGTATATTTGTATAAATATAAATATACAAAATACACATAAAATAACGTAAATTTATATAAAACTATATACAAAATCAACAAAGTAATTACATTTGTATGAAATTAGATATACAATATACACATAAAATAAGCTAAATTTGAATTGAAATATATATACAACATACATAAAATAATGTAAATTTGTATCAAAATATTTATACAAATACACATATAATAACGTAAATGTGTATAAAAATATATAAAAAAAATACACATAAAATTAAGTAAATACGTATAAAAAATGTATACAAAATACACTTAAAATAATGTAAATTCGTATCAAAATAAATAAACAAAATGCCAATAAAAGAATGTGTATTTGTATAAATATAAATATAGAAAATACACATAACTAACGGAAATTTGTATGAAACTATATACAAAAATACTCAAAAGTAATTAAATTTGTATGAAAATGAATATACAAAATACACAGAAAATAAGCTAAATTTTAATTGAAATATGTATACAAAATACATAAATAATGTAAATGTATCAAAATATTATACAAATACACATATAATAACGTAAATTTTATAAAATATATACAAAATACTCATTAAATAATGTAAATACGTATAAATAATATGTACAAAATACTCATATAATAATATAACTCGTATCAAAATAAATAAACAATACCAATAAATAATGTAAATTTGTGTGAGAATACATTTACAAAATACTCATAAAATAACGCAAATTTCTTTAAAATATATGTACAAAATGCACATAAAATAAAGCAAATTTGCATAAAATATATATACAAAACACATTAAATAATGTAAATGCTTATAAGAATATGTATTCAAAATATCTATCAAATAATCTTAATTGTATCGAATTAAATTAACAAAAAACAATAAAATAATGTAATTTTGGATGAAAATATATATAAAAATACACCTAAAATAGCCTAAATATAGATAACAATATACATAAAATAATTTAAAATTGAATAAATTAATATACAAATAAACATAAAATAAGGTAGATTTGTAATGAAATATATGTACAAAATACACATAAAATAATGTAAATTTGTATGAAAATATATATTTGTATACACATAAAATAACATGAATTTGTATAAATATATATTCAAAATAAACATTAAATAATGTAAATGTATAAAAATATATATACAAAGTACATATAAAATAATATAAAATGTGTTTTCAAAATAAATCAACAAAATACCAATAAAATAATATATATTTGAATGAAAATAAATTTACAAAATACACATAACTAGTAAAATTTATTAAAATATATACACAAATACCTAGAAATAATTTGAATTTATATGAAGTATATATAAAATACACATAAAACTAGGTAAATTTCTTTTGAAATATATATACAAAATACCATAAAATACTGTAAATTTGTGTCAAAATATATCAACAAATACACAAAAATAACGTAAATTTGTAAAAATATATATACAAAATACACATTAAATAATGGAAAGATTATAAAAATATATATACAAAATACACATAGAATTATGTAAAAGCGTATCAAAATAAATGAACAGAATATCAATAAAATAATAAAAATTTTATAAAAATACATATACAAAAATACACATAGAATAATTAAATTTGTATTAAAATTAATATACAAAATGCAAATACAATAAGGTACATTTGTATTAAAAAAAATATGCAAAATACACATAAAACAGTGTAAATTTGTTTTAAAATATATATACGAATACACATAAAATAAAGCAAATTTCTAAAAAATATATATACAAAATACATATTAAATTTTGTATATATATTTTTCTACGTTTTTACATTTTTTTTATGAGTATTTTGTATGTATTTTCTTAAAAATTTACTTTATTTTATTGTGTTATTTGTATTTTGATACAAATTTTATACAAATTCATGCTATTTTATGTGTTTTTGTATATATGTTTTCATACAAATTTATATTATTTTAATTGTATTTTTACATATATTTCATTACAAATTTACCTTATTTTCTGTTTATTTTGTATATTTATTTCATTCAATTTTAAATTATTTCATGTGTATACTTGTATTTGTATTTAGATTATTTTATGTGTATTTTCTATATATATATTTTATTGGTATTTTTTTGTTTTAATTCGATTCGAATTTAGATTATTTCATAGGTATTTTGTATACATATTTTTGTACTCATTTACATTATCTAATGTGTGTTTTGTATATATTTTTTTATGAAAATTTATTTTATGTACATTTTTGTACATATATTTTCATAGAAATTTGCGTTATTTTATTTGTATTTTGTATATATTTTCTCATACAAATTTACATTATTTTATTGGTATTTTGTTTATTTATTTTGATACGAATTACATGATTACATGTGTATTTTGTACATATTTTTTAATACGTATTTATATTATTTAATGTTTATTTTGTTTATATATTTTTATACAAACTTACGTTATTATATGTGTATTTGTATAAATATTTTTATACAAATTTAATTAATTTTATATATTTTTTATATATATTTCAATCCAAATTTAGATTATTTTGTGTGTATTTTGTATATATATATATATATATATATATATATATATATATATATATATATATATATATATATATATATATATATTTATATATACGTATTTACATTATTTGATGTGTATTTTTTATACTTTTTTTATACGTTTTTACTTAATTTTAAGTGTATTTTGTATATGTATTTTTATAGAAATCTACGTTATTTTATGTGTATTCGTATATATATTTTGAAACAAATTTACATTGTTTTATATGTATTTTGCCTATCTATTTCAATACAAATTTACATTATTGTATGTGCATTTTGTATATCTATTTTAATACAAATTCAAATATTTTATGTGTACTTTGGTATCTATAATTTTATATAAAAAAAGCGTTATTTAATAAGTATTTTGCATATTAATTTTCATACAAATTTACATTATTTTATTAATATTCTGTGTATATATTTTGATACGATTTTACATTATTCTATTTGTGTTTTGTATATATTTTTATACATGTTACATTTTTAATGTATTTTGTATATATATTTTATACAAATTTACGTTATTTAAAGTGTATTTGTTTATATATTTTCTTTCAAATTTACATTATTTTAAGTGTATTTTGTAAATATATTTCAATACAAATTTACCTAATTTTATGTGTATTTTGTATATTTATTTTCATAAAAATTTAAATTATATATGTGTATTTTTGTATATAGATTTATACAAATTTAGGTTATTTTATGTGTATTTTGTATATCTATTTTCATACAAATACACATTCTTTATTGACATTTTGTTTATTTATTTTGACATGAATTTACATTATTTAATGTATTTTGTATATATTTTATACGTATTTACATCATTTCATGTGTTTTTTATATATATATTTTTATAGAAATCTACGTTATTTTATGAGTATTCGTATATATATTTTGAAACAAATTGACACTTTTTTATGTGTATTTTGCATATTTTTTGAATACAAATTTACCTTATTGTATGTGCATTTTGAATGTTAATTTTAATACAAATTTAATTATCCTATGTGTATTTTTGTATATGTATTTCTATAAAAATATGCTTTATTTTATGGGTATTTTGCATCTTTATTTTCATACAAATTTACATTATTTTATTGATATTCTGTGTATTTATTTTAATTCGATTTTACATTATTCTATGTGTATTTTGTGTATATATTTTATACAAATGTACGTTACTTTATGTGTATTTGTTTTCATTTCATACAAATTTACATTATTTTATGTGTATTTTGTACATGTATTTAAATACAAATTTAACTATTCATATGAGTATTTTGTATATCTATTTTCATACAAATTGAAATTATTTTCGTTATTTTAGGTGTATTTTGTATATTTTTTTCCTACATATATACGTTCTTTTATCGCAATTTTGTTTATTTATTTTGATACGAATTTACATTATTTGAGGTATATTTGGTGTATATATTTTTATACTTATTTACATCATTTTATATGTATTTTGTATGCATATTTTCATAGAAATTTACTCTATTTTATGAGTATTCGTATATATATTTTGATACAAATTTACATTATTGATGTGTATTTTGCATATCTATTTCAATACAAATTTCCTTTATTGGATGTGCATTTTTTATATTTAATTTAATTCAAATTTATTTATTTTATATGTATTTTTGTATATATATTTTTATACAAATATGCGAAATTATTTGGGTATTTTGCATCTTTATTCTCATACAAAGTTACATTATTTTCTTGATATTCTGTTTATTTATTTTGATACGATTCTACTTTATTTTATGTGTATTTTGTATATATATTTTTATACATATTGAAATTATTAAATGTATATTTTGTATATATATTTTATCCAAATTTACGCTATTTTATGTGTATTTGCTTATCTATTTTCATATAAATTTACCTAATTTTATGTTTGTTTAGTAAATGTATTTCAATACAAATTTGCCTAATTTCATGTGTATTTTGCATATCTATTTTCAAACAAATTTAAATTATTTTTGTGTATTTTTGTATATTTTTTTAAACAAATTTTAGTTATTTTATTTGTATTTTGTATATATATTTTAATACAAATATACATTCTTTTATTGGAATTTTGTTGATTTATTTTCATACGAATTTACGTTATTTTATGTGTATTTTGTATATATATTTTTCTACGTATTTACATTATTTTATGTGTATTTTGTATATATGTTTTTATAAAAATTTACGTTATTTTATTGTGTGTATTCGTATATAATTTGATTCAAATTTTATTCAAATTCATGTTATTTTATGTATATTTGTATTTATATTTTAATGCAAATTTACATTATTTTATGTGCATTTTTACATATATTTCATTACAAATTTACCTTATTTTATGTTTATTTTGTATATTTATTTCATTCAATTTTAAATTATTTTAAGTGTATATTTGTATTTGTATTCATGTTATTTTATGTGTATTTTCTATATATGTTTTCATCCAAAATTACATTATTTTATTGGTATTTTGTTAATTTAACTCGATACGAATTTACTTATTTCATAGGTATTTTGTATAGATATTTTTATACGCATTTACATTATTTAATGTGTATTTTGAATATTTATTTTTATGCAAATATACTTTATTTTATGTGCATTTTTGTACATATATTTTTATAGAAATGTGCGTTATTTTATGTGTATTTTGTATATGTTTTCGCATACAAATTTGTATTATTTTATTGGTATTTTGTTTATTTATTTTGATACGAATTACATGATTATTTGCATATTTTATACATATTTTTTTTATACGTATTTACATTATTTAATGTGTGTTTTGTTTATATATTTTTTACAAATTTACGTTATTATATGTGTATTTGTATAAATATTTTTATACAAATTTACATTATTTTATGTATGTTGTATATATATTTCAATTAAAATTTAGCTTATTTTATGTGTTTTTGTATATCTATTTATATACAAATTTAATTACTTTTGTGGATTTTTGTATATAGTTTTATATAAATTTACGTTATTTTATTTGTATTTTGTATATCTATATATATACAAATACACATTCTTTTATTAGTATTTTGTTTATATATTTTGATACGAATTCACATTATTTTATATGTATTTTCTATACATTTTTTTATACGTAATTACTTCATTTTATGTGTATTTTGTATATATATTTTTATAGAAATCTACGTTATTTTATGTGTATTCGTACATATTTTGAAACAAATTTACATTGTCTTATAGGTATTTTCCATATCTATTTCAATACAAATTTACCTTATTGTATGTGCACTTTGTATATTTATTTTAATACAAGTTCAAATATTTTATGTGTGTTTTGGTATATATATTTAAATAAAAAGCGTTATTTTATGGGTATTTTGCATCTTAATTTTCATACAAATTTACATTATTTTATTAATATTCTGTGTATTTATTCTGATACGATTTTACATTATTCTATTTGTGTTTTGTATATATTTTTTTATACATATTTACATTATTTAATGTGTATTTTGTATATATATTTTATACAAATTTACGTTACGTTAAGTGTATTTGTTTATATATTTTCATTCAAATTTACATTATTTTATATGTATTTTGTTTATGTATATCATTACAAATTTACCTAATTTTATGTGTATTTTGTATATTTCTTTTCATACATATTTAATTATTTTGTGTATTTTTGCATATAGTTTTATACAAATTTAGGTTATTTTATGTACGCATTTACATTATTTAATGAGTGTTTTGTATATATATTTTTATGCAAATTTACTTTATTTTATGTGCATTTTTGTACATATTTTTATAGAAATTTGCGTTATTTTATGTGTATTTTGTATATGTTTTCTCATACAAATTTACATTATTTTATTGCTATTTTGTTTATTTATTTTGATACGAATTACATGATTATATGTGTATTTTGTACATTTTTTTATACGTATTTACATTACTCAAAGTGTATTTTGTTTATATATTTTTAAACAAATTTACATTACTATATGTATTTGTATAAATAATTTGATACAAATTAACATTATTTTATGTATTTTGTATATACATTTCAATTCAAACTTAGCTTATTTTATCTGTATTTTGTATATCTATTTTCATTCAAATTTAATAACTTCTGTGTGTTTTTGTATATAGTTTTATACAAATTTACGTTTTTTTAATGTGTATTTTGTATATTTATATTTATACAAATACACATTCTTTTATTGGTATTTTGTTTATTTATTTTGATACGAATTTACTTTATTTTATGTGTATTTTGAATATATATTTTTCTACGTATTTACATAATTTTAAGTGTATTTTGCATATATATTTTCATATAAATATACGTTATTTTATTGTGTGTATTCGTATATATTTTGATACAAATTAACATTATTTTATGTGTATTTTGCATATCTATTTCAATACAAATTTACCTTATTGTATGTGTATTTTGTATATTTATTTTAATACAAATTTATTTATTTTACGTGTATTTTTGTATATATATTTCTTTTAAATATGAGTTATTTTATGGGTATTTTGCATCTTTATTTTTATAAATTTTTACATTACGTACATATTTTTTATACGTATTTACATTATCTAATGTGTATTTTGTTAAAACATGTTTATACAAATTTACGTTATTATATGTGTATTTGAATAAATATTTTTTATACAAATTTACATTATTTTATTTTTCTTGTATATATAATTCAATTCAAATTTAGCTCATTTTATGTGTCTTTTGTATATCTATTTTCATACAAATCTAATTATTTTTGTCTATTTTTGTATATAGTGTTATACAATTTTACGTTATTGTATGTGTATTTTGTACATTTATATTTATAGAAATACACATTCTTTTATTGGTATTTTGTTTATCTATTTTGATACGAATTTACATTATTTTATGTGTGTTTTGTATACATTTTCTTACACGTATATACTCCATTTTCTGTGTATTTTGTATATATATTTTTATAGAAATCTACGTTATTTTATGTGTATTCGTATATATATTTTGAAACAAATTTACATTGCTTTATATGTATTTTGCATATCTATTTCAATACAAATTTACCTCATTGTATGTGCATTTTGTATATTTATTGTAATACAAATTTAAATATTTTATGTGTATTTTGGTATATATATTTTTACCAAAAAAAATCGTTATTTTATGGGTATTTTGCATCTTTATTTTCATACAAATTTACATTATTTAAATAATATTATGTGTATTTATTTTGATACGATTTTACATTATTCTATTTGTGTTTTGTATATAAATTTTTATACATATTTACATTATTTAATGTGTATTTTTTAAATATATTTGATAGAAATTTACGTTATTTTAAGTGTATTTGTTTATATATTTTCATTCAAATCTACATTATTTTATGTGTATTTTGTATATGTATTTCAATACAAATTTACCTAATTTTATGTGTATTTTGTATATTTATTTTCATACCAATTTAAATAATTTTTTGTATATTTTTCTATAGAGTTTTATACAAATTTACAATATTTTATGTGTTTTGTATATGTATTTTCATACAAATACACATTATTTTATTGATATTTTGTTTATTTATTTTTACACGAATTTTCATTATTTAATGTGTATTTTGTATATATATATTTATACGTATTTACCTCATTTCATGTGTATTTTGTATATATATTTCCATAGAAATCTACGTTATTTTTTGTGTATTCGTATATATAATTTGAAACAAATTGACATTTTTTTATGTGTATTTTGAATATTCTTTCAATACAAATTTACTTTTCTGTATGTGCATTGTGAATATTAATTTTAATACAAATTTAATTATTCTATGTGTATTTTTGTATATGTATTTTCATAAAAATATGGTTTATTTTGTGGGGTTTTTGCATCTTTATTTTCATACAAATTTACATTATTTTATTGATATTCTGTGTATTTATTTTGATACGATTTTACATTATTCTATGTATATTTTGGATATATATTTTATACAAATGTACGTTATTTTATGCGAATTTGTTTTCATTTCATACAAATTGACTTTATTTTATCAGTATTTAGTACATGTATTTAAATACAAATTTAACTAATTATATGTGTATTTTGTATATCTATTTTCATACAAATTTAAATTAATTTTGTGTATTTTCGTATATATTTTTATACAAATTTTCGCAATTTTATGTGTATTTTGTATATTTATTTTCCTACAAATATACATTCTTTTATCGGAATTTGATTTATTTTTGAATGCAATTTACATTATTTTTATATATATATATATATATATATATATATATATATATATATATATATATATATATATATATATATATATATATATATATATATATATATATATATATATATATATATATATATATATATATATATATATATATATATATATATATATATATTTTGTTTATTTATATTTATACGAATTTACATTATTTAATGTGTATTTTGTGTATATATTTTTATACGTATTTACATCATTTCATGTGTGTTTCGTATATATATTTCTATAGAAATCTACGTTATTTTATGTGTATTCGTATATATATTTTTAAACAAATGTACATTATTTTATGTGTATTTTGTATATATATTTTATTACAAATTTGCCTTATTTGATGTTTATTTTTATATTTATTTTCATTCAAATTCAAATTATTTTATGTGAATATATTTATTTGTATTTACGTCATTTTATGTGAATTTTCTATATATATTTTCTTTCAAAATTACATTATTTTATCGGTATTTTGTTCATTTATTTCGATACGAATTTAGGTTACTTCATGTGTATTTTTTATACATATTTTTATACGCATTTACATTATTTAATGTGTGTTTTGTGTATATATTTTTTATACAATTTTACTTCATTTTATGTGCATTTGTGTTGTTGTTATACAAATTTACATTATTTTAAGAGTATTCTGTCCTTTTTTTTATTACAAATTTGCCTTATTTTAAGTATAATTTGTTTATTTATTCTTCTACAAATTTAAAGTATTTGATTTGCGTTTTTGTACATATATTTTTATAAAAATTTGCGTTATTTTATGTTTATTTTGTATATATTTTTTCATACAAATTTACATTTTTTATTATTATTTTGTTTATGTATTTTGATACGAGTTTACATTATTATTGGTGTATTTTGTATATATTTTGTATACGTATTTTCATTATTTAATGTGTATTTTGTTTATATATTTCAAAACAAATTTACGTTACTATATGCGTATTTGTTTAATTATTTTGATACAAATATACATTATTTTACGTTTTTTTATATATATTTCAATACAAATTTAGTTTATTTTATATATATTTTGTACATCTATTTTCATACACATTTAATTACTTTTGTGTATTTTTGTATAGTTTTATACAAATTTACGTTATTTTATGTGTATTTTGTATATTTATTTTCATACAAATTCACATTCTTCTATTGGTATTTTGTTTATTTATTTTGGTACGAATTTACATTATTTTATGTGTATTTTGTATATATTTTTATACGTATTTACATTATTTTATGTGTATTTTTTATATATATTTTTATAATAATCTACGTTTTTTATGTTTATTCGTCTATATATTTTGTAACAAATTTACATTGTTTGATGAGTGCTTTGCATATCTATTTCCATACAAATTGAAATTATTTTTGTTTATTTTTGTATATATTTTTATACAAATTTTAGTTATTTTATATATTATTTTGTATATTTATTTTCCTACATTTATACATTATATTTTTAAGATTTAGTTTATTGAATTTTAGACGAATTTACCTATTATAGGTGTATTTTGTATATATATTTTTATACGTATCTACATCATTTTATGTGTATTTTTTATATATATTTTCATAAAAATTTACTTTATTTTATGTGTTTTCGTATATATTTTTTAATACAAATCTACATTATTTGATATGTATTTTGCATATTTATTTCAATACAAATTTACCTTAATGTACGTGCATTTTTGTATATTTATTTTAATACAAGTTTAATTATTTTATGTGTATTTTTGTATATATATTTTTATACAAATATCCATTATTTTATGGGTATTTTGCATCTTTATTTTCATAGAAATCTAAATTATTTTATTGATAGTCTGCTCATTTAGTTTGATACGATTTTACGTTATTCTATGTGTATTTTGTATATATTTTTTATACATTTTTCCATTATTTAATGTGTATTTTGTATATATATTTCATACATATTTAAATTATTTTATATGTATTTGTTGATATATTTTGACACAAATATACAAAATTTTTGGGTATTTTGTATATATATTTCAAAAAAAAATTTATATGTATTTTGTATATCTATTTTCATACAAATTCAAATTATTTTTTGGGTATTTTTCTATATATTTTAAAACAAATTTAAGTTATTTTATTTGTATTTTGTAAATTTATTTTCATTCAAATATATATTATTTTATTGGTATTTTGTTGATTTATCTTGATACGAATTTACATTATTTTATATGTACTTTGTATATATATTTTTATAAGCATTTACATTATTTAATGTTTATTTTGAATATATATTTTTTATACAAATTCATGTTATTTTATATGTATTTGTATATATGTTTTCATACAAATTGACATTATTTTATGTGTATTTTGTACATATATTTCATGACAAATTTACCTTATTTCATGTTTATTTTGTATATTTATTTAATTCAATTTTAAATTATTTTATGTGAATGATTCTATTTGTATTTAGGTTATTTGATGTGTATTTTCTATATATATTTTCATTCATAACTACATTATTTTATTGGTATTTTGTTAATTTAACTCGATACGAGTTTACATTATTTCATAGGTATTTTGAATACATATTTTGATACGCATTTCTATTATTTAATATGTGTTTTATATATATATTTTTATGCAAATTTACTTTATTTTACGTGCATTTTTGTACATATATTTTTATAGAAATTTTAGTTATTTTATGTGTATTTTGTATACGTTTCCTCATTCAAATTTACATTAATTTATTGGTATTTTGTTTACTTATTTTGATACGAGTTACATTATTATATGTGTATTTTGTACATATTTTTCATACGTATTTAAAGTATTTAATGAGTATTTTGTTTATATATTTTTATACAAATTTACGTTATTATATGTGTATTTGTATACATAATTTTATACAAATTTACATTATTTTATGTATTTTGTATATATATTTCAATTCAAATATAGCTTATTTTATGTGTATTTTGCATATCTATTTTCATACAGATTTAATTACTTCTGTGTATTTTTGTATATAGTTTTATAAAATTTACGTTATTATATGTGTATTTTGTATATTTATATTTATACAAAATTATACACATTCTTTTATTGATATTTTGTTTATTTATTTTGATTCGAATTTACATTATTTTATGTGTATTTTGTATACATTTTTTTATACGTATTTCCTTAATTTTATGTGTATTTTGTATATGTAATTTTATAGAAATCTACGTTATTTTATTTGTATTCGTATATATATTTTGAAACAAATTTACATTGTTTTATATGTATTTTTGCATATCTCTTTCAATACAAATCTACCTTATTGTATGTGCATTTTGTATATTTATTTCAATACAAATTTAAATATTTTATGTGTATTTTGGTATATACATTTTTTAAAGAAAATGCGCTATTTTATGGGAATTTTGCATCTTTATTTTTATACAAATCTACGTTATTTTATTAATATTCTGTGTATTTATTTTGATACGCTTTTACATTATTCTATTTGTTTTTTGTATATATTTTTTTATACATATTTACATTATTTAATGTGTATCTTGCATATATATTTTATTCAAATTTACGTTGTTATAAGTGTATTTGTTTAATATTTTCATAAAATTTACAATTTTTTATGTGTATTTTGTTTATGTATTTCAATACAAATCTGCCTAATTTTATATGTGTTTTGCATATCTATTTTCAAACAAATTTAATTTATTTTTGTGTATTTTTTTATATATTTTATACAAATTGTAGTTATTCTATTTGTATTTTGTATATATATTTTCTTACAAATATACATTCTTTTATTTGAATTTTATTTATTTATTTTGATACGAATTTACATTATTTTATGTGTATTTTGTATATATATTTTTCTACGTATTTAAATTATTTTGTGTATTTTGTATATACATTTTCATAAAAATTTACGTTATTTTATTGTCTGTGTTCGTATATATTTTGATACAAATTTTATTCAAATTCTTGTTTTTTTATGTGTATTTGTATATATATTTTCATACAAATTTATATTATTTAATGTGTATTTTTACATATATTTCATTACAAATTTATCTTATTTTATGTTTATTTTGTATATTTATTTCATTCAATTTTAAATTTTTTTATGTGTATATTTGTATTTTGTATACATATTTTTATACTCATTTACATTATCTAATGTGTGTTTTGTATATCTATCTTTATGCAAATTTATTTTATGTGCATTTTTGTACATAAATTTCTATAGAAATTTGCGTTATTTTATGTGTATTTTGTATATATTTTCTTATAAAAATTTACATTATTTTATTGATATTTTGTTTATATATTTTGATACGAATTACTTGATTATATTTGTGTTTTGTACATATTTTTCATACGTTTTTACATTATTTAATGTGTATTTTGTTTATATATTTTGATACAAACTTACGTTATTATATGTGTATTTGTATAAATATTTTGATACAAATTTACTTTATTTTATGTATTTTGTATATATATTTCAATTCAAATTAAGCTTATTTTGTGTGTATTTTGTATATCTATTTTCATACACATTTAATTAATTCAGTGTATTTTTGTATATAGTTTTATATAAATTTAGGTTATCTTATGTGTATTTTGTATATTTATATTTATACAAATACAAGTTCTTTTATTGGTATTTTGTTTATTTATTTTGATACGAATTTACATTATTTTTTGTGTATTTTGTATATATTTTTTTATACGTATTTACTTCATTTTATGTGTATTCGTATATATATTTTGAAACAAATTTACAATGTTTTATATGTACTTTGCATATCTATTTCAATACAAATTTACCTTATTGTATGTGTATTTTGTATATTTATTATAATACAAATTTAAAATTTTTATGTGTATTTTGTTATATATATAAAAAAAAAGCGTTATTTTATTGGTATTTTGCTTCTTTATTCTCATACAAATTTACATTATTTTATTAATATTCTGTGTATTTATTTTGATACGATTTTACATTATTATATTTGTGTTTTGTATATATTTTTTATACATATTTACATTATTTAATTTGTATTTTGTATATATATTTTATACAAATTTAAGGTATTTTAAGTGTATTTGCTTATGTATTTTCATTTAATTTAACATTATTTTATATGTATTTTGTAAATGTATTTCAATACAAATTTACCTAATTTTATGTGTATTTTGTACATTTATTTTCCTACAAATTTAAATTATTTTTTGTATTTTTGTATATAGTTGTATACAAATTTAGGTTATTTTATTTGTATTTTGTATATCTATTTTCATACAAATACACATTCTTTTATCGATATTTTGTTTATTTATTTTGACGCGAATTTACATTATTTAATGTGTATTTTGTATATATATTTCTATAGAAATCTACGATAATTTATGTGTATTCATATATATATTTTGAAACAAATTTACACAGTTTTGTGTGTATTTTGCATATTTTTTCAATACAAATTTACCTTATTGTATGTCCATTTTTTATATTAATTTTAATATAAATTTGATTATTTTATGTGTATTTTTGTATACGTATTTTTAAAAAAAATATGCTTTATTTTATGGGTATTCTGCATCTTTATCTTCATACAAATTTACATTATTTTATTGATATTCTGTGTATTTATTTTGATACGATTTTACATTATTCTATGTGTATTTTGTATATATATTTTATACAAATGTACGTTGTTTTATGTGTATTTGTTTTCATATCATACAAATTTACATTATCTTATGTGTATTTTTTACATGTATTTAAATACAAATTTAACTAATTATATGTGTTTTTTGTATATCTATTGTTATACAAATTGAAACTATTTTTTGTTTGTTTTTTGTATATATTTTAACACAAATTTTCGTTATTTTATGTGTATTTTGTATATATATTTTCCTACAAATATACGTTCTTTTATCAGAATTTTGTTTATTTATTTTGATTCGAATTTACATTATTTGAGGTATATTTGGTATGTATATTTTTATACTTATTTACATCATTTTATATGTATTTTGTATGTATATTTTCATAGAAATTTACTCTATTTTATGTGTATTCGTATATATATTTTGATACAAATTTTCATTATTTATGTGTATTTTGCATATCTATATCAATACAAATTTACTTTATTGTATGTGCATTTTGTACAATTATCCTAATACAAATTAAATTAGTTTATGTGTATTTTATTTTTGTATATATATGAATATTATGCAAATATGCGTTATTATATGGGTATTTTGCATCTTTATTTTCATACAAATTTACATTATTTTATTGATATTTTGTTTATTTATTTTGATACGGTTTTACATTATTCTATGTGTATTTTGTATATATTTTTTTTATATATATTTACATTATTTAATGTTTATTATGGAGTATGCATCTCATGTGTGGGGGGGCTCCACTCACACAGCTCTTCTAGACAGAGTGGAGGCTAAGGCTCTTCGTCTCATCAGCTCTCCTCCTCATACTGATAGTCTTCTACCTCTTAAATTCCGCCGCAATGTTGCCTCTCTTTCTATCTTCTATCGATATTTCCACGCTGACTGCTCTTCTGAACTTGCTAACTGCATGCCTCCCCCCCTCCCGCGGCCCCGCTGCACTCGACTTTCTACTCATGCTCATCCCTATACTGTCCAAACCCCTTAGGCAAGAGTTAACCAGCATCTTCACTCTTTCATCCCTCACGCTGGTAAACTCTGGAACAATCTTCCTTCATCTGTATTTCCTCCTGCCTACGACTTGAATTCTTTCAAGAGGAGGGTATCAGGACACCTCTCCTCCCGAAACTGACCTATCTTTCGGCCACCTCTTTGGACTCTTTTTTTAGGAGCAGTGAGTAGCGGGCTTTTTTTTTTATTAATGTTTACTTTTTTTGTGCCCTTGAACTGTCTCCTTTGCTGTAAAAAAAAAAAAAAAAAAAAAATTGTTTGTTTATATATTTTCATACAAATTTACATTATTTTATGTGTATTTTGTATATGTATTTCAATACAATTTTTCCTAATTTTATGTGAGTTTGCATATCTATTTTCAAATAAATTTAAATTATTTTTGTGTATTTTTGTATATATTTTTACACAAATTTTAATTATTTTATTTGTATTTTGTATACATATTTTCCTACAAATATACATTCTTTTACTTGAATTTTGTTTATTTATTTTGATACGAATTTACATTATTTGATGTGTATTTTGTATATATATTTTTCTAGGTATTTAAATTATTTTATGTGTATTTATATATACATTTTCATAAAAAAATACGTTATTTTATTGTGTGCATTCGTATATATTTTGATACAAATTTCATACAAATTCATGTTATTTTATGTGTATTTGTATATATATTTTAATACAAATTTTTATTATTTTATGTGTATCTTTATATATATTTCATTACAAATTTACCTTATTTTATGTTTATTTTGTATATTTATTTCATTAAATTTCAAATTATTTTATGTGTATATTTGTATTTGTATTAAGGTTATTTTATGTGTATTTTCTATATATATTTTCATCCAAAATTACATTATTTTATTGGTATTTTCTTAATTTAACTCGATGCGAATTTAAATTATTTCATAGGTATTTTGTATGCATATTTTTTATACTCATTTACATTATCTAATGTGTGTTTTGTATATATTTTTTTATGCAAATATATTTAATGTGCATTTTTGTACATATATTTTTATAGAAATTTGCGTTATTTTATGTGTATTATTTTTTTGGTATTTTGTTTATTTATTTTGAGACGAATTAAATGATTATATGTGTATTTTGTACATATTTTTTTATACGTATTTACATTATTTAATGTGTATTTTGTTTATATATTTTTATACAAATTTACGTTATTATATGTGTATTTGTATAAATATTTTGATACAAATTTATATTATTTTATGTATGTTGTATATATATCTCAATTCAAATTTAGTTTATTTTGTGTGTATTTTATATATCTATTTTCATACAATTTTTATTACTTCTGTGTATTTTTGTATATAATTTTATATAAATTTTCGTTATTGTAAGTGCATTTTGTATATTTATATTTATACAAATACACATTCTTTTATTGGTATTTTGTTTATTTATATTTATACGAATTTACATTATTTTATATGTATTTTGGATACATTTTTTTATACGTTTTTACTTAATTTTATGTGTATTTTGTATATGCATTTTTATAGAAATTTACGTTATTTTATGTGTATTCGTATATATATTTTGAAACAAATTTACATTGTTTTTTATGTATTTTGCATATCTATTTCAATACAAATTTACCTTATTGTATGGGCATTTTGTATATTTAATTTAATACAAATTCAAATATTTTATGTGTATTTTGGTATATATATGCATTTTTATAGAAATTTACGTTATTTTATGTGTATTCGTATATATATTTTGAAACAAATTTACATTGTTTTTTATGTATTTTGCATATCTATTTCAATACAAATTTACCTTATTGTATGGGCATTTAGTATATTTAATTTAATACAAATTCAAATATTTTATGTGTATTTTGGTATATATAATTCTATAAAAAATGCGTTTTTTTATAGGTGTTTTGCAACTTAATTTTCATACAAATTTACATCATTTTATTAATATTCTGTATATATATTTTGATACGATTTGACATAATTATATTTGTGTTTTGTATATATATATTTTTTTAAATATTTACATTATTTAATGTGTATTTTGTATATATATTTCATACAAATTTACGTTATTCTAAGTGTATTTGTTTATATATTTTCATTCAAATTTACATTATTTTAAGTGTATTTTGTATATCTATTTCAATACAAATTTACCTAATTTTATGTGTATTTTGTATATTTATTTTCATACAAATATGAATTATTTTTGTGTATTTTTGTATATAGTTTTATACAAATTTTGGTTATTTTATGAGAATTTTGTATATCTATTTTCATAAAAATACACATTCTTTCATTGATATTTTGTTTATTTATTTTGACGCGAATTTACATTATTTAATGTGTATTTTCTATTTATATTTTTATACGTATTTAAGTCATTTCATGTGTATTTTCTATTTCTATAGAAATCCTCGTAATTTTATAAGTATTCGTATATAGATTTTGAAACAAATTTACACTGTTTTATGTGTATTTTGCATATTTTTTCAATACATATTTATCTTATTGTATATGCATTTTGTATGTTAATTTTAATACCAAATTTATTATTATATATATATTTTTGTATATGTATTTTTATAAAAATAGCTTTATTTTATTGGTATTTTGCATCTTTATTTTCATACAAATTTACATTATTTTATTGATATTCTGTGTATTTATTTTGATACGATTTTACATTATTCTATGTGTATTTTGTATATATATTTTGTACAAATGTACGTTACTTTATGTGTATTTGTTTTCATTTCATACAAATTTACATTATTTTATATGTATTTTGTACATTTATTTGAATACAAATTTAACTAATTATATGTTTATTTTGTATATCTATTTTCATACAAATTGAAATAATTTTTGTGTATTTTTGTATATATTTTTATGTAAATTTTCGTTATTTTAGTGCATTTTGTATACTTATTTTCTTACAAATATAAGCTCTTTTATCGGAATTTTGTTTATTTATTTTGATACGAATTTACATTATTTGAGGTATATTTGGTATATATATTTTTATACTTATTTTAATCATTTTATATGTATTTTGTATGTATATTTTCATAGAAATTTACTCTATTTTATGAGTATTCGTATATATATTTTGATACAAATTGACATTATTGATGTGTATTTTGCATATCTTTTTCAATACAAATTTACTTTATTGTATGTGCATTTTGTATATTTATTTTAATACAAATTTAATTATTTTATATGTATGTTTGTATATATATTTTTATACAAATATGCGTTATTATATGGGTATTTTGCATCTTTATTCTCATACATATTTACATTATTTTATTGATATTCTGTTTATTTATTTTGATACGATTTATAATTATGGTATGTTTATTTTGTATATATTTTTTTACATATATTTAAATTATTTATTGTATATTTTGTTAATATATTTTATCCAAATTTACTTTATTTTATGTGTATTTGTTTATATAATTTCATACAAATTTACATTATTTTATGTGTGTTTTGTATATGTATTTCAATACAAATTTGCCAAATTTTATGTATATTTTGCATATCTATTTTCAAACAAATTTAAATTATTTTTGTGTATTTTTGTATATATTTTCATCCAAATTTTAGTTATTTTATTTGTATTTTGTATATATGTTTTCCTACAAATATACATTCTTTTATTGGAATTTTGTTTATTTATTTTGATACGAATTTACATTATTTTATGAGTATTTTGTATATATATTTTTCTACGTATTTACATTATTGTATGTGTATTTTGTATATATATATATTTTCAAAAAAAATTTCGTTATTTTATTCTGTGTATTCGTATATAATTTGATACAAATTGTAAACAAATTCATGTTATTTTATTTGTATTTGTATATATATTTTCATATAAATTTACATTATTTTATGTGCATTTTTAAATATATTTCATTATAAATTTACCTTATTTTATGTTTATTTTGTATATTTATTTCATTCAATTTTAAAATATTTTATGTGTATATTTTTCTTTGTATTTAGATTATTTTGTGTATATTTTCTCTATATATTTTCATCCAAAATCACATTATTTTATTGGTATTTTGTTAAATTAATTCGATGCGAATTTAGATTATTTCACAGGTATTTTGTATACATATTTTTATACTCATTTACATTATTTAAAATGTGTTTTGTATAATTATTTTTATGGAAATTTACTTTATTTTATGTGCATTTTTGTACATATATTTTTATTGAAATTTGCGTTATTTTATGTGTATTTTGTATATGTTTTCTCATACAAATTTACATTATTTTATTGGTATTTTGTTTATTTATTTTGATACGAATTACATGATTATTTGTATATTTTGTTCACATTTTTTTATATGTATTTACTTCATTATATATGTATTTTGTATATATATTTTTATAGAAATCTACGTTATTTTATGTGTATTCGTATATATATTTTGAAACAAATTTACATTGTTTTATATGTATTTTGCATACCTATTTCAATACAAATATATTGTATGTGTATTTTGTATATTTATTCTTATACAAATTCAAATATTTCATATGTGTTTTGGTATATATATTTAAAAAAAAATGCATTATTTTATGGGTATTTTGCATCATAATTTTCATACAAATTTACATTATTTAATTAATATTCTGTGTATTTATCTTGATACGATTTTACATTATTCTTTTATTGGTATTTTGATTATTTATTACGATTCGAATTTACATTATTTTATGTGTATTTTGTATACATTTTTTTATACGTATTTACTTCATTCTATTTGTATTTTGTATATATTTTTATGGAAATCTACGTTATTTTATGTGTATTCGTATATATATTTTGAAACAAATTTACATTGTTTTATATGTATTTTGCATATCTATTTCAATACAAATTTACCTTATTGTATGTGCATTTTGTATATTTATTTTAATACAAATTTGCCTAACTTTATGTGTATTTTGCATATATATTTTCAAACAAATTTAAATTATTTTTGTGTATTTTTGTATATATTTTTCTACAAATTTTAGTTATTTTATTTGTATTTTGTATATATATTTTCCTACAAATATACATTCTTTTATTGTAATTTTGTTTATTTATTTTGATACGAATTTACATTATTTTATAAGTATTTTGTATATATATTTTTGTACGTATTTACATTATTGTATGTGTATTTTGTATATATATTTTCATAAAAAAATTATGTTATTTTATTGTGTGTATTCGTATATAATTTGATACAAATTGTAAAGAAATTCATGTTATTTTATTTGTATTTTTATATATATTTTCATACAAATTTACTTTATTTTATGTGCATTTTTAAATATATTTCATTACAAATTTACCTTATTTTATGTTTATTTTGTATATTTATTTTATTCAATTTTAAATTATTTTATGTGTATATTTTTATTTGTATTTAGGTTATTTTCCGTGTATTTTCTATATATATTTTCATCCAAAATCACATTATTTTATTGGTATTTTGTTAATTTAATTCGATACGAGTTTAGATTATTTCATAGGTATTTTGTATACAAATTTTTATACGCATTGACATTATTTAATGTTTGTTTTGTATAATTATTTTTATGGAAATTTACTTTATTTTATGTGCATTTTTGTACATATATTTTTATTGAAATTTGCGTTATTTTATGTGTATCTTGTTTATGCTTTCTCATACAAATTTACATTATTTTATTGGTATTTTGTTTATTTATTTTGATACGAATTACATGATTATTTGTATATTTTGTACACATTTTTTTATACGTGTTTACTTCATTTTATATATATTTTGTATATATATTTTTATAGAAATCTACGTTATTTTATGTGTATTCGTATATATATTTTGAAACAAATTTACACTTTTTTATATGTATTTTGCATACCTATTTCAATATAAATCTACCTTATTGTATGTGCATTTTGTATATTTATTTTAATACAAATTCAAATATTTCATATGTGTTTTGGTATATATATTTATAAAAAAAAGCGTTATTTTATGGGTATTTTGCATCATAATTTTCATACAAATTAACATTATTTTATTAATATTCTGTGTATTTATTTTGATACGATTTTTCATTATTCTCTTTGTGTTTTGTATGTATTTTTTTATACATATTTACATTATTTAATGAGTATTTTGTAAATATATTTTATACAAATTTACGTTATTGTAAGTGTATTTGTTTATATAGTTTCATTCAAATTTACATCATTTTATGTATATTTTGTATATGTATTTCAATACAAATTTACTTAATTTTATATGTATTTTGTATATTTCTTTTCATACAATTTTAAATTGTTTTTGTGTATTTTTGTATATAGTTTTATACAATTTTAGGTTATTTTATGTACGCATTTACATTACTTAATGTATGTTTTGTATATGTATTTTTAAGCAAATTTACTTTATTTTATGTGCATTTTTGTACATATATTTTTATAGAAATTTGCGTTATTTTATGTGTATTTGTATATGTTTTCTCATACAAATTTACATTATTTTATTGCTATTTTGTTTATTTATTTTGATACGAATTCCTTGATTATATGTGTATTTTGTACATATTTTTATACGTATTCACATTACTTAATGTGTATTTTGTTTATATATTTTTAATCAAATTTACTTTATTATATGTATTTGTATAAATATTTTGATACAAATTTACATTATTTTATGTATTTTGTATATATATTTTTCTACGTATTTACATTAATTTATGTGTATTTTGCAAATATATTTTCATAAAAAATTTACCATATTTTATTGTGTGTATTCGTATATATTTTGATACAAATTTACTTTATTTTATGTGCATTTTGCATATCTATTTCAATACAAGTTTTCCTTCTTGTATGTGTGTTTTGTATATTTAATTTAATATAAATTAATTTTTTATGTGTATTTTTGTATTTTTTTTTTTTAAATACGAGTTATTTTATGGGTATTTTGCATCTTTATTTTCATAAATTTTTACATTACGTACATATTTTTTATACGTATTTACATTATTTAATATGTATTTTGATTATATATTTTTATACAAATTTACGTTATTATATGTATATTTGAATAAATATTTTGATACAAATTTACATTAATTTATGTATTTTGTATATATATTTCAATTCAAATTCAGCTTATTTTATGTGTCTTTTGTATATCTATTTTCATACAAATTTAATAATTTTTGTTTATTTTTGTATATAGTCTTATACAATTTTACGTTATTTTATGTGAATTTTGTATATTTATATTTAAACAAACATTTTCTTATACGTATTTACTTTATTTTATGTGTATTCGTATATATATTTTGAAACAAATTTGCATTATTTTATATGTATTTTGCATATCTATTTTAATACAAATTTACCTTTTTGTATGTGCATTTTGTATATTTATTTTAATACAAATTTTAATATTTTATGTGTATTTTGGTATATATATTTTTATAAGAAATGCGTTATTTTATGTGTATTTTGCATCTTTATTTTCATACAAATTAACATTATTTAATTAATATTCTGTGTATTTATCTTGATACGATTTTACATTATTCTATTTGTGTTTTATATATATATATATATATATATATATATATATATATATATATATATATATATATATATATATATATATATATATATATATATATATTTTATACATATTTACATTACTTAATGTGTATTTTGTAAATATATTTTATACAAATCTACGTTATTTTAAGTGTATTTGTTTATATATTTTCATTCAAATTTACATTATTTTATGTGTATTTTGCATATATATTTCAATACAAATTTACCTAATTTTATATGTATTTTGTATATTTCTTTTCATAAAAATTTAAATTGTTTTTGTGTATTTTTGTATATAGTTTTATACAAATTTAGGTTATTTTATGTACGCATTTACATTACTTAATGTGTGTTTTGTATATATATTTTTACGCAAATTTACTTTATTTTATGTGCATTTTTGTACATATATTTTAATAGAAATTTGCGTTATTTTATGTGTATTTGTATATGTTTTCTCATACAAATTTACATTATTTTATTGTTATTTTGTTTATTTATTTTGATACGAATTACATGATTATATGTGTATTTTGTACATATTTTTTATACGCATTTACATTACTTAATGTGCATTTTGTTTATATATTTTTTTAACAAATTTACTTCATTATATGAATTTGTATAAATATTTTGATACAAATATACATTTTTTTATGTATTTTGTATATACATTCCAATTCAAATTTTGCTTATTTTATGTGTATTTTGTATATCTATTTTCATTCAAATTTAATTACTTCTGTGTATTTTTGTATTTAGGGTTAATCAAATTTACGTTATTTTATGTGTATTCTGAATATTTATATTCATGCAAATACACATTTTTTTATTGGTATTTTGATTATTTATTTTGATTCGAATTTACATTATTTTATGTGTATTTTGTATACATTTTTTTATACGTGTTTACTTCATATTATGTGTATTTTGTTTATATTTTTATAGAAATCTACGTTATTTTATGTGTATTCGTATATATATTTTCAAACAAATCTACATTGTTTTATATGTATTTTGCATATCTATTTCAATACAAATTTACCTTATTGTATGTGCATTTTGTATATTTGTTTTAATACAAATTTGCCTAATTTTATGTGTATTTTGCATAAATATTTTCAAACAAATTAAAATTATTTTTGTATATTTTTGTATATATTTTTATACAGATTTTAGTTATTTTATTTGTATTTTGTATATATATTTTTCTACGTATTTACATTAATTTATGTGTATTTTGCATATATATTTTCAAAAAAATTTACCTTAATTTATTGTGTGTATTCGTATATATTTTGATTCAAATTTACATTATTTTATGTGTATTTTGCATATCTATTTGAATACAAATTTACCTTATTGTATGTGTGTTTTGTATATTTATTTTAATACAAATTTAATTATTTTATATGTATTTTTGTATATATATGTTTTTAAATATGAGTTATTTTATTGGTATTTTGCATCTTTATTTTTATAAATTTTTACATTACGTACATATTTTTTATACGTATTTACATTATTTAATGTGTATTTTGTTTATATATTTTTATACAAATTCAAGTTTTTATATGTGTATTTGTATAAATATTTTGATACAAATTTACATTATTTTATGTATTTTGTATATTTAATTCAATTCAAATTTAGCTTATTTTATGTGTCTTTTGTACATCTATTTTCATACTAATTTAATTATTTCTGTTTATTTTTCGTATATAGTTTTATACAATTTTACGTTATGTTATGTTTATTTTGTATATTTATATTTATACAAATACACATTCTTTTATTGGTATTTTGTTTATTTATTTTGATACGAATTTACATTATTTTATATGTATTTTGTATACATTTTCTTATACGTATTTACTTCATTTTATGTGTATTTTGTATATATATTTTTTATAGAAATCTACGTTATTTTAAGTGTATTCGTATATATATTTTGAAACAAATTTACATTGTTTTATATGTATTTTGCATATCTATTTCAATACAAATTTACCTTTTTGTATGTGCATTTAGTATATTTATTGTTATACAAATTTAAATATTTTATATGTATTTTGGCATATATTTAAAAAAAAAAGTGTTATTTTATGGGTATTTTGCATCTTTATTTTCATATAAATTTACATTATTTTATTAATATTCTGTGTATTTATTTTGATACTATTTTACATTATTCTATTTGTGTTTTTTTATTTTTTTTATACATATTTACATTATTTAATGTGTATTTTGAATATATATTTTATACAAATTTACGTTATTTTAAGTGTATTTGTTTATATATTTTCATTCAAATTTACATTATTTTATATGTATTTTGTATATGTATTTCAATACAAATTTACCTAATTTTATGTGTATTTTGTATATTTATTTTCATACAAATTTAAATTATTTTTTGTGTATATTTGTATAGACTTTTATACAAATTTACAATATTTTATGTATATTTTGTATATCTATTTTCATACAAATACACATTCTTTTATTGATATTTTGTTTATTTATTTTGACGCGAGTTTATTATTTAATGTGTATTTTCTATATATATTTTTATACGTATTTACATCATTTCATGTTTATTTTGTATATATATTTCTATAGAAATCTACGTTATTGTATGTGTATTCGTATATATATTTTGAAACAAATTTACACTCTTTTATGTATATTTTGCATATATTTTCCATACAAATTTACCTTATTGTATGTGAATTTTGTATGTTAATTTTAATACAAATTTAATTATTCTATGTGTATTTTTGTATATGTATTTTTATAAAAATATTCTTTATTTTATGGGTATTTTGAATCTTTATTTTCATACAAATTTACATTATTTAATTTATATTCTGTGTATTTATTTTAATTCGATTTTACATTATTCTATGTGTATTTTGTATATATATTTTATACAAATGTACGTTACTTTATGTGTATTTGTTTTCAAATCATACAAATTTACATTATTTTATGTGTATTTTGTACATATATTTAAATACAAATTTGACTATTTATATGTGTATTTTGTATATCTATTTGCATATAAATTGATTTTTTTTTTTTTGTATATATTTTTATGTAAATTTTCGTTATTTTATGTGTATTTTGTATATTTATTTTCCTACAAATATGGGTTCTTTTATCGGAATTTTGTTTAGTTATTTTGATACGAATTTACATTATTTGAGGTATATTTGGTATATATATTTTTCTACGTATTTCCATTATTTTATGTGTATTTTGTATATATATTTTTATAGAAATTTACGTTATTTTATTTGTATTCGTGTATATATTTTGAAACAAATTTACATTGTTTTATGTGTATTTTGCATATCTATTTCAATACAAATTTACCGTGTTGTATATGCATTTCTTTTATTTATTTTAATACAAATTTAAATATTTCATGTGTATTTTTGTATATATATATATATATATATATATATATATATATATATATATATATATATATATATATATATATATATATATATATATATATATATATATATATATATATATATATATATATATATATATATATATATATATATATATATATATATATATATATATATATATATATATATATATATATATTTATATTTAAAGTTTATTTTACATATTACATATTTTATACGTATTTACATTATTTAATGTGTATTTTGTTTATATATTTTATAAAATTTACGTTGTTATATGTGTATTTGAATACATATTTTGATACAAAGTTACATTGTTTTATGTATTTTGTATATTTATTTTATGGTATTTTGAATCTTTATTTTCATACAAATCTACATTATTTAATTGATATGCTGTGTTTATTTTAATTCGATTTTACATTATTCTATAATTTTGTATAAATATTTTATACAAATGTACGTTACTTTATGTGTATTTGTTTTCAAATCCAAATTTACATTATTTTATGTATTTTGTACATGTATATAAATACAAATTGACTATTTATATGTTATTTGTATATCTATTTGCATACAAATTGAAATTATTTTCTTTTTTTTTGTATATATTTCTATGTAAATTTTCGTTATTTTATGTGTATTTTGTATATTTATTTTCCTACAAATATACATTCTTTTAGTGGAATTTTGTTTATTTATTTTGATACGAGTTTACATTATTTTATGTGTATTTTGTATATATATTTTTCTACGTATTTACACTATTTTATGTGTATTTTGTATATATATTTTCATAAAAATTTACGTTATTTTATTGTGTGTATTCGTATATATTTTGATGCATATTTACATTATTTTATGTGTATTTTGCATATCTATTTCAATACAAATTTACCGTATTGTATGTGTATTTTTTATATTTATTTTAATACAAATTTAAATATTTTATGTGTATTTTTGTATATATATATATTTTTTTTATATATGAGTTATTTTATGGGTATTTTGCATCTTTTTTTTTAAAGTTTTACATTACGTACATATTTTTTATACGTATTTACATTATTTAATGTGTATTTTGTTTATATATTTTTAAAAAAAATTTACGTTATTATATGTGTATTTGAATAAATATTTTGATACAAAGTTACATTGTTTTATGTATTTTGTATATCTATTTCAATTCAAATTAAGCTTATTTTATTTGTCTTTTGTATATCTATTTTCATACAACTTTATTTATTTTTTGTTTATTTTTGTATATAGTTTTATACAATTTTACGTTATTTTATGTGTATTTTGTATATTTATAGTTATACAAATACACATTCTTTTATTGGTATTTTGTTTATTTATTTTGATACGAATTTACATTATTTTATGTGTATTTTTTATACATTTTCTTATACGTATTTACTTCATTTTATGTGTATTTTGTATATATATTTTTTATAGAAATCTACGTTATTTTAAGTGTATTCGTATATATATTTTGAAACAAATTTACATTGTTTTATATGTATTTTGCATATCTATTTCAATACAAATTTACCTTATTGTATGTGCATTTAGTATATTTATTGTTATACAAATTTAAATATTTTATATGTATTTTGGCATATATTTTTTTATAAAAAAAAAGTGTTATTTTATGGGTATTTTGCATCTTTATTTTCATATAAATTTACATTATTTTATTAATATTCGGTGTATTTATTTTGATACTATTTTACATTATTCTATTTGTGTTTTGTATTTTTTTTGTACATATTTACATTATTTAATGTGTATTTTGAATATATATTTTATACAAATTTACGTTATTTTAAGTGTATTTGTTTATATATTTTCATTCAAATTTACATTATTTTAAGTGTATTTTGTATATGTATTTCAATACAAATTTACCTAATTTTATGTGTATTTTGTATATTTATTTTCATACAAATTTAAATTATTTTTTGTGTATTTTTGTATAGACTTTTATACAAATTTACAATATTTTATGTATATTTTGTATATCTATTTTCATACAAATACACATTCTTTTATTGATATTTTCTTTATTTATTTTGACTCGAGTTTATATTATTTAATGTGTATTTTCTATATATATTTTTATACGTATTTACATCATTTCATGTTTATTTTGTATATATATTTCTATAGAAATCTACGTTATTGTATGTGTATTCGTATATATATTTTGAAACAAATTTACACTCTTTTATGTGTATTTTGCATATATTTTCCATACAAATATACCTTATTGTATGTGCATTTTGTATGTTAATTTTAATACAAATTTAATTATTCTATGTGTATTTTTGTATATGTATTTTTATAAAAATATTCTTTATTTTATGGGTATTTTGAATCTTTATTTTCATACAAATTTACATTATTTAATTTATATTCTGTGTATTTATTTTAATTCGATTTTACATTATTCTATGTGTATTTTGCATATATATTTTATACAAATGTACGTTACTTTATGTGTATTTGTTTTCAAATCATACAAATCTACATTATTTTATGTGTATTTTGTACATGTATTTAAATACAAATTTGACTATTTATATGTGTATTTTGTATATCTATTTGCATATAAATTGAAATATTTTTTTGTATATATTTTTATGTAAATTTTCGTTATTTTATGTGTATTTTGTATATTTATTTTCCTACAAATATGCGTTCTTTTATCGGAGTTTTGTTTAGTTATTTTGATACGAGTTTACATTATTTGAGGTATATTTGGTATATATATTTTTCTACGTATTTCCATTATTTTATGTGTATTTTGTATATATATTTTCATAAAAATTTACGTTATTTTATTGTGTGTATTCGTATATATTTTGATACAAATTTACATTATTTTATGTGTATTTTCCATATCTATTTCAATACAAATTTACCGTATTGTATGTGTATTTTTTATATTTATTTTAATACAAATTTTACTATTTTATGTGTATTTTTGTATATATATATATTTTTTTTAAATATGAGTTATTTTATGGGTATTTTGCATCTTTATTTAAAAAAAAAATTTTACATTACGTACATATTTTTTATACGTATTTACATTATTTAATGTGTATTTTGTTTATATATTTTTATAAAAATTTACGTTGTTATATGTGTATTTGAATACATATTTTGATACAAAGTTACATTGTTTTATGTATTTTGTATATTTATTTTATGGGTATTTTGAATCTTTATTTTCATACAAATCTACATTATTTAATTGATATGCTGTGTATTTATTTTAATTCGATTTTACATTATTCTATGGGTATTTTGTATAAATATTTTATACAAATGTACGTTACTTTATGTGTATTTGTTTTCAAATCATACAAATTTACATTATTTTATGTGTATTTTGTACATGTATATAAATACAAATTTGACTATTTATATGTGTATTTTGTATATCTATTTGCATACAAATTGAATTTTTTTTTTTTTTTTTGTATATATTTCTATGTAAATTTTCGTTATTTTATGTGTATTTTGTATATTTATTTTCCTACAAATATACATTCTTTTAGTGGAATTTTGTTTATTTATTTTGATACGAGTTTACATTATTTTATGTGTATTTTGTATATATATTTTTCTACGTATTTACACTATTTTATGTGTATTTTGTATATATATTTTCATAAAAATTTACGTTATTTTATTGTGTGTATTCGTATATATTTTGATGCATATTTACATTATTTTATGTGTATTTTGCATATCTATTTCAATACAAATTTACCGTATTGTATGTGTATTTTTTATATTTATTTTAATACAAATTTAAATATTTTATGTGTATTTTTGTATATATATATTTTTTTTATATATGAGTTATTTTACGGGTATTTTGCATCTTTTTTTTTAAAGTTTTACATTACGTACATATTTTTTATACGTATTTACATTATTTAATGTGTATTTTGTTTATATATTTTTAAAAAAAATTTACGTTATTATATGTGTATTTGAATAAATATTTTGATACAAAGTTACATTGTTTTATGTATTTTGTATATTTATTTCAATTCAAATTAAGCTTATTTTATTTGTCTTTTGTATATCTATTTTCATACAACTTTATTTATTTTTTGTTTATTTTTGTATATAGTTTTATACAATTTTACGTTATTTTATGTGTATTTTGTATATTTATAGTTATACAAATACACATTCTTTTATTGGTATTTTGTTTATTTATTTTGATACGAATTTACATTATTTTATGTGTATTTTTTATACATTTTCTTATACGTATTTACTTCATTTTATGTGTATTTTGTATATATTTTTATAGAAATCTACGTTATTTTAAGTGTATTCTTATATATATTTTGAAACAAATTTACATCGTTTTATATGTATTTTGCATATCTATTTCAATACAAATTTACCTTATTGTATGTGCCTTTTGTATATTTATTGTAATACAAATTTAAATATTTTATATGTATTTTGGCATATATTTTTTTTAAAAATGCGTTATTTTATGGGTATTTTGCATCTTTATTTTCATACAAATTTACATTATTTTATTAATCTTCTGTGTATTTATTTTGATACTATTTTACATTATTCTATTTGTGTTTTCCATTTTCTTATACGTATTTACTTCATTTTATGTGTATTTTGTATATATATTTCATACAAATTTACGTTATTATATGTGTATTTGTTTATATATTTTCATTAAAATTTACATTATTTTAAGTGTATTTTGCATATGTATTTCAATACAAATTTACCTAATTTTGTGTGTATTTTGTATATTTATTTTCACGCAAATTTAAATTATTTTTTGTGTATTTTTGTATAGAGTTTTATACAAATTTACAATATTTTATGTATATTTTGTATATCTATTTTCATACAAATACACATTCTTTTATTGATATTTTCTTTATTTATTTTGACTCGAGTTTATATTATTTAATGTGTATTTTCTATATATATTTTTATACGTATTTACATCATTTCATGTTTATTTTGTATATATATTTCTATAGAAATCTACGTTATTGTATGTGTATTCGTATATATATTTTGAAACAAATTTACACTCTTTTATGTGTATTTTGCATATATTTTCCATACAAATTTACCTTATTGTATGTGCATTTTGTATGTTAATTTTAATACAAATTTAATTATTCTATGTGTATTTTTGTATATGTATTTTTATAAAAATATTCTTTATTTTATGGGTATTTTGAATCTTTATTTTCATACAAATTTACATTATTTAATTTATATTCTGTGTATTTATTTTAATTCGATTTTACATTATTCTATGTGTATTTTGCATATATATTTTATACAAATGTACGTTACTTTATGTGTATTTGTTTTCAAATCATACAAATCTACATTATTTTATGTGTATTTTGTACATGTATTTAAATACAAATTTGACTATTTATATGTGTATTTTGTATATCTATTTGCATATAAATTGAAATTTTTTTTTGTATATATTTTTATGTAAATTTTCGTTATTTTATGTGTATTTTGTATATTTATTTTCCTACAAATATGCGTTCTTTTATCGGAATTTTGTTTAGTTATTTTGATACGAGTTTACATTATTTGAGGTATATTTGGTATATATATTTTTCTACGTATTTCCATTATTTTATGTGTATTTTGTATATATATTTTCATAAAAATTTACGTTATTTTATTGTGTGTATTCGTATATATTTTGATACAAATTTACATTATTTTATGTGTATTTTCCATATCTATTTCAATACAAATTTACCGTATTGTATGTGTATTTTTTATATTTATTTTAATACAAATTTAACTATTTTATGTGTATTTTTGTATATATATATATATATATTTTTTAAATATGAGTTATTTTATGGGTATTTTGCATCTTTATTTAAAAAAAAAAATTTACATTACGTACATATTTTTTATACGTATTTACATTATTTAATGTGTATTTTGTTTATATATTTTTATAAAAATTTACGTTGTTATATGTGTATTTGAATACATATTTTGATACAAAGTTACATTGTTTTATGTATTTTGTATATTTATTTTATGGGTATTTTGAATCTTTATTTTCATACAAATCTACATTATTTAATTGATATGCTGTGTATTTATTTTTATTCGATTTTACATTATTCTATGGGTATTTTGTATAAATATTTTATACAAATGTACGTTACTTTATGTGTATTTGTTTTCAAATCATACAAATTTACATTATTTTATGTGTATTTTGTACATGTATTTAAATACAAATTTGACTATTTATATGTGTATTTTGTATATCTATTTGCATACAAATTGAAATTATTTTCTTTTTTTTTGTATATATTTCTATGTAAATTTTCGTTATTTTATGTGTATTTTGTATATTTATTTTCCTACAAATATACATTCTTTTAGTGGAATTTTGTTTATTTATTTTGATACGAGTTTACATTATTTTATGTGTATTTTGTATATATATTTTTCTACGTATTTACATTATTTTATGTGTATTTTGTATATATATTTTCATAAAAATTTACGTTATTTTATTGTGTGTATTCGTATATATTTTGATGTAAATTTACATTATTTTATGTGTATTTTGCATATCTATTTCAATACAAATTTACCTTATTGTATGTGTATTTTTTATATTTATTTTAATACAAATTTAAATATTTATGTGTATTTTTGTATATATATATATTTTTTTTAAATATGAGTTATTTTATGGGTATTTTGCATCTTTATTTTTAAAAAGTCTTACATTACGTACATATTTTTTATACGTATTTACATTATTTAATGTGTATTTTGTTTATATATTTTTATAAAAAAATTTACGTTATTATATGTGTATTTGAATAAATATTTTGATACAAAGTTACATTGTTTTATGTATTTTGTATATTTATTTCAATTCAAATTAAGCTTATTTTATTTGTCTTTTGTATATCTATTTTCATACAACTTTATTTATTTTTTGTTTATTTTTGTATATAGTTTTATACAATTTTACGTTATTTTATGTGTATTTTGTATATTTATAGTTATACAAATACACATTCTTTTATTGGTATTTTGTTTATTTATTTTGACACGAATTTACATTATTTTATGTGTATTTTGTATACATTTTCTTATACGTATTTACTTCATTTTATGTGTATTTTGTATATATATTTTTTATAGAAATCTACGTTATTTTAAGTGTATTCGTATATATATTTTGAAACAAATTTACATTGTTTTATATGTATTTTGCATATCTATTTCAATACAAATTTACCTTATTGTATGTGCATTTAGTATATTTATTGTTATACAAATTTAAATATTTTATATGTATTTTGGCATATATTTTTTTATAAAAAAAGTGTTATTTTATGGGTATTTTTCATCTTTATTTTCATATAAATTTACATTATTTTATTAATATTCTGTGTATTTATTTTGATACTATTTTACATTATTCTATTTGTGTTTTGTATTTTTTTATACATATTTACATTATTTAATGTGTATTTTGAATATATATTTTATACAAATTGACGTTATTTTAAGTGTATTTGTTTATATATTTTCATTCAAATTTACATTATTTTATGTGTATTTTGTATATGTATTTCAATACAAATTTACCTAATTTTATGTGTATTTTGTATATTTATTTTCATACAAATTTAAATTATTTTTTGTGTATTTTTGTATAGACTTTTATACAAATTTACAATATTTTATGTATATTTTGTATATCTATTTTCATACAAATACACATTCTTTTATTGATATTTTGTTTATTTATTTTGACGCGAGTTTATATTATTTAATGTGTATTTTCTATATATATTTTTATACGTATTTACATCATTTCTTGTTTATTTTGTATATATATTTCTATAGAAATCTTCGTTATTGTATGTGTATTCGTATATATATTTTGAAACAAATTTACACTCTTTTATGTGTATTTTGCATATATTTTCCATACAAATTTACCTTATTGTATGTGCATTTTGTATGTTAATTTTAATACAAATTTAATTATTCTATGTGTATTTTTGTATATGTATTTTTATAAAAATATTCTTTATTTTATGGGTATTTTGAATCTTTATTTTCATACAAATTTACATTATTTAATTTATATTCTGTGTATTTATTTTAATTCGATTTTACATTATTCTATGTGTATTTTGCATATATATTTTATACAAATGTACGTTACTTTATGTGTATGTGTTTTCAAATCATACAAATTTACATTATTTTATGTGTTTTTTGTACATGTATTTAAATACAAATTTGACTATTTATATGTGTATTTTGTATATCTATTTGCATATAAATTGATTTTTTTTTTGTATATATTTTTATGTAAATTTTCGTTATTTTATGTGTATTTTGTATATTTATTTTCTTTACAAATATGCGTTCTTTTATCGGAATTTTGTTTAGTTATTTTGATACGAATTTACATTATTTGAGGTATATTTGGTATATATATTTTTCTACGTATTTCCATTATTTTATGTGTATTTTGTATATATATTTTCATAAAAATTTACGTTATTTTATTGTGTGTATTCGTATATATTTTGATACAAATTTACATTATTTTATGTGTATTTTGCATATCTATTTCAATACAAATTTACCGTATTGTATGTGTATTTTTTATATTTATTTTAATACAAATTTAACTATATTATGTGTATTTTTGTATATATATATTTTTTTTTTAAATATGAGTTATTTTATGGGTATTTTGCATCTTTATTTAAAAAAAAATTACATTACGTATATTTTTTTTACCTATTTACATTATTTAATGTGTATTTTGTTTATATATTTTTAAAAAATTTACGTTGTTATATGTGTATTTGAATACATATTTTGATACAAAGTTACATTGTTTTATGTATTTTGTATATTTATTTTATGGGTATTTTGAATCTTTATTTTCATACAAATCTACATTATTTAATTGATATGCTGTGTATTTATTTTAATTCGATTTTACATTATTCTATGGGTATTTTGTATAAATATTTTATACAAATGTACGTTACTTTATGTGTATTTGTTTTCAAATCATACAAATTTACATTATTTTATGTGTATTTTGTACATGTATTTAAATACAAATTTGACTATTTATATGTGTATTTTGTATATATATTTGCATACAAATTGAAATTATTTTCTTTTTTTTGTATATATTTCTATGTAAATTTTCGTTATTTTATGTGTATTTTGTATATTTATTTTCCTTCAAATATACATTCTTTTAGTGGAATTTTGTTTATTTATTTTGATACGAGTTTACATTTTTTTATGTGTATTTTGTATATATATTTTTCTACGTATTTACATTATTTTGTATATATATATTTTTTTTTATATATGAGTTATTTTATGGGTATTTTGCATCTTTATTTTTAAAAAGTTTTACATTACGTACATATTTTTTATACGTATTTACATTATTTAATGTGTATTTTGTTTATATATTTTTATAAAAAAATTTACGTTATTATATGTGTATTTGAATAAATATTTTGATACAAAGTTACATTGTTTTATGTATTTTGTATATTTATTTCAATTCAAATTAAACTTATTTCATTTGTCTTTTGTATATCTATTTTCATACAACTTTATTTATTTTTTGTTTATTTTTGTATATAGTTTTATACAATTTTACGTTATTTTATGTGTATTTTGTATATTTATAGTTAACCAAATACACATTCTTTTATTGGTATTTTGTTTATTTATTTTGATACGATTTTACATTATTTTATGTGTATTTTGTATACATTTTCTTATACGTATTTACTTAATTTTTCATTATTTTGTATATATATTTTTATAGAAATCTACGTTAACTTATGTGTTTTCGTATATATATATTAAAACAAATTTACATTGTTTTATATGAATTTTGCATATCTATTTCAATACAAATCTACCTTATTGTATGTGCATTTTGTATATTTATTGAAATACAAATTAAAATATTTTATGTGTATTTTGGTATATATATTTTTATAAAAAATGCGCTATTTTATGGGTATTTTGCATCTTTATTTTCATACAAATTTACATTATTTAATTAATATTCTGTGTATTTATTTTGATACGATTTTACATTATTCTATTTGTGTTTTGTTTATATTTTTTTTTAAACATATTTACATTATTTAATGAGTATTTTGTATATATATTTTATACAAATTTACGTTTATTTAAGTGTATTTGTTTATATATTTTCATTCAAACTTACGTTATTTTATGTTTATTTTGTATATGTATTGCAATTCAAATTTAACTAATTTTGTATATTTATTTTCATACAAATTTAAATTATTTTTGTGTATTTTTGTATATATTTTTAAACAAATTTACGCTATTTTATGTGTATTTTGTATATGTATTTTCATACAAATACACATTCTTTTATTGATATTTTGTTTATTTATTTTGACAAGAATTTACATTATTTAATGTGTATTTTGTGTATATATTTTTATGCGTATTTACATAGTTTCATGTGTATTTTCTATATACATTTTTATAGAAATCTACGTTATTTTATGTGTATTCGTAAATATATTTTGAAACAAATCTACATTATTTTATGTGTATTTTGTATATATATTTCATTACAAATTTGCCTTATTTTATGTCTATTTTTATATTTATTTTCATTCAAATTCATTTTTTTTTATGTGTATATATTTATTTGTATTTCCGTTATTTATGTGTATTTTCTATATATATTTTCATTCAAAATTACATTATTTTATCGGTATTTTGTTCATTTATTTCGATACGGATTTAGATTATTTCATGTGTATTTTTTTTACATATTTTTATACGCATTTACATCATTTAATGTGTGTTTTATATATATATTTTTATACAATTTTACTTCATTTTATGTGCTTTTGTGTTGTTGTTGTTATACAAATTTACATTATTTTAAGTGTATTCTGTACTTTTTTTATTACAAATTTTTCTTTATTTTATGTTTATTTTGTTTATTTATTTTCATACAAATTTAAAGTATTTGATGTGTGTTTTTGTACATATATTTTTATAGAAATAAAAATTTACATTTTTTTATTATTATTTTGTGTATGTATTTTGATACGAATTTACTTTATTATATGTGTATTTTGCATATATTTTGTATAGTTATTTTCATTATTTAATGTGTATTTTGTTTATATATTTTAAAACAAATTTACGTTATTTATGCGTATTTGTTTAATTATTTTGATGCAAATATACATTATTTTATGTATTTTTTATATATATTTCAATACAAATCTATTTATTTTATATATATTTTGTATATCTATTTTCACACAAATTTAAACTACTTTTGTGTATTTTTGTATATAGCTTTATACAAATTTTCGTTATTTTATGTGTATTTTGTATATTTATTTACAAAGAAACTCACTTTCTTCTATTGGTATTTTGTTTATTTATTTTGGTACGAATTTACATTATTTTATGTGTATTTTTTTATATATATTTTTATAGAAAATTGCGTTTTTTTATGTTTATTCGTATATATATTTTGCAAAAAATTTACATTGTTTGCTGTGTGTTTTGCATATCTATTTCAATACAAATTTACCATATTGTATGTGTATTTTGTACATTTATTTTAATTTAATATTTGATGTGTTTTTTTGTATATACATTTTTACAACTTTATTTTCATACAATTTTACATTATTTTATTGATATTCTGTGTATTTATTTTGATACGATTTTACATTGTTCTATGTGTAGTTTTTATTTTACATATTTACATTATTTAATGTGCATTTTCTATATATATTTTATACATATATACGTTACTTTATGTCTATTTGTTTATATATTTTCATACAAATTTACATTATTTTTTGTATTTTGTATATGTATTTCAATACAAATTTATCTAATTTTATGTGTATTTTGTATTTCTATTTTCATACAAATTGAAATTATTTTTGTCTTTTTTTGTATGTACTTTTATACAAATGTTAGCTATTTTATATATTATTTTGTATATTTATTTTCCTACATATATACATTCTTTTATTTAAGTTTAATTTATTGAATTTGATACGAATTTACATTATTTTAGGTGTATTTTGTATATATATTTTTATTCGTATTTACATCATTTTTGTGTATTTTTTATATATATTTTTATAGAAATTTACGTTATTTTATGTGTTTTCGTATACATATTTTAATACAAATCTACATTATTTGATGTGTATTTTGCATATCTATTTCAATACAAATTTATCTTATTGTATGTGCATTTTATATATTTATTTTAATACAAATTTAATTATTTTATGTGTATTTTTGTATATATATTTTTATACAAATAGGCGTTATTTTATGGGTATTTTGCATCTTACTTTTTCATAGAATTTTATATTATTTTATTGATATTCTGTTCATTTATTTTGATACGATTTTACATTATTCTATGCGTATTTTGTATATATATATATTTTATACACTTTTCCATTATTTAATGTGTATTTGTATATATATTTTATACAAATTTACGTTTTTTTTGTATATGTTGATATATTTTGACACAAATTTACAATATTTTATGGGTTTTTTGTATATATATTTCAAACGAAATTTACCTAGTTTTCTGTGTATTTTGTATATCTTTTTTCATACAAATTTAAATTATTTCTTGGTATTTTTGTATATATTTTAAAAGAAATTTTAGTTACGCTATGTGTATTTTGTAAATTTATTTTCATTTAAATATATGTTATTTTATTGGTATTTTGTTGATTTATTTTGAAAAGAATTTACATTATTTTATATATACTTTGTATATATATTTTTATACGGATTTACATTATTTAATGTTTATTTTGAATATATATTTTTATACAAACTCATGTTATTTTATTTCTATTTGTATATATATTTTCATACAAATTGACATTATTTTATGTGTATTTTGTACATATATTTCATTACAAATTTACCTTATTTTATGATTATATTGTATATTTATTTCATTCAATTTTAATTATTTTATGTGTATTAAGGTTATTTTATGTGTATTTTCTATATATATTTTCATCCATAATTACATTATTTTATTGGTATTTTGTTAATTGAATTCGATACGAATTTAGATTATTTCATAGGTATTTTGTATACATATTTTTATACGCATTTACATTGTTTAATGTGTGTTTTGTATATATATATATATATATATATATATATATATATATATATATATATATATATATATATATATATATATATATATATATATATATATATATATATATATATATTTTTTTTTTTTTTTTGCAAATTAACTTTATTTTAAGTGTATTTTGTATATGTTTTCTCATACATATTTACATTATTTTATTGCTATTTTGTTTATTTATTTTGATACGAATTACATGATTATATGTGTATTTTGTATATATTTATTATACGTATTTAAAGTATTTAATGAGTATTTTGTTTATATATTTTTATACAAATTTACGTTATTATATGTGTATTTGTAAAAATATTTTGATACAAATTTACATTATTTTATGTATTTTGTATATATATTTCAACTCAAATTTAGCTTATTTTATGTGTATTTTGTATATCTATTTTCATACAAATTTAATTACTTGTGTGTATTTTTGTATATAGTTTTATACAAATTAAATTTGTATGAAAACAGATTTACAAAATACACATAAAATAAGCTAATTTTGAGTTGAAATATATATACAAAATACATAAAATAATGTAAATTTGTATCAAAATATTTTTACAAATACACATATAATAATGTAAATTTGTATGAGAAAACATATAAAATACACATAAAATAAAGCAAATTTTTATAGAAATATATGTACAAAAATGCATATAAAATAAATTTGCATGAGGAAATACATACAAAACACAAATTAGATAATGTAAATGACTATAAAAATATGTATACAAAACACCTATGAAATAATCTAAATTCGTATCGAGTTAAATTAAGAAAATACCAATAAAATAATGTAATTTTGGATAAAAATATATAAAGAAAATACTCATAAAATAACCTAAATACAAATACAAATATACAAATAAAATAATTTTAAATTGAATTAAATAAATATAAAAAATTAACATAAAATAAGGAAATTTATAACGAAATATATGGAAAAATACACATAAAATAATATAAATTTGTATAAAAATATATATACAAATACACATAAAATAACATGAATTTGTATAAAATTTGTATCAAAATATATACGAATAAACACAAAAAAATAACGTAAATTTTTATGAAAATGTATATAGAAAAAAAACATAAAATAATTTAAATACGTAGAAAGATATATATACAAAATACACATAAAATAATGTAAACTCGTATCAAAATAAATAAAAAAAAATTCCAATAAAAGAATGTATATTTGTAGGAAAATAGATATACAATATACACAAAACTACGAAAATTTGTATAAAAATATATACAAAAATACACAAAATTTGTTTCAATTTGTACGAAAATACATATACAAAATACACATATAATTAGTTAAATTTGTATTTAAATACATGAACAAAATACACATAAAATAATGTAAGTTTGAATGAAATGAAAACAAATTCTGATAAAATAACGTACATTTGTATAAAATATATACAAAATATACATAGAATAATGTAAAATCGTATCAAAATAAATACACAGAATATCAATAAAATAATGTAAATTTGTGTGAAAATAAAGATGCAAAATACCCATAAAATAAAGCATATTTTTATAAAAATACATAAACAGAAATACACATAGAATAATCAAATTTGTGTTAAAATTAATATACAAAATGCACATACAATAAGGTAAATTTGTATTGAAAGAATATGCAAAATACACATAAAACAATGTATATATGTTTCAAAATATATATACGAATACACATAAAATAACGTATATTTCTATAGAAATATATTTACAAAATACATATGAAATGATGTAAATACCTAAAAGAATATATATACACAATACACATTAAATAATGTAAATTCGTGTAAAAATAAATAAACAAAATATCAATAAAAGAATGTGTATTTGTATGAAAATAGATGTACAAAAAACACATAAAATATTGTAAATTTGTATAAAACTCTATAAAAAAATACACAAAAAATAATCTAAATTTGCATGAAAATAAATATACAAAATAAACATAAAATTAGGTAAATTTGTATTGAGATATATATACAAAATACGCATAAAATAATGTAAATTTGAATGAAAATATATCAACAAATGCACTTAAAATAACGTAAATTTGTATGAAATATATAAACAAAATACACATTAAATAATGTAAATATGTATAAAAAATATATATAAAAAACAGAAATACAATAATGTAAAATAGTATCAAAATAAATACACAGAATATTAATAAAATAATGTAAATTTGAATGAAAATAAAGATGCAAAATACCCATAAAATAACGCATTTTTTATAAGAAAATATTACCAAAACACACATAAAATATTTGAATTTGTATTAAAATAAATATACAAAATGCACATACAATAAGGTAAATTTGTATTGAAATAGATATGCAAATACATATAAAACAGTGTAAATTTGTTTCAAAATATATATACGAATACACATAAAATAACGTAGATTTCTATAAAAATATATATAGAAAATACATAAAATGAAGTAGACACGTATAAAAAAATGTATACAAAAAACACATTAAATAATGTAAATTCGTATCAAAATAAACAAAATACTAATAAAAGAATGTGTATTTGTATAAATATAAATATACAAAATACACATAAAATAACGTAAGTTTTTATAAAACTATATACAAAAATCCATAGAAGTAATTAAATTTGTATGAAAATAGATATATAAAATACACATAAATAAGCTAAATTTGAATTGAAATATATATACAACATACATAAAATAATGTATATTTGTATCAAAATATTTATACAAATACACATATAATAACGTAAATTTGTATAGAAATATATAAACAAAATACACATTAAATAATGTAAATAGGTATAAAAAAATATGTACAAAATATACAAATAATCATGTAATTCGTATCAAAATAAATACACAAAATACCAATATTATAATGTAAATTTATATTAGAAAACATATACAAAATATACATAAAATAACGCAAATTTCAATAAAAATATATGTACAAAAATGCACATAAAAAAAGTAAATTTGCATAAAAATAAATATACAAAACACACATTAAATAATGTAAATGCGTATAAAAATATGTCTACAAAATACCTATGAAATAATCTAAATTCGTATCGAATTAAATTAACAAAATACCAATAAAATAATGTAATTTTGGATGAAAATATATATAGAAAATGCACATAATATAACCGAATACAAATACAAATATACTCATAAAATAATTTTTAATTGAATGAAATAAATATACAAGATAAATATAAAATAATGTAAATTTTTAATGAAATATATGTAAAAATGCACATAAAATAATGTAAATTTGTATGAAAATATATATACAAATACACATAAAATAACATGAATTTATGTAAAATTTATATCAAATTATATACGAATACACTCAATCAAATAACGTAATTTTTTTATGAAAATACACATAAAATAAAGTAAATACGTAGAAAAATATATATACAAAATACACATAAAATAATGTAATTTCGTATCAAAATAAATAAACAAAATTCTAATAAAAGAATGTATATTTGTAGTTAAATATATATACAAAATACAAATCAAATAACTAAAATTTGTATAAAAAAATATACAAAAATACACAAAAAATAATTTAAATTTGTTTGAAAATAGATATGCAAGATACACATAAAATTAGGCAAATTTGTATTGAAATACCTATACAAAACACACATAAAATAATTTAAATTTGTATGAAAATATTTAAACAAATACATAATAAAATAACGTAAATTTGGATAAAATATTTATACAAAATATACATGAAATAATTTAAATATGTATAAAAATATATATACAAAATACAGATAAAATAATATAAAATCGAGTCAAAACAAATAAACAGAATATCAATAAAATAATGTAAATTTGTATGAGAATAAAAATGCAAAATACCCATATAATAACGCATAATTGTATAAAAATATATATACAAAAATACATATAAAATAATTAAATTTGTATTAAAATAAATATACAAAATGCACATACAATAAAGTAAATTTGTATTGAAATAGATATGTAAAATACACATCAATAATGTAGATTTGTATCAAAATGTATATACGAATAGTCATAAAATAGAGCAAATTTCTATGAAAATATACATACAAAATACATATAAAATGATGTAAATAAGTATAAAAATATATATACCAAATATACCTCAAATAATGTAAATTCGTATGAAAATAAATAAACAAAATTCCGATAAAAGAAAGTATATTTGTAGGAAAATAAATATACAAAATACACATAAAATAACGATAATTTACATAAAAATATATACAAAAAAAAAAAAATTCAATTTGTATGCAAATAGATATACAAAATACACATATAAATAGTCAAATTTGTATTTAAATACATGTACAAAATACACATAAAATAATGTAAATTTGTATGATTTGAAAACAAATACACATAAAGCAACGTACATTTGTATAGAATATATATACAAAATACACATAGAATAATGTAAAATCGAATTAAAATAAATACACAGCATATCAATTAATAAATGTAAATTTGTATGAAAATAAAGATTCAAAATACCCATAAAATAAAGCATATTTAAAAAAAAATACATATACAAAAATACACATAGAATAATTATATTTGTATTAAAATTAACATACAAAATGCACATACAATAAGTTAAATTTGTATTGAAAATATATATACGAATACATATAAAATAACGTAGATTTCTATAGAAATATATATACAAAATAAACATGAAATGATGTAAATACGTATAAAAATATATAGAGAAAATACACATTAAATAATATAAGCTCGCGTCAAAATAAATAAACAAAATATCAATAAAAGAATGTGTATTTGTATGATAATATATATACAAAATACATATAAAATAACCTAAATTTGTTTAAAACTATATACAAAAATATTCAAAAATAATTTAAATTTGTATGAAAATAAATATACAAAATACACATAAAATTAGGTAAATTTGTATTGAAATACATATACAAAATACACTTAGAATAATGTAAATTTATATAAAAATATATAAACAAATACACTTAAAATAATGTAAATTTGAATAAAATATATATACAAAATACACATTAAATAATGAGAATATATATAAAAAAATATATACAAAACACAAATATAATAATGCAAAATCGTATCAAAATAAATACACAGAATGTTAATAAAATAATGTAATTGTATGAAAATTAGGATGCAAAATACCCTTAAAATAACACATTTTTTATAAAAATATATATACCAAAATACACATAAAATATTTGAATTTATATTAAAATTAATTTACAAAATGCACATACAATAAGGTAAATCTGTATTGAAATAGATATGCAAAATACATATAAACAATGTAAATTTTTTTCAAAATATATATACGAATACACATAAAATAAGGTAAATTTCTATAAAAATATATATACAAAATACACATAAAATTAGGTAAATACGTATAAAAAATGTATACAAAATACACATGAAATAATGTAAATTCGTATCAAAATAAATAAACAAAATAGCAATAAAAGAATGTGTATTTGTATAAATATAAATATACGAAATCACATTAATTAAATAACGTAAATTTGTATAAAACTATGCACAAAAATACACAAAAGTAATTAAATTTGTTTGAAAATAGATATACAAAATACACATAAAATTAGCTAAATTTGAATTGAAATATATATACAAAGTACATAAAATAATGTAAATTTGCATCAAAATATTTAAAAAAATACACATATAATAAAGTAAATTTGTATAAAAATATATAAACAAAATATTCATTAAATAATGCTAATACGTATAAAAATATGTACAAAATACACATATAATAATGTAAATCGTATCAAAATAAATAAACAAAATACCAATAAAATAATTTAAATTTGTATGAGAAAACATATACAAAATACACATAAAACAGCGCAAATTTCTGTAAAAATATATGTACGAAAATGTATATAAAATAAAGTAAATTTGTATAAAAACATATACAAAACACACATTAAATAATTTACATGCGTATAAAAATATGTATACAAAGTACCTATGAAATAATCTAAATTCGTTTCGAATTAAATTAACAAAATACCCATAAAATAATGGAATTTTGGATGAAAATATATATAAAAAATACACATAAAATAACCTAAAGACAAATACAAATATACACATTAAATAATTTAAAATTGAATGAAATAAATATACAAAATAAACATAATATAGGGTAGATTTGTAATGAAATATATGTGCAAAATACACATAAAATAATATAAATTTGTATGAAAATATATATACAAATACACATAAAATAACATGAATTAGTATAAAAATATATATTCAAAATAAATATTAAATAATGTATAAAAATACATATACAAAGTACATATAGAATAATGTAAATTCGTATCAAAATAAATCAACAAAATACCAATAAAATAATATATTTTTGAATGAATTTTTTTTTACAAAATGCACATAACATAAGTAAAATTTTTATTAAAAAAATATACAATAATACCCAGAAATAATTTGAATTTGTATGAAAATAGATATACAAAATATACATAAAACTAGGTAAATTTCTTTTGAAATATATATACAAAATACCCATAAGATATTGTGAATTTGCGTCAACATATATCAACAAATACAAGTAACGTAACGTAACGTAAAGTAAAGTAAATTTGTATAAAATATATATACAAAATACGCATTAAATTAAGGAAAAATGTATAAAAATATATATACAAAATACACATAGAATAATGTAAAATCGTATCAAAATAAATGAACAGATTATCAATAAATTAATGTAAATTTCTATGAAAATAAAGATGCAAAATACCCATAAAATAGCGCTTATTTGTATAAAAATATAGATACAAAAATACACTTAAAATAATTAAATTTGTATTAAAATAAGTATACAAAATGCACATGCAATAAGGTAAACTTGTATTGAAATAGATATGCAAAATACACATCAAATAATGTAAATTTGTATTAATAAATATATACGAAAACACATAAAATAACGTAAATTTCTATGAAAATATATATGAAAAACACACATAAAATGATGTAAATACGTATAAAAATATATATACAAAATAACCCTAAAATAAGCTAAATTTGTATCAAATTCAATAAAGTAAATTTCAATAAAAGAATGTATAAATGTTGGAAAATCAATATACAAAATAATATATAAAAAACCTAAAAATTGTATTAAAATACATACAAAAAAACACAAAAATAATTTCAATTTGTATGAAAATAGATATACAAAATCCACATAAAACTAGGTAAATTTGTATTGAAATACATATACAAAATACACATAAAATAATGTAAATTTGTATAAAAATATATAAACAAATAGACATAAAGTAATATATATTTGTCTAAAATATATATAGAAAATACACATTAAATTAGGGAAAAATGTATAAAAAAATATATACAAAATACACATGGAACAATGTAAAATCGTATCAAAATAAATACACAGAATATCAATCAAATAATGTAAATTTGTATGAAAATATACATTCAAAATACCCATTAAAAAAAACACATATTTTTATAAAAAATATATATAAAAATACACATCAAATAATTAAATTTGTATTAAAATAAATATACAAAATGCACATACAATATGATAAATTTGTATTGAAATAGGTGTGCAAAACACACATCAAACAATGGAAATTTGTTTCAAAATATATATATGAATACACATAAAAAAAACGTAAATTTCTATAAAAATACAGATAAAAAATACACATAAAATGATGTAAATACGTATAAAAATATATATACAAAATAAACATAAAATAATGTAAATTCGTACCAAAATAAATAAACAAAATACCAATAGAAGAATGTGAATTTGTATGAAAATATATATACAAAATAAACATAAAATAACGTATATTTGTATAAAACTATATCCAGAAATACACAAAAGTAATTTAAATTTGTATGAAAATAGATATATAAAATATACATAAAATTAACTAAATTTGTATTGAAATATATTTACAAAATACATAAAATAATGTAAATTTGTATCAAAATATTTTAACAGATGCGCATAAAATAACGTAAATTTTTAAAAAAATATATAAACAAAATACTCATTAAGTACTTTAAATACGTATAAAAAATATGTACAAAATTCACACATAATAATGTAATTCGTATCAAAATAAATAAACAAAATACCTATAAAATAATGTAAGTTTGTATGAGAAAACATATACAAAATATACATAAAATATCGCAAATTTCAAAAAAAAAAAATTTGTACAAAAATGCACGTAAAATAAAGTAAATTTGCATAAAAATATATATACAAAGTACACATTAAATAATGAAAATGAGTATAAAAATATGTATACAAAATACCTCTGAAGTAATCTAAATTCGTATCGAGTTAAATTAACAAAATAACAATGAAATAATGTAATTATGGATGAAAATATATATAGAAAATACACATAAAATACCCTAAATACAAATACAAATATACACATAAAATAGCATGAATTTGTATAAAAATATATATTCAAAATAAACATTAAATAACGTAAAAGCGTATAAAAATATATATACAAAGTACACATAAAATAATGTAAAATCGTATCAAAATAAATCAACAAAATACCAATAAAATAATATATATATGAATGTAAATAAATTTACAAAATACACATAACATAAATAAAATTTGCTTCAAAATATATACAAAAATACCCAGAAATAATTTGAATTTATATGAAAATAGATATTTCTTTTGAAATATATTTACAAAATACCCATAAAATATTGTAAATTTGTGTCAAAATATATAAACAAATACACATAAAATAATGGAAAAATGTATAAAAAATATATACAAAATTCACATAGAATATGTAAAATCGTATCAAAATAAATGATATATATATATATATATATATATATATATATATATATATATATATATATATATATATATATATATATATATATATATATATATATATATATATATATATATATATATATCTATATATATATATATATATATATATATATATATATATATATATATATATATCTATAGATATATATATATATATATATATATATATATATATATATATATATATATATATATATATATATATATATATATATATATATACAAAAATACACATAAAATAATGAAATTTGTATTAAAATAAATATACAAAATGCACGTACAATAAGGTAAATTTGTATTGAAATAGATATGCAAAATACACATCAAACAATGTAGATTTGTATTAAAATATATATACGAAAAAACATGAAATAAAGTAAATTTCTATGAAAATATATATACAAAATACACATAAAATGATGTAAATACGTATAAAAATATATATACAAAATACACCTAAAATAAGGTAAATTCGTCTCAAATTCGATAAACTAAATTTCATTAAAAGAATGTATATATGTAGGAAAATAAATATGCAAAACAATATATAAAAAAACAAAAATTTGTATAAAAATATATACAAAAATACACACAAATAATTTCAATTTGTATGGAAATAGATATACAAAATACACATAAAATTTGGTAAATTTGTATTGAAATATATATAGAATACACACATAAAATAATGTAAATTTGTGTGAAAATGTATAAACAAACAGACATAAAGTTACTTATATTTGTATAAAATATATATAGAAAATGCACATTAAATAATGTAAATATGTAAAATAAAATACATACAAAATACGCATAGAATAATGTAAAATCGTATTAAAATAAATACACAGAATATTAATAAAATAATGTAAATTTGTATGAAAATATATATGTAAAATATCCATAAAAAAAGCATATTTTTATAAAAATATGTATACAAAAACAAAAATAAAATAATTAACTTTGTATTAAAATATATATACAAAATGCACATACAATATGGTAAATTTGTATTGAAATAGATATGCAAAACACACATCAAACAATGTAAATTTATTTCAAAATATATATACCAATACTCATAAAAAAACGCAAATTTCTATAAAAAATATATATAAAAAATACATACAAAAATACACAAAAATAATTTAAATTTGAATGAAAATAAATATACAAAATACACATAAAATTAGGTAAATTTTTATTGAAATACATATACAAAATACACATAAAATAATGTATATTTGAATGAAAATATATAAACATATACACTTTAAATAACGTAAATTTGTTTCAAATATATATACAAAATACACATTAAATAATGCAAATATGTATGAAAAAAATATATACAAAACACAAATAGAATAGTGTAAAATCGTATCAAAAAATACACAGAATATTAATAAAATAGTGTAAATTTGTATGAAAATAAATATGCAAAATACCCATAAAAAACGCATTTTTTTTAAATATATATATATATATATATATATATATATATATATATATATATATATATATATATATATATATATATATATATATATATATATATATATATATATATATATATATATATATATATATATATACCATATACAAATACAAATATGCATATAAAATAATTTAATATTACATGAAATAAATATACAAAATAAACATAAAATAAGGTAAATTTGTAATGAAATATATGTACAAAATACACATAAAATAATGTAAATTTATATGAAAATATATATTCAAATACACATAAAACACCATGAATTTGTATAAAAATATATATTCAAAATAAATATTAAATAATGTAAATGAGTATAAAAATATATATACAAAGTACATATAAAATAATGTATATTCGTATCAAAATAAATCAACAAAATACCAATAAAATAATATCTATTTGAATGAAAATAAATTTACAAAATACACATAACATAACTAAAATTTGTATTAAAATATATACAAAAATACATAGAAATAATTTGAATTTGTATGAAAATAGATATACAAAATACGTATAAAACTAGGTAAATTTCTTTTGAAATATATATACAAAATACCCATAAAATATTGTAAATTTGTGTCAAAATATATGAAGTAATACACATAAAATAACGTAAATTTGTATGAAAAATATATACAAAATACACATAGAATAATGTCAAATCGTATCAAAATGAATGAGCAGAATATCCATAAAATAATGTAAATTTGTATGAAAATAGAGATGCAAAATACCCAGAAAATAAAGCATATTTTTATAAAAAATACATATACAAAAATACACATAGAATAATTAAATATGTATTAAAATTAATATACAAAATGCATATACAATAATGTAAATTTGTATTGAAAAAATATGCAAAATACACATAAAAGTGTAAATTTGGTTCAAAATCTACATATGAATACACATAAAATAACGTAGATTTCTATAAATATATATATACAAAATACATATGAAATGATGTAAATACGTATAAAAATATATATACAAAATACACATTAAATAATGTAAATTCGCGTCAAAATAAGTAAACAAAATATCAATAAAAGAATGTGTATTTGTATGAAAATAGATATACAAAATAAACATAAAATAACCTAAATTTGTATACAACTATATACAAAAATACACAAAAATAGTTTATATTTGTATGAAAATAAATATACAAAATACACATAAAATTAGGTAAATTTACAAAATACTCATAAAATAACCAAAATTTGTATAAAACTATATACAAAAATACACAAAAATAATTTAAATTTGTATGAAAATAAATATACAAAATTCACATAAAATTAAGTAAATTTGTATTGAAATACATATACAAAATACACATAAAATAATGTAAATTTGAATGAAAATATATAAACATATACTTAAAATAATGTAAATTTGTATCAAATATATATACAAAATACACATTAAATAATGTAAATATGTATTAAAAAATATATACAAAACACAAATAGAATAATGTAAAAGCGTATCAAAATAAATACACAGAATATTAATAAAATAATGTAGATTTGTGTGAAAATTAAGATGCAAAATACCTATAAAATAACGCATTTTTTTTTTAAAGATATATATACGAAAACACATAAAATATTTAAATTTGTATTAAAATATATAAACAAAATGCACATACAATAAGGTAAATTTGTATTGAAATGGATATGCAAAATACATATAAAACAACGTAAATTTGTTTCAAAATATATATAGGAATACATATAAAATAACGTAGATTTCTATAGAAATATTTAAACAAAATACATATAAAATTAAGTAAATACGTATAAAAAATGTATACAAAATAAACATAAAATAATGTAAACTCGTATAAAAATAAATAAACAAAATACTAATAAAGGAATGTGTGTTTGTATAAATATAAATATAAAAAATACACATAAAATAGCGTATATTTATTTAAAACTACATACAAAAATACACAGAAGTAATTAAATTTGTATGAAAATAGATATACAAAATACACATAAAATAATCTAAATTTGAACTGAAATATATGTACAAAATACATAAAATAATGTAAATTTGTATCAAAATATTTATACAAATACACATATAATAACGTAAATTTGTATAAAAATATATAAACAAAATACACATTAAATAATGTAAATATGAATAAAAAAAAATATGTACAAAATACACAAATAATCATGTAATTCGTATTAAAATAAATAAACAAAATACCAATAAAATCATGTAAATTTGTATGAGAAAACATATACAAAATACACATGAATAACGGAAATTTCAATTAAAATATATGTAATAAAATGCACATAAAATAAAGTAAATTTGCATAAAAATATATATACAAAACACACATTAAATAATGTAAATGCGTATAAAAATATGTATACAAAAAAACTTTGAAATAATATAAACTCGTATCGAATTAAATTAACAAAATACCAATAAAATATATAGAGAAAATACATATAAAATAACGTAAATACAAATACAAATATTCACATGAAATAATTTAAAATTGAATGAAATAAATATACAAAATAAACAGAAAATAATGTAAATTTGTAATGAAATATATGTACAAAATACACATAAAATAATTTAAATTTGTTTGAATATATATATACTAATACACATAAAATAACACGAATTTGTATAAAATTTGTATCAAATTATATATGAATACACACAATAAAATAACGTGGATTTTTATGAAAATATATATACAAAATACACATAAAATAATTTTAATACGTAGAAAAATATATATACAAAATACAAATAAAATAATGTAAATTCGTATCAAAATAAATAAACAAAATTCCAATAAAAGAATGTATAATTGTATAAAAATATATACAAAAAATACACAAAAATAATTTTAATTTATTTGAAAATAGATATGCAAAATACACATAAAATTCGGCAAATTTGTATTGAAATACATATACAAAACACACATAAAATAATGTAAATTTGTATGAAAATATATAAACAAATACACATAAAATAACGTAAATTTGGATAAAATATATATACAAAATATACATTAAATAATTTAAATATGTATAAAAATATATATACAAAATGCACATAAAATAATATAAAATCGTATCAAAATAAACAGAATATCAATAAAATAATGTAAATTTGTATGGAAACAAAGATGCAAAATACCCACATAATAACGCATATTTGTATAAAAATATTTATACAAAAATACATATAAAATAACTAAATCTGTATTAAAATAAATATACAAAATGCAAATGCAATAACGTAAATTTGTATTGAAATAAATATGCAAAACACACCTCAATAATGTAAATTTGTATTAAAATAGATATACGAATACTCATAAAATAAGTAAATTTCTATGAAAATATACATACAAAATACATATAAAATTACGTAAATAAGTATAAAAATATATATACCAAATATACCTCAAATAATGTAAATTCGTATTAAAATAAATAAACAAAATTCCGATAAAAGAACGTATATTTGTAGGAAAATAAATATACAAAATACACATATAATTAGTTAAATTTGTATTTAAATACATGTACAAAATACACATAAAATAATGTAAATTTGTATGAAATGAAAACAAATACACATAAAGTAACGTATATTTGTATAAAATATATATACAAAATACACATAGAATTATGTAAAATCGAATCAAAATAAATACACAGAATATCAATAAAATAATGTAAGTTTGTATGAAAATAAAGATGCAAAGTACCCATAAAATAAAGCATATTTTTATAAAAATACATACCCAAAAATACACATAGAATAATTAAATTTGTTTTAAAATTAATATACAAAATCCACATACAACAAGATAAATTTGTATTAAAAAATATGCAAAATACACATAAAACAGTGTAAATTTGTTTCAAAATATGTATACGAATACACATAAAATAACGTAGATTTCTATAGAAATATATATACAAAATACACATGAAATGATGTAAATACGTATAAAAATATATATACAAAATACATATTAAATAATGTAAGCTCGCGTCAAAATAAATAAACAAAATATCAATAAAAGAATGAGTATTTGTATGAAAATAGATATACAAAATACACATAAAATAACCCAAATTTGTATAAAACTATATACAAAAATACACAAAAATAATTTAAATTTGTATGAAAATAAATATACAAAATACACATAAAATTAGGTAAATTAGTATTGAAATACATATAGAAAATACACTTAAATTAATGTAAATTTTAATGAAAATATATAAACAAATATACTTAAAATAACGTAAATTTGTATAAAATATATATACAAAATACACATTAAATAATGTAAATATATATAAAAAAATATATACAAAACACAAATAGAATAATATAAATATATATAAAAAAATATATACAAAAAACAAATAGAATAATGTAAAATCGTATCAAAATAAATACACAGAATATTAATAAAATAATGTAAATTTGTATGAAAATTAAGATGCAAAATACCCATAAAATAACGCATTTAAAAAAATATATATATATACCAAAATACACATAAAATATTTGAATTTGTATTAAAATAAATATACAAAATGCACATACAATAAGGTAAATTTGTATTGAAATAGATATGCAAAATACATATAAAACAATGTAAATTTGTTTCAAAATATATATACGAATACACATAAAATAACGTAGATTTCAATAAAATATATATACAAAATACACATAAAATCAAGTAAATACGTATAAAAAAAGGTATACAAAATACACATAAAGTAATGTAAAATCGTATCAAAATAAATAAAAAAAATACCAATAAAAGAAACTGTATTTGTATAAATATAAATATACAAAATACACATAAAATAACGTAAATTTAAATAAAACTATATATGTGTATTTTGTATATATTTTATATACGTATTTTCATTATTTAATGTGTATTTTGTTTATATATTTTAAAAGAAATTTACGTTATTTTATGCGTATTTGTTTAAATATTTTGATACAAATTTACATTATTTTATGTAATTTGTATATATATTTCAATACAAATTTAGTTTATTTTATGTATATTTTGTATATCTATTTTCATACAAATTTAAAATACTTTTGTGTATTTTTGTATATAGTTTTATACAAACTTACGTTATTTTATGTGTATTTTATTTATTTATTATGATACAAATTCACATTCTTCTATTGGTATTTTGCTTATTTATTTTGGTACGAGTTTACATTATTTTATGTGTATTCGTATATATATTTTGAAACAATTTCACATTGTTTTATGTGTTTTGCAAATCTATTTCAATACAAATTTACCATATTGTATGTGTTTTTTGTATATTTATTTTAATAAAAATTTAATTATTTGATGTGTGTTTTAGTATACATATTTTTATACAAATTTGCTTTATTTGATAGGTATTTTGCATTTTTATTTTCATACAAATTTACATTATTTTATTGATATTCTGTGTATTTATTTTCATACGATTTTACATTATTCTCTGCGTATTTTGTATATATTTTATTTTACATATTGAAATTATTTAATGTGCATTTTCTATATATTTTTTATTCAAATATATGTTGTAAAATTTTTTGAAAATAAAGATGCAAAATACTCATAAAATAACTCATATTTATAAAAATATATATATACAAAAATACACAAAAAATAATTAGATTTGTATTAAAATAAATATACAAAATACACATACAATAAGGTAAATTTGTATAGAAATAGATAAGCTAAATACACATAAAATAATGTAAATTTGTATCAAAATATATACGAATACACACAATAAAATAACATAAATTTTCATGAAAATATATATACAAAATACACATAAAATAATGTAAATACGTAGAAAAATATATATACAAAATACACATAAAATAATGTAAATTCGTATCAAAATGAATAAACAAAATTCCAATAAAATAATGTATATTTATAGGAAAATATATAAAAAAAATACAAACAAAATAGCTAAAGTTTGTATAAAAATATATACAAAAATACACAAAAATATTTAAAATTTATTTGAAAATAGATATGCAAACTACACATAAAATTCGGCAAATTTGTATTGAAATACATATACAAAATACACATTGAATAATGTAAAATTGTATGATAATATATAAACAAATACACATAAAATAACGTAAATATGCTTAAAATATATATACAAAATATACATTAAATAATGGAAATATGTATAAAAATATATATACAAAATACACATAGAATAATATAAAATCGTTTCAGAATAAATAATCAGAATATCAATAAAATAATATAAATTTGTATGAAAATAAAGATTCAAAATACCCATATAATAACGCATATTTGTATAAAAATATACATAAAAAAACACATAAGATAATTAAATTTCTATTAAAATAAATATACAAAATGCACATACAATAAAGTAAATTTGTATTGAAATAGATATACAAAATACACATCAATAATGTAGATTTGTATCAAAATATATATACGAATACACATAAAATAAAGTAAATTTGTATGAAAATATACATACTAAATACATATAAATGATGTAAATAAGTATAAAAATATATATACCAAATACACCTCAAATAATGTAAATTCGTATCAAAATAAATAAAAAAAAATTGTAATAAAAGAACGTATATTTGTACAAAAATAAATATACAAAATACACATAAAATAACGAGAATTTTTTTTAAAAATATATATAAAAATACACAAAAATAGTTTCAATTTGTATGAAAATAGATATACAAATTACACACATAATAAGTTAAATTTGTATTTAAATACATGTACAAAATACACATAAAATAATGTAAATTTGTAAGGAATGAAAACAAATACACATAAGATAACGTACACTTTTATATAATATATATACAAAAAACACATAGAATAATGTAAAATCTTATCAAAATAGATACACAACAAAATAATGTAGATTTGTATGAAAATAAAGATGCAAAATACCCATAAAATAAATCATATTTTTATAAAAATACATATACAAAAATACACATAGAATAATTAAATTTGTATTAAAATTAATATACAAAATGCACATACAATAAGGTAAATTTGAATTGAAAAAATATGCAAAATAGACATAAAACAATGTAGATTTGTTTCAAAATATATATACACATACACATGAAATAACGTAGATATATAAAGAAATGTATATACAAAATACACATGAAATTATGTAAATACGTATAAAAATATATATACAAAATACACATTAAATAATGTAAACTCGCGTCAAATTAAATAAACAAAATATCAATAAAAGAATGTGTATTTGTATGAAAATAGATATACAAAATATACATAAAATATCCTAAATTTGTATAAAACTATTTACAAAAATACACAAAAATAATTTAAATATGTATGAAAATAAATATACAAAATACACATAAAATTAGAAAAAATTGTAATGAAATACATATACAAAATACATATAAAATAATAATTAAATTTGAATGAATTATACAAACAAATACACTTAAAATAACGTAAATTTGTATAAAATATATATACAAAAAACAAATTAAATAATGAAAATATGTATAAAAAAATATATTTACAAAACACAAATAGAATAATGTAAAATCGTATCAAAATAAATACACAGAATATTAATAAAATAATGTAAATTTATATGAAAATTAAGATGCAAAATACCCATAAAATAACGCTTTTTTTATAAAAATATATATACCAAAATACACATAAATTATTTCAATTTGTATTAAAATAAATATACAAAATGCACATACATTAAGGTAAATTTGTATTGAAATAGATATGCAAAATACATATAAAACAATGTAAATTTGTTTCAAAATAGATATGCAAAATACATATAAAAAATGTAAATTTGTTTCAAAATATATATACGAATACACATAAAATAACGTAGATTCCTATAAAATATATATACAAAATATACATAAAATGAAGTAAATACGTATAAAAAATGAATACAAAAAACACATAAAGTAATGTAAATTCGTATCAAAATAAATAAACAAAATACCAATAAAAGCATGTGTATTTGATAAATATAAATATACAAAATACAGAGAAAATAGCGTAAAATGAAAATAAACTATATATGTGTATTTTGTATATATTTTGTATACGTATTTTCATTATTTAATGTGTATTTTGTTTATATATTTTAAAACAAATTTACGTTATTTTATGTGTATTTGTTTAAATATTTTGATACAAATTTACATTATTTTATGTAATTTGTATATATATTTCAATACAAATTTAGTTTATTTTATGTATATTTTGTATATCTATTTTCATACAAATTTAAAATACTTTTGTGTATTTTTGTATATAGTTTTATACAAACTTACGTTAATCTATGTATATTTTATTTATTTATTATCATACAAATTCACTCTTCTATTGGTATTTTGTTTATTTATTTTGATACGAATTTACATTATTTTATGTGTATTTTGTATATATATATTTTTATACGTATTTACATCATTTTATATGTATTTTTTATATATATTTTTATAGAAATTTACGTTTTTTTATGTGTATTCGTATATATATTTTGAAACAAATTTACTTTGTTTTATGTGTGTTTTGCATATCTATTTCAATACAAAATTACCATATTGTATGTGTTTTTTGTAAATTTATTTTAATAAAAATTTAATTATTTGATGTGTGTATTTGTATACATATTTTTATACAAATATGCTTTATTTTATGGGTATTTTGCATTTTTATTTTCAATTTTTTTTTATGTTATTTGATTGATATTCTATGTATTTATTTTGATACGATTTTACATTATTCTATGTGTATTTTGTATATATTTTATTTTACATATTTACATTATTTAATGTGCATTTTCTATATATATTTTATTCAAATATATGTTGTAAAATTTTTTGAAAATAAAGATGCAAAATACTCATAAAATAACTCATATTTAAAAAAATATATATATTCAAAAATACACAAAAAATAATTAAGTTTGTATTAAAATAAATATACAAAATACACATACAATATAGTAAATTTGTATTTAAATAGATAAGCTAAATACACATAAAATAATGTAAATTTGTGTCAAAATATATACGAATACACACAATAAAATAACATATATTTTCATGAAAATATATATACAAAATACACATAAAATAATATAAATACGTAGAAAAATATATATACAAAATACACATAAAATAATGTAAATTCGTATCAAAATGAATAAACAAAATTCCGATAAAAGAATATATAATTGGAGGAAAATATATATACAAAATACAAATAAAATAACTAAAGTTTGTATAAAAATATATACAAAGATACACAAAAATAATTTAAATTTATTTGAAAATAGATATGCAAACTACACATCAAATCAGGCAAATTTGTATTGAAATACATATACAAAATACACATTAAATAATGTAAAATTGTATGAAAATATATAAACAAATACTCATAAAATAACGTAAATTTGCATAAAATATATATACAAAATATACATTAAATAATGCAAATATGTATAAAAAAATATATACAAAATACACATAGAATAATGTAAAATCGTTTCAATATAAATAAATAGAATATCAATAAAATAATGTAGATTTGTATGAAAATAAAGACTCAAAAAACCCATATAATAACGCATATTTATATAAAAATATACATAAGAAAAACCACATTAGATAATTAAATTTGTATTAAAATAAATATACAAAATGCACATACAATAAAGAAAATTTGTATTGAAGTAGATATACAAAATACACATCAATAATGTAAATTTGTATCAAAATATATATACGAATACGCATAAAATAGAGTAAATTTCTATGAAGATATACATACAAAATACATATAAATGATGTAAATAAGTATAAAAAAATATATACCAAATACACCTAAAATAATGTAAACTCGTATCAATATAAATAAACAAAATTCGAATAAAAGAACGTATATTTGTAGGAAAATAAATATACAAAATACACATAAAATAACGAAAATTTGTAAAAAAAATTATATAAAAATACACAAAAATAGTTTCAATTTGTATGAAAATAAATACACAAAATACACATAATTAGTTAAATTTGTATTTAAATACATATGCAAATTACACATAGAATAATGTAAATTTGTATGGAATGAAAACAAATACACATAAAATAACGTACATTTTTATATAATATATATACAAAATACAAATAGAATAATGTAAAATCGTATCAAAATAAATGGACAGAATATCAATAAAAGAATGTAAATTTGTATGAAAATAAAGATGCAAAATACCCATAAAATAAATCATATTTTTATAAAAATACATATACAAAAATACACATAGAATCATTAAATTTGTATTAAAATTAATATACAAAATGCACATACAATAATGTAAATTTGTATTGAAAAAATATGCAAAATACACATAAAACAATGTAAATTTTTTTCAAAATATATATACGAATACACATGTAATAACGTAGATATATAAAGAAATATATATATAAAATACACATGAAATTATGGAAATACGTATAAAAATATATATACAAAATACACATTAAATAATGTAAATAGATATACAAAATATTCATAAAATAACCTAAATTTGTATAAAACTATATAAAAAAAATACACAAAAATAATTTAAATATGTATGAAAATAAATATACAAAATACACATAAAATTAGGAAAATTTGTATTGAAATACATATACAAAATACACATAAAATAATAATTAAATTTGAATGAAAATATATAAACAAATACACTTAAAATAACGTAAATTTGTATAAAATATATATACAAAATACACATTATATAATGTAAATATATACAAAAAAATATATTTACAAAACACAAATAGAATAATGTAAAATCGTATCAAAATAAATACACTGAATATTAATAAAATAATGTAAATTTGTATGAAAATTAAGATGCAAAATACCCATGAAATAACGCATTTTTAATACAAATTTATATACCAAAATACACATAAAATATTTGAATTTGTATTAAAATAAATATACAAAATGCAGATACAATAAGTTAAATTTGTATTGAAATAGATATGCAAAATACATATAAAACAATGTAAATTTGTTTCAAAATATATATACGAATACACAAAAAATAACGTAGATTTCTATAAAATATGTATACAAAATACACATAAAATGAAGTAAATACGTATACAAAATGTATACAAAATACACTTACAGTAATGTAAATTCGTATCAAAATAAATAAACAAAATATCAATAAAAGAATGTGTATTTGTATAAATATAAATATACAAACTACAAATAATATAACGTAAACTTGCATAAACTATATACAAAAATACACAAAAGTAATTAAATTTGTATAAAAAATAGATATACAAAATACACATAAAATACGGTAAATTTGAATTGAAATATATATACAAAATACATAAAATAATGAAAACTTATATCAAAATTTTTATACAAATACACATATAATAACGTAAACTTGTATAAAAATATATAAATAAAATACACATGAAATAATGTAAGTACGTATAAAAAAATATGTACAAAATACACATATAATCATGTAATTCGTATCAAAATAAACAAAATACCAATAAAATATTGTAAATTTGTAAAAGATAACATATACAAAATACACATAAAATAACGCTAATTTCTATAAAAATATATGTACAAAAATGCACATAAAATAAAGTAAATTTGCATAAAAAAAAATATATATATATATATATATATATATATATATATATATATATATATATATATATATATATATATATATATATATATATATATATATATATATATATATATATATATATATATATATATATATATATATATATATATATATATATATATATATATATATATATATATATATATATATATATATATATATATATATATATATATATATATATATACAAAACACACATTAAATAATAAAAATGCGTATAAAAATATGTATACAAAATACCTATGAAATAATCTAAACTCGTATCGAATTAAATTAACGCAATACCAATAAAATAATGTAATTTTGGATGAAAATATTTATATAGAAAATACACATAAAATAACCTAAATACAAATACAAATATACACATAAAATAATTTAAAATTGAATGAAATAAATATACAAAATAAACATAAAATAAGGTAAATTTGTAATGAAATATATACAAAAATACACATAAAATAATATCAATTTGTATGAAAATATATATAAATACACATAAAAAAACATGAATTTGTATAAAATTTGTATCAAAATATATAAGAATACACACAATAAAGTCACGTAATTTTTTATGAAAATATATATACAAAATACACAAAATAATGTAAATACGTACAAAAATATACTACCAATATGTAAAATTCTTTGACTATTTGAATTCTAAAGTGGAGCACATCTTGACCCACTCTCCCTTCGCTGAAATCTCCATCCTATGAGATTTCAATGTTCACCATCAGCTTTGGCTTTCATCCTCTTTCACTGACCATCCTGGTGAACAAGCCTACAACTTTGCTATCCTCAACGACCTAGAGCAGTTGGTCCAGCACCCTACACGTATTCCCGACCGTCTTGGAGACCGGCCCAACATTCTAGACCTCTTCCTTACCTCAAACCCTTCTGCTTATTCTGTCAAACTGCTCTCTCCGTTGGGCTCCTCCGATCACAATCTTATTTCTGCATCCTGTCCTATCGCTCCTGTACACCCTCTGGACCCACCGAAGAGGCGATGCTTCTGGCATTTTGCTTCAGCTCGGTGGGACGATCTGAGGATGTACTTTTCCGATTTCCCGTGGAATGATTATTGCTTCCAGGATAGAGACCCCTCTGTGTGTGCTCAGCGCATCACAGAGGTGATTGTCTCTGGAATGGAGGCATACATTCCTCGTTCTTTCTCTACTCCTCACGCTAAAAAGCCTTGGTTTAATCACGCTTGTTCTCGTGCTGTCAATGATAGAGAGGTAGCTCACAAAAGGTACCAGAGCCTTCAAACTAATGCTAATTATGAACTTTACATTTCTGCCCGAAATCGTGCCAAATCTATTCTCCGACTAACCAAAATTTTTTTCATTAATAGAAAATGCCAAAACCTTGCTTTCTCTAACTCTTCCCGTGACTTCTGGCATCGAGCCAAAAACATCTCCTCCAACTTCACTTCTTCATCTTTCCCTCCACTCCTCAGTCCTGACGGCAATACTGCCGTCGCATCTATCTCTAAGGCTGAACTCTTCTCGCAAACTTTTTCTAAAAACTCCACTCTGGACGATTCTGGGCATATTCCTTCTACTCATCCCCCCTCTGACTCCTTTATGCCTGTTATAAAGATTCTTCAAAATGATGTATTCTATGCCCTCTCTGGCCTCAATCCTCAGAAGGCTTATGGACCTGATGGAGTGCCTCCTATTGTCCTTAAAAACTGTGCCTCCGTGCTGTCACCCTGCCTGGTCAAACTCTTTCGGCTCTGTCTGTCAACATCTACCTCTCCTTCTTGCTGGAAGTATGCCTTCATACAGCCTGTGCCTAAGAAGGGTGACCGCTCCAATCCCTCAAACTACCGTCCTATAGCTTTACTTTCTTGTCTATCTAAAGCTTTTGAGTCAATCCTTAACCAGAAGATTCAAAAGCACCTTTCCACTTCTGACCTTCTATCTGATCGCCAGTATGAGTTCCGCAAGGGGCGTTCTACTGGTGATCTCCTAGCCTTCTTAACTGACTCTTGGTCATCCTCTCTTAGCCGTTTCGGAGAAACTTTTGCTATTGCGCTGAACATATCAAAAGCTTTTGATAGGGTCTGGCACAAATCTTTGCTTTCCAAACTACCCTCCTACGGTTTCTATCCTTCTCTCTGTACCTTTATCTCCAGTTTCCTTTCTGTCCGTTCTATTTCTGCCGTGTTAGACGGTCACTGTTCTTCCCCTAAATCTATTAACAGTGGTGTCCCACAGCGTTCTGTCCTATCTCCCACTCTTTTTCTGTTGTTCATTGATGATCTTCTTTCCAAAACGAACTGTCCTATCCATTCCTACGCCGATGATTCCACTCTGTATTACTCAACTTCTTTTATTAGAAGACCCACCCTTCAGGAACTTAACGACTCAAGGCTGGAGGCTGCAGACTGCTTAGCCTCAGACCTTACTATTATTTCCGATTGGGGCAAGAAGAACCTGGTGTCCTTCAACGCCTCAAAAACACAGTTTCTCCACCTATCCACTCGACACAATCTTCCAAACAACTATCCCCTATTCTTTGACAACACCCAGCTATCACCTTCCTCAACATTAAACATCCTCGGTCTATCCTTAACTCAAAATCTCAACTGGAAACTTCATATCTCATCTCTTACTAAATCAGCTTCCTCGAGGCTGGGCATTCTTTACCGTCTCCGCCAGTTCTTCTCCCCTGCACAGTTGCTGTCCATATACAGGGGCCTTGTCCGCCCTTGTATGGAGTATGCATCTCATGTGTGGGGGGGCTCGACTCACACAGCTCTTCTGGACAGAGTGGAGGCTTAGGCTCTTCGTCTCATCAGCTCTCCTCCTCATACTGATAATCTTCTACCTCTTAATTTCCGCCGCAATGTTGCCTCTCTTTCTATCTTATATCGATATTTCCACGCTGACTGCTCTTCTGAACTTGCTAACTGCATGCCTCCTCCCCTCCCGCGGCCCCGCTGCACTCGACTTTCAACTCATGCTCATCCCTATACTGTCCAAACCCCTTATGCAAGAGTTAACCAGCATCTTCACTCTTTCATCCCTCATGCTGGTAAACTCTGGAACAATCTTCCTTCATCTGTACTTCCTCCTGCCTACGACTTGAACTCTTTCAAGAGGAGGGTATCAGGACACCTCTCCTCCCGTATTTGATCTTACTTTCGGCCACCTCTTTTGTTTCTTTTTTAGGAGCAGCGAGTAGCGGGCTTTTTTTTATTATTGTGTTCTTTTTTTGTGTGCCCTTGAGCTGCCTCCTTTGTTGTAAAAAAAAAAAAAAAAAAAAAAATTAACCTCACAGTGTCTGAACCCTCACAGTGTGTCAACCTCGGTGTCTGTCAAACTCAAAGTGTCTGAACCCTCACAGTGCCATTCAACCTCACAGTGTGTCAACCTCGGTGTCTGTCAAACTCAAAGTGTCTGAACCCTCACAGTGTCATTCAACCTCACAGTGTGTCAACCTCGGTGTCTGTCAAACTCAAAGTGTCTGAACCATCACAGTGTCATTTAACCTCACAGTGTGTGAACCCTCACAGTGTCATTTAACCTCACAGTGTCTGAACCCTCACAGTGTCATTTACCTTCACAGTGTCTGAACCCTTACAGTGTCATTTAACCTCACAGTGTCTGAACCCTCACAGTGTGACAACCTCGGTGTCTGTCAAACTCAAAGTGTCTGAACCCTCACAGTGTCATTCAACCTCACAGTGTCTGAACCCTCACAGTGTCATTCAACCTCACAGTGTCTGAACCCTCACAGTGTCATTCAACCTCACAGTGTCTGAACCCTCACAGTGTCATTCAACCTCACAGTGTCTGAGCCCTCACAGTGTCATTCATCCTCACAGTGTGTCAACCTCGGTGTCTGTCAAACTCAAAGTGTCTGAATCCTCACAGTGTCTGTCAAACTCAAAGTGTCTGAACCCTCACAGTGTCATTCAACCTCACAGTGTCAGTCAGCCTCACAGTGGTTCAACATCACAGTGTCTCTCAAACTCACAGTGTTTCAACCTCACAGTGTCAGTCAACCTCACAGTGTCATTCAACCTCACAGTGTCTGTCAACATCACAATGTCATTCGACCTCACAGTGTCCGTCAACCTCACAATGTCATTCAACCTCAGAGTGTCACTCAACCTCACAGTGTGTCAACCTAGGTGTCTTTCAAACTCACAGTGTCTGAATCCTCACAGTGCCATTTAATCTCACAGTGTCTGAACCCTCACAGTGTGTCAACCTCGGTGTGTGTCAAACTCAAAGTGTCTGAGCCCTCACAGTGTCATTCAACCTCACGGTGTCATTCAACCTCACAGTGTGTCAACCTCAGTGTCTGTCAAACTCAAAGTGTCTGAACCCTCACAGTGTCATTTAACCTCACAGTGTGTGAACCCTCACAGTGTCATTTAACCTCACAGTGTGTGAACCCTCACAGTGTCATTTAACATCACAGTGTCTGAACCCTCACAGTGTCATTTAACCTCACAGTGTCTGAACCCTCACACTGTCATTTAACTTCACAGTGTCTGAACCCTCACAGTGTCATTTAACCTCACAGTGTCTGAACCCTCACAGTGTGTCAACCTCGGTGTCTGTCAAACTCAAAGTGTCTGAACCCTCACAGTGTCATTCAACCTCACAGTGTCTGAACCCTCACAGTGTCATTCAACCTCACAGTGTCTGAACCCTCACAGTGTCATTCAACCTCACAGTGTCTGAACCCTCACAGTGTCATTCATCCTCACAGTGTGTCAACCTCGGTGTCTGTCAAACTCAAAGTGTCTGAACCCTCACAGTGTCATTCAACCTCACAGTGTCATTCAACCTCACAGTGTCTGAGCCCTCACAGTGTCATTCAACCTCACAGTGTGTCAACCTCGGTGTCTGTCAAACTCAAAGTGTCTGAACCCTCACAGTGTCATTCAATCTCACAGTGCCATTCAAACTGACAATGTCTGAACCCTCACAGTGTCATTCAACCTCACAGTGTCATTCAACCTCACAGTGTTATTCAACCTCACAGTGCCATTCAACCTCACAATGTCATTCAACCTCACAGTGTCATTCAACCTCACAATGTTATTCAACATCACAGTGCCATTCAACCTCTGTTTCATTCTCACAATTTCTGTCAACATCACAGTGCCATTCACCCTCTGTTTCATTCTCACAGTGTCTGTCAATATCACAGTGCCATTCAATCTTACAGTGTTTCAGTGTCAGTCAACCTCAGTGTATGAACCACATAATGTCTGTCAACCTCAAAGTGTCATTCAACCTCACAGTGTCAGTCAGCCTCACAGTGTTTCAACATCACAGTGTCTCTCAAACTCACAGTGTTTCAACATCACAGTGTCTCTCAAACTCACAGTGTTTCAACCTCAGAGCGTGTCAACCTCACAGTGTCATTCAACCTCACAGTGTCTGTCAACATCACAATGTCATTCGACCTCACAGTGTCCGTCAACCTCACAATGTCATTCAACCTCAGAGTGTCACTCAACCTCACAGTGTGTCAACCTCGGTGTCTTTCAAACTCACAGAGTCTGAACCCTCACAGTGTCATTTAACCTCACAGTGTCTGAACCCTCACAGTGTGTCAACCTCGGTGTGTGTCAAACTCAAAGTGTCTGAACCCTCACAGTGTCATTCAACCTCACGGTGTCATTCAACCTCACAGTGTGTCAACCTCGGTGTCTGTCAAACTCAAAGTGTCTGAACCCTCACAGTGTCATTCAACCTCACAATGTGTCAACCTCGGTGTCTGTCAAACTCAAAGCGTCTGAACCCTCACAGTGTCATTTAACCTCACAGTGTGTGAACCCTCACAGTGTCATTTAACCTCACAGTGTGTGAACCCTCACAGTGTCATTTAACTTCACAGTGTGTGAACCCTCACATTGTCATTTAACCTCACAGTGTGTGAACCCTCACAGTGTCATTTAACCTCACAGTGTGTGAACCCTCACAGTGTCATTTAACCTCACAGTGTGTGAACCGTCACAGTGTCATTTAACTTCACAGTGTGTGAACCCTCACAGTGTCATTCAACCTCACAGTGTCTGAACCCTCACAGTGTGTCAACCTCGGTGTCTGTCAAACTCAAAGTGTCTGAACCCTCACAGTGTCATTTAACCTCACAGTGTCATTTAACCTCACAGTGTGTGAACTCTCACAGTGTCATTTAACCTCACAGTGTGTGAACCCTCACAGTGTCATTTAACCTCACAGTGTGTGAACCCTCACAGTGTTATTTAACCTCACAGTGTCTGAACCCTCACAGTGTCATTTAACTTCATAGTGTCTGAACCCTCACAGTAACATTTAACTTCACAGTGTCTGAACCCTCACAGTATGACAACCTTGGTGTCTGTCAAACTCAAAGTGTCTGAACCCTCACAGTGTCATTCAACCTCACAGTGTCCGAACCCTCACAGTGTCATTCAACCTCACAGTGTATGAACCCTCACAGTGTCATTCAACCTCACAGTGTCTGAACCCTCACAGTGTCATTCACCCTCACAGTGTGTCAACCTCGGTGTCTGTCAAACTCAAAGTGTCTGAACCCTCACAGTGTCATTCAACCTCACAGTGTCTGAGCCCTCACAGTGTCATTCAACCTCACAGTATCATTCAACCTCACAGTGTCATTCAACCTCACAGTGTCATTCAACCTCACAATGTCATTCAACCTCACAGTGTTATTCAACCTCACAGTGTCATTCAACCTCACAGTGTCATTCAACCTCACAGTGTCTTTCAACCTCACAGTGTCATTCAACCTCACAGTGTTATTCAACCTCACAGTGTCATTCAACCTCACAGTGTCATTCAACCTTACAGTGTTATTCAACATCACAGTGTCATTCAACCTCACAGTGTCATTCAACCTCACAGTGTCTGAACCCTCACAGTATCATTCAACCTCACAGTGTCTGAACCCTCACAGTGTCATTCAACCTCACAGTGTCATTCAACCTCACAGTGTCTGAGCCCTCATAGTGCCATTCAACCTCAGAGTGTCTGAACCCTCACAGTGTCATTCACCCTCACAGTGTCTGAACCCTCACAGTGTCATTCAACCTCACAGTGTCTGAACCCTCACAGTGTCATTCACCCTCACAGTGTCTGAACCCTCACAGTGTCATTCACCCTCACAGTGTCTGAACCCTCACAGTGTCATTCAACCTCACAGTGTCTGAACCCTCACAGTGTCATTCACCCTCACAGTGTCTGAACCCTCACAGTGTCATTCAACCTCACAGTGTCTGAACCCTCACAGTGTCATTCAACCTCACAGTGTCTGAACCCTCACAGTGTCTGAACCCTCACAGTGTCATTCAACCTCACAGTGTCTGAGCCCTCACAGTGTCATTCAACCTCACAGCGTCATTCAACTTGACGGTGTCTGAACCCTCACAGTGTCATTCAACCTCACAGTGTCATTCAACCTCAGAGTGTCTGAACCCTCACAGTGTCTGAACCCTTACAGTGTCATTTAACCTCACAGTGTCTGAACCCTCACAGTGTGACAACCTCGGTGTCTGTCAAACTCAAAGTGTCTGAACCCTCACAGTGTCATTCAACCTCACAGTGTCTGAACCCTCACAGTGTCATTCAACCTCACAGTGTCTGAACCCTCACAGTGTCATTCAACCTCACAGTGTCTGAGCCCTCACAGTGTCATTCATCCTCACAGTGTGTCAACCTCGGTGTCTGTCAAACTCAATGTGTCTGAACCCTCACAGTTTCTGTCAAACTCAAAGTGTCTGAACCCTCACAGTGTCATTCAACCTCACAGTGTTATTCAACCTCACAGTGTCATTCAACCTCACAGTGTCATTCAACCTTACAGTGTTATTCAACATCACTGTGTCATTCAACCTCACAATGTCATTCAACATCACAGTGTCTGAACCCTCACAGTATCATTCAACCTCACAGTGTCTTAACCCTCACAGTGTCATTCAACCTCACAGTGTCTGTCAGCCTCACAGTGTTTCAACATCACAGTGTCTGTCAGCCTCACAGTGTTTCAACATCACAGTGTTCCTCAAACTCACAGTGTTTCAACCTCACAGCGTGTCAACCTCACAGTGTCATTCAACCTCACAGTGTCTGTCAACATCACAATGTCATTCGACCTCACAGTGTCCGTCAACCTCACAATGTCATTCAACCTCAGAGTGTCACTCAACCTCACAGTGTGTCAACCTCGGTGTCTTTCAAACTCACAGTGTCTGAACCCTCACAGTGTCATTTAACCTCACAGTGTCTGAACCCTCACAGTGTGTCAACCTCGGTGTGTGTCAAACTCAAAGTGTCTGAACCCTCACAGTGTCATTCAACCTCACGGTGTCATTCAACCTCACAGTGTGTCAACCTCGGTGTCTGTCAAACTCAAAGTGTCTGAACCCTCACACTGTCATTCAACCTCACAATGTGTCAACCACGGTGTCTGTCAAACTCAAAGCGTCTGAACCCTCACAGTGTCATTTAACCTCACAGTGTGTGAACCCTCACAGTGTCATTTAACCTCACAGTGTGTGAACCCTCACAGTGTCATTTAACTTCACAGTGTGTGAACCCTCACAGTGTCATTCAACCTCACAGTGTGTCAACCTCGGTGTCTGTCAAACTCAAAGTGTCTGAACCCTCACAGTGTCATTTAACCTCACAGTGTCATTTAACCTCACAGTGTGTGAACTCTCACAGTGTCATTTAACCTCACAGTGTGTGAACCCTCACAGTGTCATTTAACCTGACAGTGTGTGAACCCTCACAGTGTTATTTAACCTCACAGTGTCTGAACACTCACAGTGTCATTTAACTTTACAGTGTCTGAACCCTCACAGTAACATTTAACTTCACAGTGTCTGAACCCTCACAGTGTCATTTATCCTCACAGTGTCTGAACCCTCACAGTGTCATTTAACTTCACAGTGTCTGAACCCTCACAGTGTTATTTAACCTCACAGTGTCTGAACCCTCACAGTGTCATTCAACCTCACAGTGTCTGAACCCTCACAGTGTCATTCAACCTCACAGTGTCTGAGCCCTCACAGTGTCATTCACCCTCACAGTGTGTCAACCTCGGTGTCTGTCAAACTCAAAGTGTCTGAACCCTCACAGTGTCTGTCAATCTCAAAGTGTCTGAACCCTCACAGTGTCATTCAACCTCACAGTGTTATTCAACCTCACAGTGTCATTCAACCTCACAGTGTCATTCAACCTTACAGTGTTATTCATCATCACAGTGTCATTCAACCTCACAGTGTTATTAAACCTCACAGTGTCTGAACCCTCACAGTATCATTCAACCTCACAGTGTCTGAAACCTCACAGTGTCATTGAACCTCACAGTGTCAGTCAGCCTCACAGTGGTTCAACATCACAGTGTCTCTCAAACTCACAGTGTTTCAACCTCACAGTGTCAGTCAACCTCACAGTGTCATTCAACCTCACAGTGTCTGTCAACATCACAATGTCATTCGACCACACAGTGTCCGTCAACCTCACAATGTCATTCAACCTCAGAGTGTCACTCAACCTCACAGTGTGTCAACCTAGGTGTCTTTCAAACTCACAGTGTCTGAATCCTCACAGTGCCATTTAATCTCACAGTGTCTGAACCCTCACAGTGTGTCAACCTCGGTGTGTGTCAAACTCAAAGTGTCTGAACCCTCACAGTGTCATTCAACCTCACGGTGTCATTCAACCTCACAGTGTGTCAACCTCAGTGTCTGTCAAATTCAAAGTGTCTGAACCCTCACAGTGTCATTAAACCTCGGTGTCTGTTAAACTCAAAGTGTCTGAACCCTCACAGTGTCATTTAACCTCACAGTGTGTGAACCCTCACAGTGTCATTTAACCTCACAGTGTGTGAACCCTCACAGTGTCATTTAACATCACAGTGTCTGAACCCTCACAGTGTCATTTAACCTCACAGTGTCTGAACCCTCACAGTGTCATTTAACTTCACAGTGTCTGAACCCTCACAGTGTCATTTAACCTCACAGTGTCTGAACCCTCACAGTGTGTCAACCTCGGTGTCTGTCAAACTCAAAGTGTCTGAACCCTCACAGTGTCATTCAACCTCACAGTGTCTGAACCCTCACAGTGTCATTCAACCTCACAGTGTCTGAACCCTCACAGTGTCATTCAACCTCACAGTGTCTGAACCCTCACAGTGTCATTCATCCTCACAGTGTGTCAACCTCGGTGTCTGTCAAACTCAAAGTGTCTGAACCCTCACAGTGTCATTCAACCTCACAGTGTCATTCAACCTCACAGTGTCTGAGCCCTCACAGTGTCATTCAACCTCACAGTGTGTCAACCTCGGTGTCTGTCAAACTCAAAGTGTCTGAACCCTCACAGTGTCATTCAATCTCACAGTGCCATTCAAACTCACAATGTCTGAACCCTCACAGTGTCATTCAACCTCACAGTGTCATTCAACCTCACAGTGTTATTCAACCTCACAGTGTCATTCAACCTCACAATGTCATTCAACCTCACAGTGTCATTCAACCTCACAGTGTTATTCAACATCACAGTGCCATTCAACCTCTGTTTCATTCTCACAATTTCTGTCAACATCACAGTGCCATTCAACCTCTGTTTCATTCTCACAGTGTCTGTCAATATCACAGTGCCATTCAGTCTTACAGTGTTTCAGTGTCAGTCAACCTCAGTGTATGAACCACATAATGTCTGTCAACCTCAAAGTGTCATTCAACCTCACAGTGTCAGTCAGCCTCACAGTGTTTCAACATCACAGTGTCTCTCAAACTCACAGTGTTTCAACATCACAGTGTCTCTCAAACTCACAGTGTTTCAACCTCACAGCGTGTCAACCTCACAGTGTCATTCAACCTCACAGTGTCTGTCAACATCACAGTGTCATTCGACCTCACAGTGTCCGTCAACCTCACAATGTCATTCAACCTCAGAGTGTCACTCAACCTCACAGTGTGTCAACCTCGGTGTCTTTCAAACTCACAGTGTCTGAACCCTCACAGTGTCATTTAACCTCACAGTGTTTGAACCCTCACAGTGTGTCAACCTCGGTGTGTGTCAAACTCAAAGTGTCTGAACCCTCACAGTGTCATTCAACCTCACGGTGTCATTCAACCTCACAGTGTGTCAACCTCGGTGTCTGTCAAACTCAAAGTGTCTGAACCCTCACAGTGTCATTCAACCTCACAATGTGTCAACCTCGGTGTCTGTCAAACTCAAAGCGTCTGAACCCTCACAGTGTCATTTAACCTCACAGTGTGTGAACCCTCACAGTGTCATTTAACCTCACAGTGTGTGAACCCTCACAGTGTCATTTAACTTTACAGTGTGTGAACCCTCACAGTGTCATTCAACCTCACAGTGTGTCAACCTCGGTGTCTGTCAAACTCAAAGTGTCTGAACCCTCACAGTGTCATTTAACCTCACAGTGTCATTTAACCTTACAGTGTCATTTAACCTCACAGTGTGTGAACTCTCACAGTGTCATTTAACCTCACAGTGTGTGAACCCTCACAGTGTCATTTAACCTCACAGTGTGTGAACCCTCACAGTGTTATTTAACCTCACAGTGTCTGAACACTCACAGTGTCATTTAACTTCACAGTGTCTGAACCCTCACAGTAACATTTAACTTCACAGTTTCTGAACCCTCACAGTGTCATTTATCCTCACAGTGTCTGAACCCTCACAGTGTCATTTAACTTCACAGTGTCTGAGCCCTCACAGTGTCATTTGACCTCACAGTGTCTGAACCCTCACAGTGTGTCAACCTCGGTGTCTGTCAAACTCAAAGTGTCTGAACCCTCACAGTGTCATTCAACCTCACAGTGTCTGAACCCTCACAGTGTCATTCAACCTCACAGTGTCTGAACCCTCACAGTGTCATTCAACCTCACAGTGTCTGAACCCTCACAGTGTCATTCATCCTCACAGTGTGTCAACCTCGGTGTCTGTCAAACTCAAAGTGTCTGAACCCTCACAGTGTCATTCAACCTCACAGTGTCATTCAACCTCACAGTGTCTGAGCCCTCACAGTGTCATTCAACCTCACAGTGTGTCAACCTCGGTGTCTGTCAAACTCAAAGTGTCTGAACCCTCACAGTGTCATTCAATCTCACAGTGCCATTCAAACTCACAATGTCTGAACCCTCACTGTGTCATTCAACCTCACAGTGTCATTCAACCTCACAGTGTTATTCAACCTCACAGTGTCATTCAACCTCACAATGTCATTCAACCTCACAGTGTCATTCAACCTCACAGTGTTATTCAACATCACAGTGCCATTCAACCTCTGTTTCATTCTCACAATTTCTGCCAACATCACAGTGCCATTCAACCTCTGTTTCATTCTCACAGTGTCTGTCAATATCACAGTGCCATTCAATCTTACAGTGTTTCAGTGTCAGTCAACCGCAGTGTATGAACCACATGATGTCTGTCAACCTCAAAGTGTCATTCAACCTCACAGTGTCAGTCAGCCTCACAGTGTTTCAACATCACAGTGTCTCTCAAACTCACAGTGTTTCAACATCACAGTGTCTCTCAAACTCACAGTGTTTCAACCTCACAGCGTGTCAACCTCACAGTGTCATTCAACCTCACAGTGTCTGTAAACATCACAATGTCATTCGACCTTACAGTGTCCGTCAACCTCACAATGTCATTCAACCTCAGAGTGTCACTCAACCTCACAGTGTGTCAACCTCGGTGTCTTTCAAACTCACAGTGTCTGAACCCTCACAGTGTCATTTAACCTCACAGTGTCTGAACCCTCACAGTGTGTCAACCTCGGTGTGTGTCAAACTCAAAGTGTCTGAACCCTCACAGTGTCATTCAACCTCACGGTGTCATTCAACCTCACAGTGTGTCAACCTCGGTGTCTGTCAAACTCAAAGTATCTGAACCCTCACAGTGTCATTCAACCTCACAATGTGTCAACCTCGGTGTCTGTCAAACTCAAAGCGTCTCAACCCTCACAGTGTCATTTAACCTCACAGTGTGTGAACCCTCACAGTGTCATTTAACCTCACAGTGTGTGAACCCTCACAGTGTCATTTAACTTCACAGTGTGTGAACCCTCACAGTGTCATTCAACCTCACAGTGTGTCAACCTCGGTGTCTGTCAAACTCAAAGTGTCTGAACCCTCACAGTGTCATTTAACCTCACAGTGTGTGAACTCTCACAGTGTCATATAACCTCACAGTGTGTGAACCTTCACAGTGTCATTTAACCTCACAGTGTGTGAACCCTCACAGTGTTATTTAACCTCACAGTGTCTGAACCATCACAGTGTCATTTAACTTCACAATGTCTGAGCCCTCACAGTAACATTTAACTTCACAGCGTCTGAACCCTCACAGTATAACAACCTCGGTGTCTGTCAAACTCAAAGTGTCTGAACCCTCACAGTGTCATTCAACCTCACAGTGTCTGAACCCTCACAGTGTCATTCAACCTCACAGTGTCTGAACCCTCACAGTGTCATTCACCCTCACAGTGTGTCAACCTCGGTGTCTGTCAAACTCAAAGTGTCTGATCCCTCACAGTGTCATTCAACCTCACAGTGTCTGAGCCCTCACAGTGTCATTCAACCTCACAGTGTCATTCAACCTCACAGTGTTATTCAACCTCACAGTGTCATTCAACCTCACAGTGTCATTCAACCTCACAGTGTCATTCAACCTCACAGTGTTATTCAACCTCACAGTGTCATTCAACCTCATAGTGTCATTCAACCTTACAGTGTCTTTCAACCTCACAGTGTCATTCAACCTCACAGTGTTATTCAACCTCACAGTGTCATTCAACCTCACAGTGTCATTCAACCTTACAGTGTTATTCAGCATCACAGTGTCATTCAACCTCACAGTGTCATTTAACCTCACAGTGTCTGAACCCTCACAGTATCATTCAACCTCACAGTGTCTGAACCCTCACAGTGTGATTCAACCTCACAGTGTCTGAACCCTCATAGTGCCATTCAACCTCAGAGTGTCTGAACCCTCACAGTGTCATTCACCCTCACAGTGTCTGAACCCTCACAGTGTCATTCACCCTCACAGTGTCTGAACCCTCACAGTGTCATTCACCCTCACAGTGTATGAACCCTCACAGTGTCATTCGACCTCACAGTGTCTGAACCCTCACAGTGTCATTCACCGTCACAGTGTCTGAACCCTCACAGTGTCATTCAACCTCACAGTGTCTGAACCCTCACAGTGTCATTCAACCTCACAGTGTCTGAACCCTCACAGTGTCTGAACCCTCACAGTGTCATTCAACCTCACAGTGTCTGAGCCCTCACAGTGTCATTCAAAAAGAAAACATATCACACGACATTACATGAAAAGAAAACATATCACACGACATATCCCTCCCTCGTCGTGGCTGCTGTTCCCCCCCTCGTCGTGGCTGCTTCTCCCTTCGTCGTCGTGGCTGCTGCTCCCTCCCTCGTCGTGGCTGCTGCTCCCTCCCTAGTCGTGGCTGCTGCTCCCTCCGTCGTCGTGGCTGCTGCTCCCTCCGTCGTCTTGGCTGCTGCTCCCTCCGTCGTCGTGGCTGCTGTTCCCTCCTCCGTCGTCGTGGCTGCTGCTCCTCCGTCGTCGTGCTGCTGCCTCCCTCGTCGTGGCTGCTGCTCCTCCGTCGTCGTGGCTGCTGTTCCTCCCTCGTCGTGGCTGCTGTTCCCTCCCTCGTCGTGGCTGCTGCTCCTCCCTCGTCGTGGCTGCTCCCTCCCTCGTCGTGGCTGCTGTTCCTCCGTCGTCGTGGCTGCTGCTCCCTCGTCGTGGCTGCTCCTCCCTCGTCGTGGCTGCTGCCCTCCGTCGTCGTGGCTGCTGCTCCTCCCTCGTCGTGGCTGCTGCTCCTCCGTCGTCGTGGCTGCTGCTCCCTCCTCGTCGTGGCTGCTGTTCCCCGTCGTCGTGGCTGCTGCCCTCCTCGTCGTGGCTGCTGTTCCTCCGTCGTCGTGGCTGCTGCTCCCTCGTCGTGGCTGCTGCCCTCCGTCGTCGTGGCTGCTGCTCCTCCGTCGTCGTGGCTGCTGCTCCTCCGTCGTCGTGGCTGCTGCTCCTCCGTCGTCGTGGCTGCTGCTCCTCCGTCGTCGTGGCTGCTGCTCTCCGTCGTCGTGGCTGCTCCCTCCGTCGTCGTGGCTGCTGCTCCCTCCCTCGTCGTGGCTGCTGCTCCCTCCGTCGTCGTGGCTGCTGCCACCTCCGTCGTCGTGGCTGTTGTTCCCTCCGTCGTCGTGGCTGCTGCCTCCTCCGTCGTCGTGGTTGCTGCTCCCTCCGTCGTCGTGGCTGTTGTTCCCTCCGTCGTCGTGGCTGCTGCTCCCTCCGTCGTCGTGGCTGCTGCTACCTCCGTCGTCGTGGCTGCTGCTCGCTCCGTCGTCGTGGCTGCTGCTCCCTCGTCGTGGCTGCTCCTCCTCCGTCGTCGTGGCTGCTGCTCCTCCCTCGTCGTGGCTGCTGCTCCTCTCCGTCGTGGCTGCTGCTCCTCCGTCGTCGTGGCTGCTGCTCCTCCGTCGTCGTGGCTGCTGCTCCTCCCTTGTCGTGGCTGCTGCTCACTCCGTCGTCGTGGCTGCTGCTCCCTCCGTCGTCGTGGCTGCTGCTCCCTCCGTCGTCGTGGCTGCTGTCTCCCTTGTCGTGGCTGCTGCTCCTCCTCGTCGTGGCTGCTGCTCCTCCGTCGTCGTGGCTGCTGCTCTCCCTCGTCGTGGCTGCTGCTCCTCCCTCGTCGTGGCTGCTGCTCCTCCTCGTCGTGGCTGCTGCTCCCTCCATCGTCGTGGCTGCTGCCCTCCCTCGTCGTGGCTGCTGCTCCTCCGTCGTCGTGGCTGCTGCTCCTCCGTCGTCGTGGCTGCTGCTCCCTCCGTCGTCGTGGCTGCTGCTCCTCCGTCGTCGTGGCTGCTGCCTCCCTCGTCGTGGCTGCTGCTCCCTCCGTCGTCGTGGCTGCTGCTCCTCCGTCGTCGTGGCTGCTGCTCCCTCCTCGTCGTGGCTGCTGCTCTCCGTCGTCGTGGCTGCTGCCCTCCCTCGTCGTGGCTGCTGTTCCCTCCTCCTCGTCGTGGCTGCTGCTCCCTCGTCGTCGGCTGCTGCTCCTCCTCGTCGTGCTTGTCTTCTGCTCCATCTTCCTCGTCGTCTTCTTCTTCGTCCTCTTCTTCGTCTCCTTCTTCGTCGTCTTCTTCCTCGTCTTCGTCGTCGTGTCTCCGTCTTCTTCGTCGTGTTCTTCGTCGTCTTCTTCTTCCTTCTTCGTCGTCTTCTTCTTCTTCTTCGTCTTCTTCTTCGTCGTCTTTCGTCTTCTTCTTCTTCGTGTTCTTCTTCTTTTCCTTCGTCGTCTTCTTCGTCTTCTTCTTCGTCGTCTTTCGTCTTCTTCGTCGTCTTCTTAGTCTTCTTTGTCGTCTTCTTGTCTTCCGTCTTCTTCTTCGTCTTTTTTTTTTTTGCTCTGGTCGATTGGTTTGTATATTTTTGTTTTATCTGTTTATTGTTTTTTTTTGCTCTGGTCGAGTTGGTTTGTATTTTTTTGTTTTATCTATTTTTTTTGCTCTGGTCGAGTTGGTTTGTATTTTTTTGTTTTATCTATTTTTTTTGGCTCTGGTCGAGTTGGTTTGTATTTTTTAGTTTTATCTTTTTTTTTTGCTCTGGTCGAGTTGGTTTGTATTTTTTTGTTTTATCTTTTTTTTTTTTGCTCTGGTCGAGTTGGTTTGTATTTTTGTTTTATTTTTTTTTTTTTGCTCTGGTCGAGTTGGCTTGTATTTTTTGTTTTATCTTTTTTTTTTTGTTCTGGTCGAGTTGGGTTGTATTTTTTTTTTAATTTTTTTTTTTTGCTCTGGTCGAGTTGTTTTGTATTTTTTTTGTTTTATCAATTTTTTTTTGCTCTGGTCGAGTTGGTTTGTATTTTTTTGTTTTATCTATTTTTTTTCTTTTTTGCTCTGGTCGAGTTGATTTGTATTTTTTTCTTTTTTTTTTTTTTGCTCTGGTCGAGTTGGTTTGTATTGTTTTGTTTTTACTTTTTTTTTCTCTGGTCGTGTTTGTGTGTATTTTTTTTTATATATTTTTTTTTTGCTCTGGTCGAGTTGGTTTGTTTTTTTTGTTTTATCTATTTTTTTCTTTTTTTCTCTGGTCGAGTTGGTTTGTATTTTTTTTGTTTTATCTTTTTTTTTGGCTCTGGTCGAGTTGGTTTGTATTTTTTTGTTTTATCTATTTTTCTTTATTGCTCTGGTCGAGTTTATTTTTATTTTTATTTTTTTCATTTTTTTCTCTGGTGTTTTTTTTATATATATTTTCTTTTACTTTTTTTTATTACTCTTTCTTTGTTTTGGTGCTGAGTCGATTTTTTTTTTCTCTTTTTAGTGTTTTACATTTTTTTGGATTTTTTGTGTTTCGTGTTTGGTTGTGAGTTGATTTTTTCTAAATGTTTTACCTTTTTTTTTCTCTCCTTTTCGTTTCTTGATGCTGAGACGATGTTTTTTTTTTTTATATACATTGCTTTTCTATTTTTGGGGCTCTTCTTTTTACCATGCCGGGAAGTGGCACGCTGGAAACTCCTGCATGGCGGCCGACGCTTCGAGGCCTCGCTCATGCTGCTGAAGGCGTGAAGCGCCTTTTCCTGAAGGGACCGCCACCCTTAGTGCCGGGAACTCAGACGGAGCACGACACCGCTCTGTTTCCCGTCTTCGTGCGGCGCGTATTGTTACCAGTGTTGAGGTTTAGCGCCTCACCTCTGACTGCCGACGGCGTTTTGGGGAGCTTATATTTTTTACTGCTACCGCTCCTCCCGGTACCACGAGGCGATCAGGGATGCCGCTCGCCCCCCTGGCTGAGCAAAGCGACCCCCGAGGCTCTTGGTTCCGGTGATTGGGTGGGCCATTCCTCTCTCTGGTATTTACACATAGGGCTCGATTCAACACATCACCTCGGATTCGAGTAAGCCGTTTTGGGGACCTTGGATTTGACATTGCACGCCCCCCGAGTCTAGAGCTGGTTGACCGCGCGGCCCGTGACAACACACACAGAATGATGGTGATGCCGCACAATGTGGAACGTTTCTCTCTCTCTCTCTCTCTCTCTCTCTCTCTCTCTCTCTCTCTCTCTCTCTCTCTCTCTCTCTCAATGTGTTACTCACTTTCTCATTGCCACATCCACTCACTAGCTTGTCTTTTCGCTTGCTTGCGTGTGCTGCTCCGACGCTGACACACACACACACACACACACACACACACACACACACACACTTCCTCGGATAATTGTGAACAGGAAGGACTCAAGACGCTGCTGCTGCCCCCTATGTCCCTGCCCCCTTCTTCTCCTCCTCGTCTTGGTCTTTGAGAGGAAGTAGGAGAAGGGGAAGTGAAGCTCGTCAGGTTGAAAGAAGAAATGGAGGATTTAGGGCAGTGAAGGGGTTATGGGTAGATCAGGGTGAGGATGTGGATATGAAAGGGGTAAGGTGTACATAACGAGGAGAAGGAGGAGGAGGAGGAGAAGGAGGAGGAGGAGGAGGAGGAAGAGGGGAGAGGAAGGAAAGCCCGGTAGGATCAGCTGGAGATAGGAAAGGTTAGGTTATCTTAAAAGGCAGAGGGGAAGGATGACGTGAGGACACTAAGGGATTAGGAAGGATGAGGGGAGAGGGAATGGATGAACATACGAAGAAGAGGAAGAGAAACTACAAAGGAAAGAGGATGAATAGGAGCAGAGAGGAAAGGTAAACGTAAGGATGAAAGGAAGAGAAGTAAAATGAAGAGAAGAGGAGGAGGAGAAGGAGGAGGAGGAGGAGGAGTAGGAGGAAGAAGAGGAGGAGGAGGAGGAGGAGGTAGTAGCAAGTTTAGAGAGAGAGAGAGAGAGAGAGAGAGAGAGAGAGAGAGAGAGAGAGAGAGAGAGAGAGAGAGAGAGAGAGAGAGAGAGAGAGAGAGAGAGAGAGAGAGAGAGAGAGAGAGAGAGAGAGAGAGAGAGAGAGAGGAAATAAGAATAAGAAAAAAATGGAGAATAGAAAGAGAGAAAGGAAGGAGATGGAACAAGAGAGAACATAAGAAATGCAATGGACGTATAAAAAGAAGAGTGAAGAAGAGGAAGAAAAGAGTAGAAAAGTAATAACGATAATGATAATAAAAGGTAATACTTTGGACAGTATTGGATGGGCTAGAGTGGACAGTCGAGTGCAAAGGGGCTGGGAGGGGAGGCAGGCAGTTAGCAAGTTCAGAAGAGCAGTCAGCGCGAAAATATCGATAGAAGATAGAAAGAGAGCAACATGGCGGCAGAATTTAAGAGGTAGCAGACTATCAGTTAGAGCCCCCACAGCTCTAAATCCGGCTGTGTGTGTGTGTGTGTGTGTGTGTGTGTGTGTGTGTGTGTGTGTGTGTGTGTATCTGTGTGTGTGTGTGTGTGTGTGTGTGTGTGTGTGTGTGTGTGTGTGTGTGTGTGTGTGTGTGTGTGTGTGTGTGTGTGTGTGTGTGTGTGTTCTGAAAAGAGGAGGAGGAGAGAAGAGGAGGAGGAAGTGAGGTATGAATAGACACACACGGAAGAAGGAAATGAGGAGAAAGAATCGAGGGAAGAGATGAAAAATATATATATATATATATATATATATATATATATATATATATATATATATATATATATATATATATATATATATATATATATATATATATATATATATATATATATATATATATATATATATATATATATATATATATATATATATAGAGATAGAGAGAGAGAGAGAGAGAGAGAGAGAGCGAGAGAGAGAACTCAAATGACAAACACTAAAATAATATATGGTAACCTCTCTCTCTCTCTCTGTATATACAGCTGTGTGTGTGTGTGTGTGTGTGTGTGTGTGTGTGTGTGTGTGTGTGTGTGTGTGTTAATCCTTATGAATTTTACTACATACACACACACACACACACACACACACACACACACACACACACACACACACAACAGGGCCGGATTTAGAGTTGTGGGGACATGGGCACAGCATGTTGTGGGGGCCCAGTTTTCAGTGTGTTAAAATTAATGGATTGGGGGTGGGCAGTGAGCGAAATAAGCTGATTTGGTTCAGTTGAGAGGGCTAGGAGGCGTTGTATTGGAATATTGTGAAATAATATAATAATACGTTGTATTTATATAATTCATAGCGCACACAGAGCCAGTAGAATAAATTAATTAACCCTAAAACTAGAGGCTACTGTCAAGATCATGTCACCCTACCCCACCCAGTACAAATGACTAAGATCGAGGAAAACACATAAGTTTTGTGTTTCGTTTGAGGATTTCACCGGCGAGAAGTGGATTGATGCTCTTTGTGTCCTGAATGGTGTCATGTGGAGTGTGCTCATTTGTCTGGAATTAAGCAATATACATAAAATTAACTGCATTTGCGCCCCATGCCTCCATAATGCGTCTCTGGCTACCAGCATTGTGGTAAAATGGATGAATTCAACAAGAATTATCTAAAGTTATATTTAGTGTTAGGGATCGATGAGGTTGAAGCAGGGCTGAGAAGTTGCAGGAGGAGTTGGGATCAGTTGCTGACGCGGTTCGTGCAGACAAGGCAAATCTTAGTTGGGCTGAGGTGGCGAAGAGAGACAGGGAAGTCAGGAAGAATCTCTTGTTGTGGAAGCTTCTAACCAGGAAAAGAAGGCAGCAGATACGAAGGATGAAGTCTCCCAGTCATTGAATGGCATTCACATAACTGATTCAAGATTCACAATGGAGGTAATATTGTCATGAACTCTGACAATGAGAACACAAGGGATGAGGCTGCTCAACAATTGGAGTCTTAGTACCAAGAGTGTTGGAAAGATGAAACCAGAGATAATGATATGCAATGTTGAAAATGAGGAGTCCAAGGAAAAAATAAAGGATTCCATCTTAGACCGCAATGAGTTCTTACACACAACTGAGGGTGTTGAGAATAAGATTGAGCTTTTTAGTAGCCTGCAGCTGGCGGCACAATGCACTACATTCTGAGGTGTGATCCAGCTGTGAGAGAGCTGACTCACAAGAATCATGACAAGTTGAAATTAGAATGGAGAATATAAACAGGGAGAGACAGATTCCGTGCAATTAGATGCTATCATTGTCAGAGATACGGCCATTTTGAGGTCAACTGTACTGTTAAGAGCAATGGAAAGGCCCAAAAATGTTTCAAATGCACTGACGATCACAAATCGAAGGATTGCGTTGAAGGATTGTGTGAGGTACAAGAAGCCTGAAATCAACCACTCAGTGAATGACCAGTGTTGTGTAGTACTTCAAACCGAAATTGAGAGAATTCGTAACATTACCGATCATGGCTATTAATTAGTGTTTGTACTCAAAGACAAATTGTGTGTTAAATGTTCAATGTGTTGGAAATAATTTAGTGTGAACCCAAACACGGCCAAGTGACTTTGATGATGCCAAGTTTTATCAAAAGGACATCAGTAGGCTATTCATGAAAGCAATCACGACTCAATCACTCACTACGACGTTCTGAATAAGTGCATCGGGGATTGTTATCGAGGCTAACATCGTAATTGTTGACGGCCCTCGCAGAGCACTGCACCAGCAGCGGAGCGGGGCCTGAAACCTCATCAACGGTAAACGGTAAACGGAGAAGAGAGAAGAGAGATTGAAATAAGGAAAAAAAGATAAAAACATCGAATAAGTAAAAATGAGAAAAAAAAAAAGAATGAAAGAAAGAATCTAAGTAAAAGAAAAAGGAAGAGAGATACAAATTAAGAAAGGAAGGGAAGAAGGAAGGAAGGAAGGAAGGAAGGAAGGAAGGAAGGAGAATAAGATAGTTAATGGGATAAATAATTGAAGGAAGGATATTTAGAAAAGAAGACATGGGAATATGAATAACGTTCCAAGGAATGATGCAGAAAGAGAGGGAGAACAAAATATAGGTCACGACTATTTCATGAGCTAGTCTATAAGAGAGAACTAAACGATGAATAACTGTGAGGTAAAGACACCAAGGCGAGGAAAACAGGGATTTGTATATCATGAGGTAGAGAGAGAAATGAGGAACAGCTGAGAGGATTAAAAACTTATAAGAAGAGGAGGTGGTGGTGGAGGAGGAGGACGAGGAGGGGGAGGAGAAAAAATATTTACAAAAAAATATGGGGAAGAGAAGGTAAAGGACGGGATGGGAAGGAAGGGAGAGGAAGGGAGAGGAAGGGCAAGGAGTGAAGGAGGGAAAAGGAAGGAAAGGAAGGGAAGGAAGAAGGGAAGGAAGAAGAAGGGAAAGAAGAAGAAAATAAAAAATATATATGTAATATAAAGATGATAGGGAAGAGAAATAAGAATAATAATAATAATAATAATAATAGGAGAGAAAATAATAAAAATAATAAAAAGAAGAGAAATAATAATAATAATAATAATAATAATAATAATAATAATAATAATAATAATAATAATAATAATAATAATAATAATAATAATAATAATAATAATAATAATAATAATAATAATAATAATAATAATAATAATAATAATAATAATAATAATAATAATAATAATAATAATAATAATAATAATAATAATAATAATAATAATAATAATAATAATAATAATAATAATAATAATAATAATAATAATAATAATAATAATAATAATAATAATAATAATAATAATAATAATAATAATAATAATAATAATAATAATAATAATAATAATAATAATAATAATAATAATAATAATAATAATAATAATAATAATAATAATAATAATAATAATAATAATAATAATAATAATAATAATAATAATAATAATAATAATAATAATAATAATAATAATAATAATAATAATAATAATAATAATAATAATAATAATAATAATAATAATAATAATAATAATAATACTAATAATAATAATAATACTAATAATAATAATAATAATAATAATAATAATAATAATAATAATAATAATAATAATAATAATAATAATAATAATAATAATAATAATAATAATAATAATAATAATAATAATAATAATAATAATAATAATAATAATAATAATAATAATAATAATAATAATAATAATAATAATAATAATAATAATAATAATAATAATAATAATAATAATAATAATAATAATAATAATAATAATAATAATAATAATAATAATAATAATAATAATAATAATAATAATAATAATAATAATAATAATAATAATAATAATAATAATAATAATAATAATAATAATAATAATAATAATAATAATAATAATAATAATAATAATAATAATAATAATAATAATAATAATAATAATAATAATAATAATAATAATATCGATATCGATATCGATATTGAGGAGCAGATGAAAGCACCTCGATATTGAGGAGCAGATGAAACCACATCGATATTGAGGAGCAGATGAAAGCACCTCGATATTGAGGAGCAGATGAAAGCACCTCGATATTGAGGAACAGATGAAAGCACCTCGATATTGGGGAGCAGGTGAAAGCACATCGATATTGAGGAGCAGATGAAAGCACCTCGATATTGAGGAACAGATGAAAGCACCTCGATATTGGGGAGCAGGTGAAAGCACCTCGATATTGAGCAGCAGATGAAAGCACATCGATACTGATGAGCAGATGAAAGCACATCGATATTGAGGAGCAGATGAAAGTAGTTTGATATTAAGGAACACATGATAGCACCTCGATATTGAAGAGCACATGATACCACCGCCATATTGATGAGCAGATAATAGCAGCTTGATATTGAGGAGCAGACGAAAGCACCTCGATATTGAGGAACAGATGAAAGCACCTCGATGTAGAGGAACAGATGAAAGCACCTCGATATTGAGGAGCAGATGATACCACCTCGATATTGATGACCAGATGAAAGCAGCTTCATATTGAGGAGCAGATGAAAACACATCGATATTGAGGAGCGAATGATAGCACCCCGATATTGAAGAGCAGATGAAAGCACATCGATATTGAAGAGCAGATGATAGCACTTCGATATATATGAGCAGATGAAAGCACCTTGTTATTGAGGAGCAGATGAAAGTACCTCGATATTGATGAGCAGATGAAAGCTCCTTGATATTGATGACCAGATGAAAGCTCAAGAATATTGAGGAGCAGATGAAAGCGTCTCTATATTGAGGAGCAGATGAAAGAACCTCGATATTGAGAAGCAGATGAAAGCACAACGATATTGAGGAGCAAAAGAAAGCACCTTGCTATTGAGGAGCAGAATAAAGCACCTTGATATTGAGGAGCAGATGAAAACGCCTTGATATTGAGGAGCAGATGAAAGCACCTCGATATTGAGGAGCAGATGATAGCACCTCGATATTAAGGAGCAGATGAAAGCACCTCGATATTGAGGAGCAGATGAAAGCACATCGATATTGAGGAGCAGATGAAAGGACATCGATATTGAGGAGCAGATGAAAGAACCTCGATATTGAGAAGCAGATGAAAGCACATCGATATTGAGGAGCAGAAGAAAGCACCTTGCTATTGAGGAGCAGAAGAAAGCACCTTGCTATTGAGGAGCAGAATAAAGCACCTTGATATTGAGGAGCAGATGAAAACGCCTTGATATTGAGGAGCAGATGAAAGCACCTCGATATTGAGGAGCAGATGATAGCACCTCGATATTAAGGAGCAGATGAAAGCACCTCGATATTGATGAGCAGATGAAAGCACATCGATATTGAGGAGCAGATGAAAGCACATCGATATTGAGGAGCATATAAAAGGACATCGATATTGAAGAGCAGATGAAAGCAACTTGATATTGAGGGGCAGATGTAAACAGCTCCCTATTGATTAGCAGATGAAAGCACCACGATATTGAGGAGCAGATGATAGCACCTCGATATTAAGGAGCAGATGAAAGCACCTCGATATTGATGAGCAGATGAAAGCACATCGATATTGAGGAGCAGATGAAAGCACATCGATATTGAGGAGCAGATGAAAGGACATCGATATTGAGGAGCAGATAAAATCACCTCGATATTGAGGAGCAGATGAGACCACCTCAATTTTGGGGAGCAGGTGAAAGCACATTGATATTGAGAAGCATTTGAAAGCACATCGATATTGAGGAGCAGATGAAAACACATCGATATTGAGGAGCAGATGAAAGCACCTCGATATTGAGGAGCAGTTGAAAGCACCTCGATGTAGAGGAACAGATGAAAGCACCTCGATGTTGAGGAACAGATGAAAGCACCTCGATGTTGAGGAACAGATGAAAGCACATCGATGTTGAGGAGCAGGTGAAAGCACATCGATATTGAGGAGGAAGTGAAAGCACCTTCATATTGAGGAGCAAATGAAAGCACCTTGATATTGAGGAGCAGATGAAAGCACATCGATACTGATGAGCAGATGAAAGCACATCGATATTGAGAAACAGATGAAAGCACATCGATAATGAGGAGCAGATGAAAACACCTCGATATTGAGTAGCAGATGATAGCACATCGATATTGAGGAACAGATGAAAGCACCTCGATATTGAGGAGCAGATGAAAGCATATCGATATTGAGGAACAGATGAAAGCACCTCGATATTGATTAGCAGATGAAAGCATATCGATATTGAGGAACAGATGAAAGCACCTCGATATTGAGGAGCAGATGAAAGCATATCGATATTGAGGAGCAGATGATAGCACCTCGATATTGATCAGCAGATGATAGCACATAGATATTGAGGAGCGCATGAAAGCATATCGATATTGAGGAGCAGATGAAAGCACCTCGATATTGAAGAGCAGATGAAACCACATCGATATTGAGGAGCAGATGAAAGCACCTCGATATTGAGGAGCAGGTGAAAACACCTCGATATTGAGGAGCAGATGAAATCACCTCGATATTGTGGAGCAGATGATAGAACCTCGATATTGAGGAGCAGATGAAAACACATCGATATTGAGGAGCAGATGAAAGCACCTCGATATTGAGGAGCAGGTGAAAACACCTCGATATTGAGGAGCAGATGAAATCACCTCGATATTGAGGAGCAGATGATAGAACCTCGATATTGACGAGCAGATGAAAGCACCTCGATAATGAGGAGCAGGTGAAAGCTCCTCCATACTGTGGAGCAGATGAAAGCACCTCGATAATGAGAAACAGATGAAAGCACATCGTTAATGAGGAGCAGATGAAAGCACCTCGGTATTGAGGAGCAGATAAAAGCACCTTGATATTGAGGAGCACATGATACCAACTCGATATTGAGGAGCAGATGAAAGCACATTGATATTAAGGAGCCGATTATAGCACCTCGATATTGATGAGCAGATGAAAGCACCTCGATATTGAGGAGCAGATGAAACCACCTCGATATTGAGGAGCTGATGAAAGCACTTCGATATTGAGATGCAGATGAAAGCACATCGATATTGAGGTTACAGATGAAAGCACCTTGATATTGAGGAGCAGATGAAAGCACATTGATATTGGGGAGCAGATAAAAGCACCTTGATATTGAGGAGGAAGTGAAAGCACCTCGATATAGAGGAGCAGATGAATGCACATCAATATTGAGGAGCAGATAAAAGCACATTGATATTGAGGAGCAGATGAACGCACCTTGATATTGAGGAGCATATGATAGGACCTCGATATTGATGAGCAGATGAAAGCACATCGGTATTGGGGAGCAGATGATAGCACCTCGATATTGGTGAGCAGATGAAAGCACATCAATATTGACGATCAGATGAAAGGACATCGATATTGAGGAGCAGATTAAAGCACCTCGATATTGAGGAGCAGGTGAATGCGCATCGATATTGAGGAGCAGATGTAAGCACATCGGTACTGAGGAGCAGATGATAGCACCTTGATACTGAGGAGCAGATGAAAGCAACTTGATATTGAGGAGTAGCAAAAAGAACCTCGATACTGAGGAGCAGATGTAAGCACCTTGATATTGAGGAGCAGATGAAAGCACCTTGATATATAGGAGCAGATGAAAGCACATTGGTATTGAGGAGCAGATGAAAGCACCTCGATGTTGAGGATCAGATGAAAGCACCTCGATGTTGAGGAGCAGATGAAAGCACCTTGATACCGAGGAGCAGATTAAAGCACCTTGATATATAGGAGCAGATGAAAGCACATTGATATAGAGGAGCAGATGAAAGCACCTTGATATTGAGGATCAGATGAAAGCACATCGATATTGAGGAGCAGATGAAAGCCCCTTGATATTGAGGAGCAGATGAAAGCACATCAATGTTGAGGAGCAGATGAAAGCACCTCGATGTTGAGGAGCAGATTAAAGCACCTCGATATTGAGGAGCAGGTGAATGCACATCGATATTGAGGAACAGATGTAAGCACATCGGTACTGAGGAGCAGATGATAGCACCTTGATACTGAAAAGCAGATGAAAGCAACTTGATATTGAGGAGCAGTAAAAAGAACCTCGATACTGAGGAGCAGAAGTAAGCACCTTGATATTGAGGAGCAGATGAAAGCACCTTGATATTGAGGAGCAGTTGAATGCACATTGATATTGAGGAGCAAATGAAAGCACCTCGATGTTGAGGATCAGATGAAAGCACCTCGATGTTGAGGAGCAGATGAAAGCACCTTGATACCGAGGAGCAGATGAAAGCACCTTGATATTGAGGAGCAGATGAAAGCACATTGATATAGAGGAGCAGATGAAAGCACCTTGATATTGAGGAGCAGATGAAAGCACATCGATATTGAGGAGCAGATGAAAGCACCTTGATATTGAGGAGCAGATGAAAGCACCTCGATGTTGAGGAGCAGATGAAAACAGCTCAATATTAGGGAGCAGATGAAAGCACCTTGATATTGAGGAGCAGATGAAAGAACACTGATATTGAGGAGCAGATGAAAGCATCTTGATATAGAGGAGCAGATGAAAGCACCTTGATATTGAGGACCAGATCAAAGCACCTTGATATTGAGGAGCAGATGAAAGCACATCGATATTGAGGAGCAGATGAAAGCACATCGATATTGAGGAGCAGATGAAAGCACCTCGATATTGTGGAGCAGATAAAATCACCTCGATATGGAGGAGCAAATGAGACCACCTCAATTTTGGGGAGCAGGTGAAAGCACATTGATAATGAGGAGCATTTGAAAGCACCCCGCTATTGAAGAGCAGATGAAAGCACATCGATATTGAAGAGCAGATGAAAGCACCTTGATATTGAGGAGCAGATGAAAGCACCTTGATATTAAGAAGATGAAAGCACCTTGATATTGAGGACCAGATCAAAGCACCTTGATATTGAGGAGCAGATGAAAACAGCTCAATATTGTGGAGCAGCTGAAAGCACCTCGTTATTGAGGATCAGATGATATCACCTCGATATTGATGAGCAGATGAAAGCACATCGATACTGGGGAGCAGATAAAAGCACATCGATATTGAGGAGCAGATGAAAGCACATCGATATTGAGGTGCAGATGGAAGAACCTCGATATTGAGGAGCAGGTGAAAGCACATCGAGATTGGGGAGCAGGTGAAAGAACCTAGATATTGAGGAGCAGATGAAAGCACCTTGATATTAAGGAGCAGATGAAAGCACCTCGATATTGAGGAGCAGGCGAGCGCACATCGATATTGAGGAGCATATGAAAGCACCTTGATTGAGAGGAGCATATGAAATCACCTTGATATTAAGGATCAAATGAAAGCACATCGATATTGAGGAGCAGATGAAAGCACCTTCATATTGAGAAACAGATGAAAGCACATCGTTAATGAGGAGCCGATGAAAACACCTCCATATTGAGGAGCAGATGATAGCACCTCGATATTGAGGAGCAGATGAAAGCACATCGATACTGAGGAGCAGATGATAGCACCTCGATATTGATGAGCAGACTAAAGCACATCGATATTGAGAAGCAGATGAAATCCTCTCGATTTTGAGTAGTAGATGAAAGCACACTGGTATTGATGAGGAGATAAAAGCACCTTGATATTGAGGAGCAGATGAAACCACCTCGATATTGAGGAGCAGATGATAGCACATCAATATTGAGGAGAAGATAAAAGCACATTGATATTGAGGAGCAGATGAAAGCACCTTGATATTGAGGAGCAGATGATAGCACCTCGATATTGATGAGCAGATGAAAGCACATCGATATTGAGGAGCAGATTAAAGCACCTTGATATTAAGGAGCAGGTGAAAGCACATCGATATTGAGGATCAGATGATAGCACCTTGATACTGTGGAGCAGATAAACGCAACTTGATATTGAGGAGCAGATGAAAGCACATAGATATTGAGGAGCAGATGAAAGCACATAGATATTGAGGAGCTGATGAAAGCACCTTGATAATGAGGAGCAGATAGAAGCACCTTGATATTGAGGAGCAGATGAAAGCACCTTGATACTGTGGAGCAGATAAAAGCAACTTGATATTGAGGAGTAGTAGAAAGCTCCTAGATACTGAGGAGCATATGAAAGCACATAGATATTGAGGAGCAGATGAAAGCACCTTGATAATGAGGAGCATATGAAAGCACCTTGATATTGAGGAGCAGATGAAAACAATCATTATTGAGGAGCAGATGAAAGCACCTCGTTATTGAGGAGCAGATGGTAGCATCTCGATACTGATGAGCAGATGAAAGCATATCGATTTTGAGGAGCAGATGATAGCACCTCGATATTAATGAGCAGATGAAAGCACATCGATGTTGAGGAGTAGATGAAAGAACCTCGATATTGAGGAGCAGATGAAAGCACATCGATATTGAGGAGCAGAAGAAAGCACCTTGCTATTGAAGAGCAGAATAAAGCACCTTGATATTGAGGAGCAGATGAAAACGCCTTGATATTGAGGAGCAGATGAAAGCACCTCGATATTGAGGAGCAGATGAAAGCACATCGGTATTGAGGAGCAGATGAAAGCAACTTGATATTGAGGGGCAGCTGTAAACAGCTCCCTATTGATTAGCAGATGAAAGCACCTCGATATTGAGGAGCATATGAAAGCACATCGATATTGAAGAGCAGATGAAAGCAACTTGATATTGAGGGGCAGATGTAAACAGCTCCCTATTGATTAGCAGATGAAAGCACCACGATATTGAGGAGCAGATGATAGCACCTCGATATTAAGGAGCAGATGAAAGCACCTCGATATTGATGAGCAGATGAAAGCACATCGATAAGGAGGCAATTTACCTGTCAGTTTACCTGCAGCGCTAAGTGTCAGGTGAAGCCAACAGGTGTGAGATGCTCGATATGAGATAGCCGCCGCCAAGCAGCTCTATGTACGGCAGGAGGAATAGAGGTGACACTCCTGAGGCTGCTGGGAAACTAAACAGACGAGACCTCTGCAAGCACGTGAGACAGAGCTAAGAGGAACGGTGAAACAAGTGGAAGGGAAGAAAGATAAGGGACGAAGAACAATGAAACAAATTAAGGCGAGGAATAGAGGTGACACTCCTGAGGCTGCTGGGACACTAAACCGACGATATATCTGCAAGCACGTGAGACAGAGCTAAGAGGAACGGTGAAACAAGTGGAAGGGAAGAAAGATAAGGGACGAAGAACACTGAAAAAAATTAAGGCGAGGAATAGAGGTGACACTCCTGAGGCTGCAGAAAAACTTAACCGAAGAAATCTCCACAAGGACGTGAGACAGCTAAGAGGAACGGTGAAACAAGTGGAAGGGAGGTTTCTGTAAGAGGAAAGATAAAGGACGAAGAACAATGAAACAAAATGAAACCTAAACCCGAGGCCTCAGGAGAGATGAGATACGAGGAACAGTGAAAGAAATGCAATTGAGGTTTCTATAAGAGAAAGAAAACCCAAAACCATGGCCTTACGAAGCTAGGCAAACACCAAAACAAAGTGAGCTCTCTACAACAGGACTAAAAACCAGAAAGCCAAGGCCTCACGGAGCTACGAGGAACAGCATAACGAAGTGAGCTCTCTATAACAGGACTAAAAAACAAACACCAATGGCTTACGAGGCTAGACAAACAGCATAACGAGGTGAGCTCTCTATAACAGGACTAAAAACCAAACACCAAGGGCTTACGAGGCTAGACAAACAGCATAACGAAGTGAGCTCTCTACAGAAGGACTAAAAACCAAACACCAAGGGCTTACGAGGCTAGACAAACAGCATAACGAGGTGAGCTCTCTACAGTAGGACTAAAAACAAGAAAACCAAGGCCTCACGGAGCTACGAGGAACAGTGAGGCCGAAAGAAGTGAAGTTTTTATATACAAGGAGAAGAAAAACTAATACCGAGTCCTCTGAAAGTAAAGAAAAGCAAGAGAAGCGATATGTCTTATGTGAAACGAAGTGTGTTGTTTATACGAGAGGAAGAGAAACTAGAAAAAACTACAACCCGAGGCCTCTGTAAGCTATAAACAAAATAATCGCTATCTCTTCCTAGTAAAATATAGATTCTAAAGACAAAGGAAGTAAAGAGAAACAAAAGAAACAATGGGTATCTCTTCCTAGTAAGAGATAAACTATGAAGACCTTTGTACAGCCTATCCCATAGATAACTCTTTGTAGACAGAACAGGCAGTAACCAACCCGGATCTTTGTACTGTAAGATATCGTATTATACAGTATAGTAGGAACCTTTGTACAGCAGGTGATAACAGTAGGTAGGCAGACCTTTATAAGCGGCAGAGAGGAAATAAAGAGATGTTACAGAGGAATATATAAACGTTTGAAGTCTTTGTATAGAGGATAATGATGATTTTTAATGGAACAAAATAGAAGAAACATTTAAGAAGCATGTAAGAAGCATTTGTAGGGGAATTTTAGGACAACAAACAGAAGGAAAATAAAAAGATGACTGGAATATATAAACGATACAAGTCTTTGTACAGAGGATAATGATAATTTTTAATGGAACCAAAGATAGGATAAGCGTATAGCAAATATGCGTAATGAAATATTTGGAAGAAAAAAATGAGGATTTTTTTTTTACAACAAAGGAGACAGCTCAAGGGCACACACAAAAAGAAAACAATAAAAAAAAGGCCCGCTACTACTAATGAAAGAGAACAAGAGAGAAGGAAAAAAAGAAAACGAAAAAGGAAGATTGAAAAAGAAAATTGAAAAAAGAAAACTGAAAAGAACGAAAAAAGAACTGAAAGAACGAAAAAGAAGAGAGAGAGAGAGAGAGAGAGAAGAGAAACCCATCCCTTACTATCTCTACCTCTCCATTATGTAACCAGGTGCTCTCTCTCTCTCTCTTGTTCTATTTTCTCTTTTTTATCGTTCTCTTTTTCGTTCTTTTCTCGTTCTTTTCAGTTTTCTTTTTTCATTTTTCTTTTTTCATTTTTATTTTTCAATCTTAATTTTTCTTTTTCTTTTTTTCCTTCTCTCGTGTTCTCTTTCATTCTCTTTGTTCTCTTTTTCCTCTTTCATTCTCTCTCCTCTTCCCTCACCCTCTCTCCCTACTCCTCCCTCCTCCCTCCTCTCCCTCACTCCTGGCACGGTGAAAAGACATGCCAGGAGTGGTCGCTCCACGTCACCTCAAGTTTAAATGAGTTTCTTGGCTCCGGACGAAATTAATTGCAATAACAGGTGGCGAGTGACAAGATACGATTATGTGGCGCTGGGAAATTCCTCTAACCCCTCCCTTTACTCCTTTGCCCTCCTCCTCCTCCTCCTCTTCCTTCCTTCCTCGCTTAAGAAAGGTGGAAATGATTGGGTGGAAAGGTAGGTGCGTAGATGAGGAAGCGAGGAAGAGGGTAAAGAGAGAGGCAGATAAGAGATTTGGAATGTAGAATGAGGTCTGATTAGGTTGAGGGTGAGAAATTCCTCCTACTAACCCGTCCCTTCCTACTCCTTGCCTTCTCCTCCTCCTCCTCTTCTAACTCTTCCATCCTCGATTAACAAAGGAGAAGATATTCTGAAATGGTAGGTGCGTAGATCATGAAGCTAGGCAGATCGTAAAGAGAGAGCAGTTAAGAGATTTGGAATGTCGAATGAATTCTGATTATGTTGAGGGTGAGAAATTCCTCCTGCCTAACCCTTCCTTCCTACTCCTTGCCTCCTCCTCCTCCTCCTCCTCCTTGCCTCCTCTTCCTCTTCCTCCCTTGTTTGAGAAAGGTGGAGAGTCAGATGGTAAGATGCGTGGATGAGGAGGAAGGTGAATAGATACGTAGATAAGAGATAGATAAGAGATTTGGATATGAAAATGAGGTAAGATTATTTTGGGCCCGGGAAATTACTACTGCCTGAACCTTCCTACCCTTTGCCTTCTCCTCCTCCTCCTCTTCTTCCTCCTCCCTCGTTCAAGAAAGATGGAGAGAACTGAGTGGAAGGAAAGGTAGGTACGTAGGTAGGTAAGGAAGAAGGTAAATGAATGGTAGATTAGAGATTTGGATAGTAAAATGACAAGTGACTCGCGTCCTCCTCCTCCCTTGTTTAAGAAAGGTGAAGATTGGGTCCTAAATTTCAATCCAAAGCTGGATGTTGCGCCTACGTGCGCAACGACATCACTTGCTCTCGTGCCCACGACCTTGACTCTTCTGAATTTTCCACCATCTGGTTAAGACTTCACTGTCATTCTATTACTAAATACATCTGTGCTGTTTATCTCTCACCTAACTCTACCAACTATGTAAAATTCTTTGACTATTTGAATTCTAAAGTGGAGCACATATTGACCCACTCTCCCTTCGCTGAAATCTCCATCCTAGGAGATTTCAATGTTCACCACCAGCTTTGGCTTTCATCCTCTTTCACTGACCATCCTGGTGAGCAAGCCTACAACTTTGCTATCCTCAACGACCTAGAGCAGTTGGTCCAGCACCCTACACTTCCCTGACCGTCTTGGAGATCGGCCCAACATTCTAGACCTCTTCCTTACCTCAAACCCTTCTGCTTATTCTGTCAAACTGTTCTCTCCGTTGGGCTCCTCCGATCACAATCTTATTTCTGCATCCTGTCCTATCGCTCCTGTACATCCTCTGGACCCACCGAAGAGGCGATGCTTCTGGCATTTTGCTTCAGCTCGGTGGGACGACCTGAGGATGTACTTTTCCGATTTCCCGTGGAATGATTATTGCTTCCAGGATAGAGACCCCTCTGTGTGTGCTCAGCGCATAAAGGAGTCAGAGGAGGGATGAGTAGGAGGAATATGCCCAGAATCGTCCAGAGTGGAGTTTTTAGAAAAAGTTTGAGAGAAGAGTTCAGCCTTAGAGATAGATGAGACGGCAGTGTTGCCGTCAGGACTGAGGAGTGGAGGGAAAGATGAAGAAGTGAAGTTGGAGGAGATGTTTTTGGCTAGATGCCAGAAGTCACGGGAAGAGTTAGAGAAAGCAAGGTTTTGACATTTTCTATTAATGAAAGAATTTTTGGTTAGTCGGAGAATAGATTTGGCACGATTTCGGGCAAAAATGTAAAGTTCATAATTAGCATTAGTTTGAAGGCTTTGGTATCTTTTGTGAGCTACCTCTCTATCATTGACAGCACGAGAACAAGCGTGATTAAACCAAGGCTTTTTAGCGTGAGGAGTAGAGAAAGAACGAGGAATGTATGCCTCCATTCCAGAGACAATCACCTCTTCCTTACCGAAACACAGGTTTCTGAGGCTACTGACAGCAATCTCTACTCTGTTCCCTCCTACTTTTCCCTCAAACTACCGTCCTATTGCTTTACTTTCTTGTCTATCTAAAGCTTTTGAATCAATCCTTAACCGTAAGATTCAAAAGCACCTTTCCACTTCTGACCTTCTATCTGATCGCCAGTATGGGTTCCGCAAGGGGCGTTCTACTGGTGATCTCCTAGCCTTCTTAACTGACTCTTGGTCATCCTCTCTTAGCCGTTTCGGTGAAACTTTTGCTATTGCGCTGGACATATCAAAAGCTTTTGATAGGGTCTGGCACAAATCTTTGCTTTCTAAACTACCCTCCTACGGTTTCTATCCTTCTCTCTGTACCTTTACCTCCAGTTTCCTTTCTGACCGTTCTATTTCTGCCGTGGTAGACGGTCACTGTTCTTCCCCTAAATCTATTAACAGTGGTGTCCCACAAGGTTCTGTCCTATCTCCCACTCTTTTTCTGTTGTTCATTGATGATCTTCTTTCCAAAACGAACTGTCCTATCCATTCCTACGCCGATGATTCCACTCTGCATTATTCAACTTCTTTTAATAGAAGACCCACCCTTCAGGAACTTAACGACTCAAGGCTGGAGGCTGCAGAACGCTTAGCCTCAGACCTTACTATTATTTCCGATAGGGGCAAGAAGAACCTGGTGTCCTTCAACGCCTCAAAAACACAGTTTCTCCACCTATCCACTCGACACAATCTTCCAAACAACTATCCCCTATTCTTTGACAACACCCAGCTATCACCTTCCTCAACACTAAACATCCTCGGTCTATCCTTAACTCAAAATCTCAACTGGAAACTTCATATCTCATCTCTTACTAAATCAGCTTCCTCGAGGCTGGGCGTTCTGTACCGTCTCCGCCAGTTCTTCTCCCATGCACAGTTGCTGTCCATACAGGGCCTTGTCCGCCTTCGTATGGAGTATGCATCTCATGTGGGGGCTCCACTCACACAGCTCTTCTGGACAGAGTGGAGGCAAAGGCTCTTCGTCTCATCAGCTCTCCTCCTCATACTGATAGTCTTCTACCTCTTAAATTCCGCCGCAATGTTCCTCTCTTTCATCTTCTATCGATATTTCCACGCTGACTGCTCTTCTGAACTTGCTAACTGCATGCCTCCCCCTCCGCGGCCCCGCTGCACTCGACTTTCTACTCATGCTCATCCCTATACTGTCCAAACCCCTTATGCAAGAGTTAACCAGCATCTTCACTCTTTCATCCCTCACGCTGGTAAACTCTGGAACAATCTTCCTTCATCTGTATTTCCTCCTGCCTACGACTTGAACTCTTTCAAGAGGAGGGTATCAGGACACCTCTCCTCCCGAAACTGACTTATCTTTCGGCCACCTCTTTGGATTCTTTTTAGGAGCAGCGAGTAGCGGGCTTTTATTTTTTATTAATGTTTACTTTTTTGTGCCCTTGAGCTGTCTCCTTTGCTGTAAAAAAAAAAAAAAAAAAAAAAAAAATGTAGGTAGATGAAGAACCAGGTATTGGAAAGGTAAAACAGTAGAGAGAAAGTTAGTAGAGAAAGAGATATGTAAGATAGTTGATGAAAAGTAGAAAGAAGGAAAAAGGTAAAGAAAAAGATAGATAAGAGATTTGGATGTTAGAATGAGTAGGAGAAAAAGGAAGAAAATGAAGAGAATGATAGAAAAAGAGATTTGGGCAGCACAAAGATAAACTAGGAGGATGAAGAGAAAATAAATAACGAAATTTGGATAGTGGAATATGAGGTAGAAAGAGTGAAGAAGGAGAGGAAAAAGATACATAGAGGGATTTGGATAGTAAAAATGAATAGTAAAATGATAATGAATTAGAATGATGATAAAAGAGTAGAATGAGCAGATAGATACGTGACTGAAGAAATGTATAGGTAGATAGATAGTTGGATAGATGAATAGAAAAGCTGATAAGGGTTACACAGATAGATAGATAACTAGATGAATGTAAACAGATAAGAGAACACGTAGATTACAGGTGTGAACTGAATGAGAAATGAAAAATTAATGGGCAAAAAAAAAAATGAAAACTGAAAAACGAAGTGAACTGAATGATAAAAAAAAATTGAAAAATGTAGTGAATGAATAATGGTCTAGATGAAAAATTAAAAATGTTAAAAACGAACTGAATGAAAAATGAAAAAAAATGAATGAAAAATATAAAAAAAGAAATGAAAATAAAGTGAGTGAGAAATGAATGAAAAATGAAAAAAATGAATGAAAATGAAAAAAATGTGAAATGAAGTGCATGAAAAATAAAAACAATTAATGAAAATGAAAAAAATGAGTGAAAAAAAATTGAATAAAAATGAAAAAAATTAATGGAAAATGAAAAATGAATGAAAAATGAAGTGAATGAAAACTTAAGTGAATGAAAAATGAGCTGCATGAAAAATAAATGAAGGTAGATAAAAACGTGATTGGAAAAGTATATAAATAGAGAGTCAAATAAACGAATATATAAAGGATAAAGGTTAATACAAGCTAACTAGATAGATAAATAGACGAAAATAAACAGGCTAATCTATCCATAGATTCAATAAAAAAATGATAGCTTGATAAACAGATAGAGGCAGACTAATAGATAGATATTTCTTTGCCATGTAATGTCGTGTGATATGTTTCCTTGCCATGTAATGTCGTGTGATATGTTTTATTTCCATATAATGTCGTGTGATATGTTTCCTTGCCATGTAATGTCGTGTGATATGTTTCCTTGCCATGTAATGTCGTGTGATATGTTTTCTTTTCATATAATGTCGTGTGATATGTTCCCTTGCCATGTAATGACGTGTGATATGTTTTCTTTTCATATAATGTCGTGTGATATGTTTTCTTTTCATGTAATGTCGTGTGATATGTTTTCTTTTCATGTAATGTCGTGTGATATATGTAATGTCGTGTGATATGATTTCTTTTCATGTAATGTCGTATGATATGTTTCCTTGCCATGTAATGTCGTGTGATATGTTTTCTTTTCATGTAATGTCGTATGATATGTTTCCTTGCCATGTAATGTCGTGTGATATGCTTCCTTGCCATGTAATGTCGTGTGATATGTTTTCTTTTCATGTAATGTCGTGTGATATGTTTTCTTTTCATATAATGTCGTGTGATATGTTTTCTTTTCAAGTAATGTCGTGATATGTTTTCTTTCATGTAATGTCGTGTGATATGTTTTCTTTTCATGTAATTTCGTGATATGTTTTCTTTTCATGTAATATCGTGTGATATGTTTTCTTTTCATGTAATGTTGTGTGATATATTTTCTTTTCATATAATGTCGTGTGATATGTTTTCTTTTCATATAATGTCATGTGATATGCTTTCTTTTCATGTAATGTCGTGTGATATGTTTTCTTCATATAATGTCGTGTGATATGTTTTCTATTCATGTAATGTCGTGTGATATGTTCTATTTTCATGTAATGTCGTATGATATGTTTTCTCTTCATATAATGTCGTGTGATATGTTTTGTATTCATGTAATGGCGTGTGATATGTTTTCTCTTCATATAATGTCGTGTGATATGTTTTCTATTCATGTAATGTCGTGTGATATGTTCTATTTTCATGTAATGTCGTGTGATATGTTTTCTTTTCATGTAATGTCGTGTGATATGTTTTCTTTTCATGTAATGTCGTGTGATATGTTTTCTTTTCATGTAATGTCGTGTGATATGTTTTCTTTTCATATAATGTCGTGTGATATGTTTTCTTTTCAAGTAATGTCGTGTGATATGTTTTCTTTTCATGTAATGTCGTGTGATATGTTTTCTTTTCATGTAATGTCGTGTGATATGTTTTCTTTTCATGTAATGTCGTGTGATATGTTTCCTTGCCATGTAATGTCGTGTGATATGTTTTCTTTTCAAGTAATGTCGTGTGATATGTTTTCTTTTCATGTGTTGTCGTGTGATATGTTTTCTTTTTATGTAATGTCGTGTGATATGTTTTCTTTTCATGAAATGTCGTGTGATATGTCTTCTTTTCATGTAATGTCGTTTGATATGTTTTCTTTTCATATAATGTCGTGTGATATGTTTTCTTTTCAAGTAATGTCGTGTGATATGTTTTCTTTTCATGTAATGTCGTGTGATATGTTTTCTTTTCATGTAATGTCGTGTGATATGTTTTCTTTGCATGTAATGTCGTATGATATGTTTCAGTTCCATGTAATGTCATGTGATATGTTTCATTTCCATGTAATGTCGTGTGATATGTTTCATTTCCATATAATAACGGGTGATATGTTTTCTTTTCATGTAATGTCGTGTGATATGTTTTCTTTTCATGTAATGTCGTGTGATATGTTTAATTTCCATGTAATGTCGTGTGATATGTTTTCTTTTCATGTAATGTCGTGTGATATGTTTTCTTTTCATATAATGTCGTGTGATATGTTTTCTTTTCATGTAATGTCGTGTGATATGTTTTCTTTTCATATAATGTCGTGTGATATGTTTTCTTTTCATGTAATGTCGTGTGATATGTTTTCTTTTCATGTAATGTCGTATGATATGTTTCCTTCCCATGTAATGTCGTGTGATATGATTTATTTTCATGTAATGTCGTATGATATGTTTACTTTCCATGTAATGTCGTGTGATATGTTTTCTTTTCATGTAATGTCGTGTGATATGTTTCCTTGCCATGTAATGTCGTGTGATATGTTTTCTTTTCATGTAATGTCGTGTGATATGTTTTCTTTTCATGTAATGTCGTGTGATATGTTTTCTTTTCATGTAATGTCGTGTGATATGTTTTCTTTTCATGTAATGTCGTGTGATATGTTTTCTTTTCATGAAATGTCGTGTGATCTGTTTTCTTTTCATGTAATGTCGTTTGATATGTTTTCTTTTCATGTAATGTCGTGTGATATGTTTTCTTTTCATGTAATGTCGTGTGATATGTTTTCTTTTCATGTAATGTCGTGTGATATGTTTTCTTTTCATATAATGTCGTGTGATATGTTTTCTTTTCATGTAATGTCGTGTGATATGTTTTCTTTTCATATAATGTCGTGTGATATGTTTTCTTTTTATGTAATGTCGTGTGATATGTTTTCTTTTCATATAATGTCATGTGATATGTTTTTATTTTCATGTAATGTCGTGTGATATGTTTTCTTTTCATATAATGTCGTGTGATATGTTTTTTTTTTCCTGTAATGTCGTGTGATATGTTTTCTTTTCATGTAATGTCATGTGATATGTTTTCTTTTCATGTAATGTCGTGTGATATGTTTTCTCTTCATATAATGTCATGTGATAAGTTTTCATATAATGTCGTGTGATATGTTTCATTTTCATATAATGTCGTGTGATATGGGTTTCGGAGGGAGCAGCAGCCACGACGACGGAGGGAGCAGCAGCCACGACGAGGGAGGGAGCAGCAGCCACGACGACGGAGGGAGCAGCAGCCACGACGAGGGAGGGAGCAGCAGCCACGACGACGGAGGCAGCAGCAGCCACGACGACGGAGCAGCAGCCACGACGACGGAGGAGCAGCCACGACGACGGAGGGAGCAGCAGCCACGACGACGGAGGGAGCAGCAGCCACGACGACGAAGAGAGAAGCAGCCACAACGAGGGAAGGAGCAGCAGCCACGACGACGGAGGTAGCAGCAGCCACGACGACGGAGGGAGCAGCAGCCACGACGACGGAGGAAGCAGCAGCCACGACGACGGAGGGAGCAGCAGCCACGACGACGGAGGAAGCAGCAGCCACGACGACGGAGGAAGCAGCAGACACGACGACGGAGGACGCAGCAGCAACGACGACGGAGGAAGCAGCAACGACGACGGAGGAGCAGCAGCCACGACGGAGGAAGCAGCAGCCACGACGACGGAGGGAGCAGCAGCCACGACGACGGAGGAAGCAGCAGCCACGACGACGGAGGAAGCAGCAGCCACGACGACGGAGGAAGCAGCAGACACGACGACGGAGGAAGCAGCAGACACGACGACGGAGGGAGCAGCAGCCAAGACGACGGAGGGAGCAGCACGACGACGGAGGAGCAGCAGCCACGACGACGGAGGAGCAGCAGCCACGACGACAGAGGGAGCAGCAGCCACGACGACGGAGGAAGCAGCAGACACGACGACGGAGGAAGCAGCAGACACGACGACGGAGGGAGCAGCAGCCACGACGAGGGAGGGAGCAGCAGCCACGACGACGGAGGAAGCAGCAGACACGACGACGGAGGGAGCAGCAGCCACGACGACAGAGGGAGCAGCAGCCACGACGACAGAGGGAGCAGCAGCCACGACGACGGAGGAAGCAGCAGACACGACGACGGAGGGAGCAGCAGCCACGACGACGGAGGGAGCAGCAGCCACGACGGAAACACTGAAGAAATGGTTCAAAGGAAAAAAAAACACTGAAGAAACGACGATTTAAACACACAAAAAAATAAAACGAAAAAAGAATACTCCGAGGAAACGATGTTGTTAAAAATAAATCGGGAATTAAGAAGTGATAGAAACACAACGAAAAACGGAATAAAACATCAAGGTAAGCGTTAAGGCCTTTGGTGTTGTATGTTGGATAGGGCTGCTGACTTCTCTGGGGTGAAGGAGACTCATCCTGAGCAGCATACAGCACCGAGATAACGATATAGCTAGCCTTCACAACACAAAGATACGGAAAGTAAATAAAAATAACACCGAAGAATGGAGACCAAAGAAGAATACACCGAAGAAACGACATTTAAAAAAAAATACACCGAATAAACGATACAAAAAAAAATACACCGAAGAAACGATACAAAGAAAAATACACCGAAGAAACGATACAAAGAACAATATACTGATGAGACGACGATAGAAAGAAATATACACTAAAAGAACGATACATAGAAAAAATTACCTAATAAACGATACTCCAGAAAAATGCACCAAAGAAACGATAGAAAGTACAATACACCGAAGAAACGATACAAAGTAAAATACACCGAAGAAACGATACAAAGAAAAATTCAGCGAAGAAACGATACAAAGTACAATACACCGAAGAAACGATACAAAGTACAATACACCGAAGAAACGATACAATGTACAATACACCGAAGAAACGATACAAAGTACAATACACCGAAGAAACGATACAAAGAAAAATACACCAAAGAAACGATACAAAGTAAAATACACCGAAGAAACGATACAAAAAAAATACACCGAAAAAATGATACAAAGTACAATACACCGAAGAAACGTGACAAAGTACAATACACCGAAGAAACGATACAAAGTACAATGCACCGAAGAAACGATACAAAGTAAAATACACCGAAGAAACGATACACAGTACAATACACCGAAGAAACGATACAAAGTACAATACACTGAAGAAACGATACAAAGTACAATACACCGAAGAAGTACAATGCACTGAAGAAACTATTCAAAGTAAAATACACCGAAGAAACGATACAAAGAAAAATACATACAGGAAACGAAACACAAAAACTCATCGAAGAAAAAAAATAATAAATACACTGATGAAACGGTATAACGTAAAATATACCGATGAAACGACGATACAAGAAAAATAGACCGAAAAAACGATATTGTTAAAAAGTATCGTTAATTAAGAAGTGATATAAACACATAAAGAAAAGGAAAGAAAATCATGGCAAGCGTTAAGGCCTTTGGTGTTGTATGTTGGGTAGGGTTGCTGACTTCTCTGGGGTGAAGGAAACTCATCCTGAGCAGCATACAGCACCAAGATAAGGCGATATAGCTAGCCTACAGAACACAAGGAAACGGAAATTAACAGAATGGACAGCAAAGAAAAATACACCGAAGAAGCGATACAAAGAACAATACACCGAAGAAACGACAATTAAACGAAAAACAGAAAAAAACGGCAAAAAGAAAAATATACGGGAGAAACGACGATAGAAATAAACATATAGCAAAAAAACGATACAAAGAAAACAACAGCGATGAAACAATACAAACAAAAATACACTGAAGAAACGACGATACAAAAAAAACATGAATAAAACGGTATAAAGAAAAAGATATATACCGAAGAAGCAACAATTGAAAGAAAACTCACAAACGGTACTAAGAAAAATACACCAAAGTAACGATACAAAGAAAAATACACCGAATAAACGAACAAAGAAAAATACACCGAAGAAACGATATTGTTAAAAAAAATCGTTAATTAAGAAGTGATATAAACAAAATTAAGGAAAGCGTTAAGGCCTTTGGTGTTGTATGTTGGGTAGGGTTGCTGACTTCTCTGGGGTGAAGGAGACTCATCCTGAGCAGCATACAGCATCAAGATAAGGCGGTATAGCAAGCCTAAACAACACAAGGAAACGGGAAATTAAGAAAAAATACACCTAAGAAACGACGATACAAAGAAAATAGCACGAAATAAACGGTCGAAGAAATATCTGCCGATGAAGCAACGATATAAAACAACGATATAAACCCATCAAGAAAGGAAAATATAATCAAGGCAAGTGTTAAGGCCTTTGGTGTTGTATGTTGGGTAGGGTTGCTGACTTCTCTGGGGTGAAGAAGACTCATCCTGAGCAGCATACAGCTCCGAGATAAGGCGATATAGCTAGCCTTCACAACACAAGGAAACGGAAAGTAAAGAAAAATAACACCGAAGAAAGGAAAGCAAAGAAAATACACCGAAGAAAGAATACTACAGAAAAATATATCTAAGAAACGATACAAAGAAATATACACCGAGGAAACGCGACAAAGAACAACACACTGAAGGAACGGTATAAAGAAAAATATACCGATGAAACGACGATGAAAAGAAAAATACATCAAATGAACGATCCAGAGAAAAATTTACCTAAGAAACGATAATACATAAAACTTCACCGAAGAAAAAGTATAAAAAAATATACCGATGGAACGACGATACAAAAAAAAATACAGAGATAAAACGGTATAAAGAAAAAAAAAACGAAGAAACGACGATAAAAATACACCGAAGAAATTATATTACTGATAAAAACACCAAAGAAACAATACACAAAAAAATCACCAAAGAAAAGATACAAAGAAAAATACATCGAAGAAACGATACAAAGAAAAATACATCGAAGAAACGATACAAAGAAAAATACGTCGAAGAAACGATACAAAGAAAAATACACCAAAGAAACGATACAAAGAAAAATACACCAAAGAAACGATACAAAGAAAAATACACCAAAGAAACGATACAAAGAAAAATACACCGAAGAAACGATAAAAAGAACAATACACAAAGAAACGATAAAAAAAAATACACCAAAGAAACGATAAAAGAAAAATACACCAAAGAAACGATAAAAAGAAAAATACACCGAAGAAAAAAACGATACAAAGAAAAATACACCAAAGAAACGATATAAAAGAAAATATACCAAAGAAACGATACAAAGAAAAATACACCAAAGAAACGACGATAAAAGAAAAATACACCAAAGAAACGATACAAAGAAAAATACACCAAAGAAACGATATAAAGAAAAAATACACCGAAGAAACGATAGAAAAAAAAAATAAATAAATAAATAAATCAAGGCAAGCGTTAAGGCTTTTGGTGTTGTATGTTGGGTAGGGTTGCTGACTTCTCTGGGGTGAAGGAGACTCATCCTGAGCAGCATACAGCACCGAGGTAAGGCGATATAGCTAGCCTTCACAACACAAGGAAACGGAAAGTAAAGAAAAATAACACCGAAGGAAGGATAGCAAAGAAAAATGCACCGAATACTACAGAATAGCACACCTAAGAAGCGATACAAAGAACAACACACTGAAGAAACGGTATAAAGAAAAATATACCGATGAGACGACGATAAAAAGAAAAATACCGTACACCAAATGAACGGTCCAGAGAACTTTACCGGAGAAATGATACTACAAAAAATACACCAAAAACGATACAAGAAAAATGCACCAAAGAAACGGTATAAAGAAACATATACAGAAAAAACGACGATACAAAGAAAAATACAGAAGTAACGACAGTACAAAAATACGTAAAAAAAACGGTATGAAGAAAAGATGCCGAAGAAACGGCGATATAAAGAAAATTCATAAACGGTAGTAAGAAAAATACACCAAAGAAACGATACAAGGAAAATACACCGAATCAACGAACAAAGAAGAATACATCGAAAAGGATATTGTTTAAAAAAATCGTTAATTAAGAAGTGATATAAACATTTGAAAAAATGAAAACAATCAAGGCAAGCGTTAAGGCCTTTAGTGTTGTATGCTGGGTAGGGTTGCTGACTTCTCTGGGGTGAAGGAGACTCATCCTGAGCAGCATACAGCACCGAGATAAGGCGGTATAGGTAGCCTTCACATCACAAGGAACTAAAAAAAAAAAAATAATAATAATAATAACATCGAAGGAAGATAGCAAAGAAAAATACACCAAAGGAACGTTCCATATAAAAATTTACCTAAGAAACGATACAGAAAAAAATACACACAAAAAAAAAGATACAAAGGAAAATATATCGAAGAAACGGCATAAAGAAAATATACCGAAAAACGACGATACAAATAAAAATACACTGAAGAAACGACGATACAAAAAATACACCGCAGAAAGGATACAAAAAAAAATACACCGAAGAAACAATACTACAGAAAAGACACCAAATAAATCAAAGAAAGAAACATACACCGAAGAAAAGATACAAAGAATAATACACTGAAGAAACGGTGTAAAGGAAAATATACCGATGAAACAACAATACAAAGAAAATACACCAAATGAACGATCCAGAGAAAAAATTACCCAAGAAACGATACTACAGAAAAATACACCAAAAAAAAGATACAAAGAAAAATACAACGAAGAAACGGTATACAGGAAAATATACGAAAGAGTGACGATACACATAAATATGCACAGAAGAAACGACGATACACATAAATATTCACAGAAGAAACGACGATACACAGAAATATGCACAGAAGAAACGACGATACACAGAAATATACACAGAAGAAACGACGATACACAGAAATATACACAGAAGAAACGACGATACACAGAAATATACACAGAAGAAACGACGATACACAGAAATATGCACAGAAGAAACGACGATACACAGAAATATACACAGAAGAAACGACGATACACAAATATACACAGAAGAAACGACGATGCACAGAAATATGCACAGAAGAAACGACGATACACAGAAACATGCACAGAAGAAACGACGATACAATTAAATATACACAGAAGAAACGACGATACACAGAAATATGCACAGAAGAAACGACGATACACAGAAATATGCACAGAAGAAACGACGATACACAGAAATATGCACAGAAGAAACGATAATACACAGAAATATGCACAGAAGAAACGACGATACACAGAAATATGCACAGAAGAAACGACGATACACAGAAATATGCACAGAAGAAAAGGCGATACAAAAACTACATATAAAAAACGTTATAATGAAAATATACCGAAGAAACGGTATAAAGAAAAATATACCGAAGAAACGACGATACAAATAACAAATACACAGAAGAAACAACGATACAAAAAAAAAAAACGGTATAAAAAATATACCGAAAAAACGAGGATACAATAAAATAAACAGAAGAAACGAGAAACGACGATAAAAAAAAGAAAAAAACGGTATAAAGAAAAATGTAGAGAAGAAAACGACGATACAAATAAAATTATACAAAAGAATTAAGAAGTGATAGAAACACTTAAAGAAAAGGAAACTAATGAAGGCAAGCGTTAGGGCATTTTTGTTGTATGTTGGGTAGGGTTGCTGACTTATCTGGGGTGAAGGAGACTCATCCTGAGCAGCATACAGCACTGACATAAGGCGATATAGCTAGCCTACACAACACAAGGAAACAGAAAATTAAGAAAAAATACACCGAAGAAAGGAAAGTATAAGAAAATACGGGAATTAAGAAATGATGAAAACTGAAGAGGAAGCAACGGCAGAATAAGCAAAAGCAGTGAATGACGACGAATCAGATTTGGCGGAAGAAAGAGAAAAAGCACCAGCAGCATGAGAGTGCTTGGCGGTGGTGTCTGTTGTTGTGTGTGTGTGCCCGGCGGTGGTGTCTGTTGTTGTGTGTGAGTCCCCGGCGGTGGTGTCTGTTGTTGTGTGGGTGTGCTCGGCGGTGGTGTCTGTTGTTGTGTGTGCCCGGCGGTGGTGTCTGTTGTTGTGTGTGTGCCCGGCGGTGGTGTCTGTTGTTGTGTGTGAGTCCCCGGCGGTGGTGTCTGTTGTTGTGTGTGTGTGCCCGGCGGTGGTGTCTGTTGTTGTGTGTGTTGTGGTGTCTGTTGTTGTGTGTCTGTGCCCGGCGGTGGTGTCTGTTTGTGGGTGTGCCCGGCGGTGGTGTCTGTTGTGTGTGTGTGCCCGGCGGTGGTGTCTGTTGTTGTGTGTGTGTGCCTGGCGGTGGTGTCTGTTGTTGTGTGTGTGTGCCCGGCGGTGGTGTCTGTTGTTGTGTGTGTGTGCCCGGCGGTGGTGTCTGTTGTTGTGTGTGTGTGCCCGGCGGTGTGTCTGTTGTTGTGTGTGTGTGCCCGGCGGTGGTGTCTGTTGTTGTGTGTGGGTGCTGGGCGGTGGTGTCTGTTGTTGTGTGCGTGTGCCCGGTGTGGGTGTCTGTTTGTGTGTGTGTGCGCGGGGGTGTGGTGTGTGTTTGTGTGTGTGTGCCCGGCGGTGGTGTCTGTTGTTGTGTGTGTGTGCCCGGCGGTGGTGTCTGTTGTTGTGTGTGTGTGCCGGCGGTGGTGTCTTTTATTGTGTGTGTGTGCCGGCGGTGGTGTCTTTTATTGTGTGTGTGTGCCGGCGGTGGTGTCTGTTGTTGTGTGTGTGTGCCGGCGGTGGTGTCTTTTATTGTGTGTGTGTGCCGGCGGTGGTGGCGGTTGTTGTGTGTGTGTGCTAGCGGTGGTGTCTGTTGTTGTGTGTGTGCCCGGCGGTGGTGTCTGTTGTTGTGTGTGTGTGCCCGGCGGTGGTGTCTGTTGTTGTGTGTGTGCCCGGCGGTGGTGTCTGTTGTTGTGTGTGTGCCCGGCGGTGGTGTCTGTTGTTGTGTGTGTGCCCGGCGGTGGTGTCTGTTGTTGTGTGTGTGTGCCTGGCGGTGGTGTCTGTTGTAGTGTGTGTCTCGGCGGTGGTGTCTGTTGTTGTGTGTGTGCCCGGCGGTGGTGTCTGTTGTTGTGTGTGTGCCCGGCGGTGGTGTCTGTTGTTGTGTGTGTGTGCCCGGCGGTGGTGTCTGTTGTTGTGTGTGTGCCCGGCGGTGTCTGTTGTTGTGTGTGTGTGCCCGGCGTTGGTGTTTGTTGTTGTGTGTGTGCCCAGCGGTGGTGTGTGTTGTTGTGTGTGTGTGCCCGGGGTTGGGGTCTGTTGTTGTGTGTGTGCCGGGCGGTGGTGTCTGTTGTTGTGTGTGTGTGCCCGGCGGTGGTGTCTGTTGTGTGTGTGCCCGGCGGTGTTGTCTGTTGTTGTGTGTGTGCCCGGCGGTGGTGTCTGTTGTTGTGTGTGTGTGCCCGGCGGTGGTGTCTTTTATTGTGTGTGTGTGCCCGGCGGTGGTGTCTTTTATTGTGTGTGTGTGCCCGGCGGTGGTGTTTGTTGTTGTGTGTGTGTGCCCGGCGGTGGTGTCTGTTGTTGTGTGTGTGTGCCCGGTGGTGGTGTCTGTTGTTGTGTGAGTGACCGGCGGTGGTGTCTGTTGTTGTGTGTGTGTGCCCGGCGGTGGTGTCTGTTGTTGTGTGTGTGTGCCCGGCGGTGGTGTCTGTTGTTGTGTGTGTGTGCCTGGCGGTGGTGTCTGTTGTTGTGTGTGTGTGCCTGGCGGTGGTGTCTGTTGTTGTGTGTGAGCCCGGTGCTGGTGTCTCTTGTTGTGTGTGTGCCTGGCGGTGGTGTCTGTTGTGTGTGTGTGCCCGGCGGTGGTGTCTGTTGTTGTGTGTGTGCCCGGCGGTGGGGTCTGTGGGTGTGTGTGTGTGCCCAGCGGTCGTGTCTGTTGTTGTGTGTGTGTGCAGGGCGGTGGTGTCTGTTGTTGTGTGTGTGTGCCCGGCGGTGGTGTCTGTTGTTGTGTGTGTGTGCCTGGCGGTGGTGTCTGTTGTTGTGTGAGTGCCCGGCGGTGGTGGCTGTTGTTGTGTGTGTGTGCCCGGCGGTGGTGTCTGTTGTTGTGTGTGTGTGCCCGGCGGTGGTGTCTGTTGTTGTGTGTGTGTGCCCGGTGGTGTCTGTTGTTGTGTGTGTGCCCGGCGGTGGTGTGTGTTGTAGTGTGTGTGTTCCCGGCGGTGGTGTGTGTTGTTGTATGTGTGTGCCCGGCGGTGGTGTCTGTTGTTGTGTGTGTGTGTCTGGCGGTGGTGTCTCTCTTGTGTGTGTGTGTGCCCGGCGGTGGTGTCTGTTGTTGTATGTGTGTGCCTGGCGGTGGTGTCTGTTGTTGTGTGTGTGTGCCCGGCGGTGGTGTCTGTTGTTGTGTGTGTGTGCCCGGCGGTGGTGTCTGTTGTGTGTTCACGGCGGTGGTGTCTGTTGTGTTGTGTTGCGGTCGGTGGTGTTTGTTTTTGTGTGTGTGTTCCCGGCGGTGGTGTTTGTTGTTGTGTGTGTGCCTAGCGGTGGTGTTTGTTGTTGTGTGTGCGCGGCGGTTGTGTCTGTTGTTGTGTGTGTGCCCGGCGGTGGTGTTTGTTGTTGTGTGTGTGTGCCCGGCGGTGGTGTTTGTTGTTGTGTGTGTTCCCTGCGGTGGTGTCTGTTGTTGTGTGTGTGTGCCCGGCGGTGGTGTTTGTTGTTGTGTGTGTGTGCCCGGCGGTGGTGTTTGTTGTTGTGTGTTTTCGCAGCGCGGGGGTGTTTTGTTGTGTGTGTGTGCCCGGCGGTGGTGTGTGTTGTTGTGTGTGTGCCCGGCGGTGGTGTGTGTTGTTGTGTGTGTGTGCCTGGCGGTGGTGTCTGTTGTTGTGTGTGTGTGCCGTGCTGTGGTGTCTGTTGTTGTGTGTGAATCCTCGGCGGTGGTGTCTGTTGTTGTGTGTGTGCCCGGCGGTGGTGTCTGTTGTTGTGTGTGCCCGGCGGTGGTGTCTGTTGTGTGTGTACCGGCGGTGGTGTCTGTTGTTGTGTGAGTGTGCCCGGCGGTGGTGTTTGTTGTTGTGTGTGTGTGCCCGGCGGTGGTGTTTGTTGTTGTGTGTGTGTCCGGCGGTGGTGTTTGTTGTTGTGTGTGTGTCCGGCGGTGGTGTCTGTTGTTGTGTGTGCCCGGCGGTGGTGTTTGTTGTGTGTGTGTGTGCCCGGCGGAGGTGTTTGTTGTTGTGTGTGTGTGCTTGTCGGTGGTGTCTGTTGTTGTGTATTTGTGCCTGGCGGTGGTGTCTGTTGTTGTGTGTGTGCCCGGCGGTGGTGTTTGTTGTTGTGTGTGTGCCCGGCGGTGGTGTCTGTTGTTGTGTGTGTGGCGGTGGTGTCTGTTGTTGTGTGTGTGCCTGGCGGTGGTGTTTGTTGTTGTGTGTGTGCCCGGCGGTGGTTTCTGTTGTTGTGTGTGTGTGCCCGGCGGTGGTGTCTGTTGTTGTGTGTGTGCCCGGCGGTGGTGTCTGTTGTTGTTGTGTGTGTGCCCGGCGGTAGTGTGTGTTGTTGTTTGAGTGCCCGGCGGTGGTGTCTGTTGTTGTGTGTGTGCCTGGCGGTGGTGTCTGTTGTTGTGTGTGTGCCCGGCGGTGGTGTCTGTTGTTGTGAGTGTGTGCCCGGAGGTGGTGTCTGTTGTTGTGTGTGTGTGCCCGGCGGTGGTGTCTGTTGTTGTGGGTTTGTGCCCGGCAGTGGTGTCTGTAGTTGTGTGTGTGTGCACGGCTGTGGTGTCTGTTGTGTGTGTGTGCCCGGAGGTGGAGTCTGTTGTTGTGTGTGTGTGTGCCAGCGGTGGTGTCTGTTGTTGTGTGTGTGCCCGGCGGTGGTGTCTGTTGTTGTGTGTGTGTGCCCGGCGGTGGTGTGTGTTGTTGTGTGTGTGTGCCCGGCGGTGGTGTCTGTTGTTGTGTGTGTGTGCCCGGCGGTGGTGTCTGTTGTTGTGTGGGTGTGCCCGGCGGTTGTGTTTGTTGTTGTGTGTGTGTGCCCGGCGGTGGTGTCTGTTGTTATGTGTGTGTGTGCGGCGGTGGTGTCTGTTGTTGTGTGTGTGTGCCGGCGGTGGTGTCTGTTATTGTGTGTATGTGCCCGGCGGTGGTGTCTGTTGTTGTGTGTGTGTGCCCGGCGGTGGTGTCTGTTGTTGTGTGTGTGTAAGCGGCGGTGGTGTCTGTTGTTGTGTGTGTGTGACCCGCGGTGGTGTCTGTTGTTGTGTGTGTGTGCCCGGCGGTGGTGTCTGTTGTTGTGTGTGTGCCCGGCGGTGGTGTCTGTTGTTGTGTGTGTTTGCCCGGCGGTGGCGTCTGTTGTTGTGTGTGTGTTGGCGGTGGTGTCTGTTGTTGTGTGTGTGCCCGGCGGTGGTGTCTGTTGTTGTGTGTGTGCCCGGCGGTGGTGTCTGTTGTTGTGTGTTTGTTCGGTGGTGGTGTCTGTTGTTGTGGGTGTGTGCCCGGCGGTGGTGTTTGTTGTGTGTGTGTGCCCGGCGGTGGTGTCTGTTGTTGTGTGTGCGTGTGCCCGGCGGTAGTGTCTGTTGTTGTGTGTGTGTGCCCGGCGGTGGTGTCTGTAGTTGTGTGTGTGCCCGGCGGTGGTGTCTGTTGTTGTGTGTGTGTGCCCGGCGGGGGTGTCTGTTGTTGTGTGTGTGACCGGCGGTGGTGTCTGTTATTGTGTGTGTGTGCCCTGCGGTGGTGTCTGTTGTTGTGTGTGTGTGCCCGGCGGTGGTGTCTGTTGTTGTGTGTGTCTTCCCGGCGGTGGTGTCTGTTGTTGTGTGTGTATCTGCTTGGCGGTGGTGTCTGATGTTGTGTGTGTGTGGCGGTGGTGTCTGTTGTTGTGTGTGTGCCCGTCGGTGGTGTCTGTTGTTGTGTGTGTGTGCCCGGCGGTGTTTGTTGTGTGTGTGTGCCCGGCGGTGGTGTCTGTTGTTGTGTGTGTGTGCCCGGCGGTGGTGTCTGTTGTTGTGTGTGTGTGCCCGGCGGTGGTGTCTGTTGTTGTGTGTGTGTGTGCCCGGCGGTGGTGTCTGTTGTTGTGTGTGTGCGGTGGTGTCTGTTGTTGTGTGTGTGTGGCGGTGGTGTCTGTTGTTGTGTGTGTGCCCGGCGGTGGTGTCTGTTGTTGTGTGTGTGCCCGGCGGTGGTGTCTGTTGTTGTGTGTGTGCCCGGCGGTGGTGTCTGTTGTTGTGTGTGTGTGCCCGCGGTGGTGTCTGTTGTTGTGTGTGTGCCCGGCGGTGGTGTCTGTTGTTGTGTGTGTGCCGGCGGTGGTGTCTGTTGTGTGTGTGCCCGGCGGTGGTGTCTGTTGTTGTGTGTGTGCCCGGCGGTGGTGTCTGTTGTTGTGTGTGTGCGCGGCGGTGGTGTCTGTTGTTGTGTGTGTGTGCCCGGCGGTGGTGTCTGTTGTTGTGTGTGTGTGCCCGGCGGTGGTGTCTGTTGTTGTGTGTGTTTGCCCGGCGGTGGTATCTGTTGTTGTGTGTGTGTGCCCGGCGGTGGTGTCTGTTGTTGTGTGTGTGTACCCGGAGGTGGTGTCTGTGGTTGTGTGTGAGTGCCCGTCGGGGGTGTCTGTTGTTTTGTGTGTGCCCGGCGGTGGTGTCTGTTGTGTGTGTGTACCCGGCGGAGGTGGCTGGTGTTCTGTGTGTGTGCCCGGCGGGGGTGTCTGTTGTTGTGTGTGTGCCGGCGGTGGTGTCTGTTGTTGTGTGTGTGTGCCCGGCGGTGGTGTCTGTTGTTGTTGTGTGTGCCCGGTGGTGTCTGTTGTTGTGTGTGTGTGCCCGGCGGTGGTGTCTGTTGTTGTGTGTGTGCCCGGCGGTGGTGTCTTTTGTGGTGTGCGTGTGCCCGGCGGATGTGTCTGCTGTTGTGTGTGTGCTTGGCGGTGGTGTTTGTTGTTGTGTGTGTGTGCCCGGCGGTGGTGTCTGTTGTTGTGTGTGTGTGCCCGGCGGTGGTGTCTGTTGTTGTGTGTGTGTGCCCGGCGGTGGTGTCTGTTGTTGTGTGTGTGTGCCCGGCGGTGGTGTCTGTTGTTCTGTGTGTCCCGGGGGTGTCGGTTGGTGTGTGGGTGCCCGGCGGTGGTGTCTGTTGTTGTGTGTGTGTGCCCGGCGGTGGTGTCTGTTGTTGTGTGTGTGTGCCCGGCGGTGGTGTCTGTTGTTGTGTGTGTGTGCCCGGCGGTGGTGTGTGTTGTTGTTTGTGTTCCCGGCGGTGGTGTCTGTTGTTCTGTGTGTGTGTGTGCCCGGTGGTGTCTGTTGTTGTTGTGTGTGTGTGCCCGGCGGTGGTGTCTCTTGTTGTGTGTGTGCCCGGCGGTGGTGTCTGTTGTTGTGTGTGTGCCCGGCGGTGGTGTTTGTTGTTGTGTGTGTGCCCGGCGGTGGTGTCTGTTGTTGTGTGTGTGCCCGGCGGTGGTGTCTGTTGTTGTGTGTGTGACCGGCGGTGGTGTTTTTTGTTGTGGTGGGTGGCCTGGCGGTGGTTGTTGTTGTTGTGGGGTTTGTCCCGGCGGTGGTGTTTGTTGTTGTGTGCGTGTGCCCGGCGGTGGTGTTTGTTGTTGTGTGTGTGCCCGGCGGTGGTGTGTTTTTTTGTGTGTGTGGGCCCGGGGGTGTTGTTTTTTGTTGTGTGTGTGCCCGGCGGTGGAGTTTGTTTTGTGTGTGTGCCCGGCGGTGGTGTCTGTTGTTGTGTGTGTGTGCCCGGCGGTGGTGTCTGTTGTTGTGTGTGTGTGCCTGGCGGTGGTGTTTGATGTTGTGTGTGTGCCCAGCGGTGGTGTCTGTTGTTGTGTGTGTGTACCCTGCGGTGGTGTCTGTTGTTGTGTGCCCAGCGTTGGTGTCTGTTGTGTGTGTGTGCCCGGCGGTGGTGTCTGTTGTTGTGTGTGAGTGCCTGGCGGTGGTGTCTGTTGTTGTGTGTGTGTGCCCGGCGGTGGTGTCTGTTGTTGTGTGTGTGTGCCCGGCGGTGGTGTCTGTTGTTGTGTGTGTGTGCCCGGCGGTGGTGTCTGTTGTTGTGTGTGTGTGCCCGGCGGTGGTGTCTGTTGTTGTGTGTGTGTGCCTGGCGGTGGTGTCTGTTGTTGTGTGTGTGTGCCCGGCGGTGGTGTTTGTTGTTGTGTGTGTGTGCCGGCGGTGGTGTCTGTTGTTGTGTGTGTGCCCGGCGGTGGTGTGTGTTGTTGTGTGTGTGTGTGCCCGGCGGTGGTGTCTGTTGTTGTGTGTGTGTGCCCGGCGGTGGTGTCTGTTGTTGTGTGTGTGAGCACGGCGGTGGTGTCTGTTGTGTGTGTGTACCCGGCGGTGGTGTCTGTTGTTGTGTGTGTGTGCCCGGCGGTGGTGTCTGTTGTTGTGTGTGTGTGCCCGGCGGTGGTGTCTGTTGTTGTGTGTGTGTGCCCGGCGGTGGTGTCTGTTGTTGTGTGTGTGTGCCCGGCGGTGGTGTCTGTTGTTGTGTGTGTGCCCGGCGGTGGTGTTTGTTGTTGTGTGTGTGTGCCCGGCGGTGGTGTCCATCGTTGTGTGTGTGTGCCCTTTGGTTGCGTCTGTTGTTATGTGTGTGTGCGTGGCGGTGGTGTCTGTTGTTGTGTGCGTGTGCCCGGTGATGGTGTATGTTGTTGTGTGTGTGCCCGGCGGTGGTGTCTGTTGTTGTGTGTGTGTGCCCGGCGGTGGTGTCTGTTGTTGTGTGTGTGTGCCTGGTGGTGATGTCTGTTGTTGTGTGTGTGCCCGGCGGTGGTGTCTGTTGTTGTGTGTGTGCCCGGCGGTGGTGTCTGTTGTTTTGTGTGTGTGCCGGCGGTGGTGTCTGTTGTTGTGTGTGTGTGCCCGGCGGTGGTGTCTGTTGTTGTGTTCGTGTGCCCGGCGGTGGTGTCTGTTGTTGTGTGTGTGTGCCCGGCGGTGGTGTTTGTTGTTGTGTGTGTGTGCCCGGCGGTGGTGTCTGTTGTTGTGTGTGTGTGCCCGGCGGTGGTGTCTGTTGTTGTGTGTGTGCCCGGCGGTGGTGTTTGTTGTTGTGTGTGTGTGCCCGGCGGTGGTGTCTGTTGTTGTGTGTGTGTGCCCGGCGGTGGTGTCTGTTGTTGTGTGAGTGTGCCCCGCGCTGGTGTCTGTTTTTGTGTGTGTGTGTGTGCCCGGCGGTGGTGTCTGTTGTGTGTGTGCTTGGCAGTGGTGTCTGTTGTTGTGTGTGTGTGCCCGGCAGTGGTGTCTGTTGTTGTGTGTGTGCCCGGCGGTGGTGTTTGTTGTTGTGTGTGTGTGCCCGGCGGTGGTGTCTGTTGTTGTGTGTGTGTGCCCGGCGGTGGTGTCTGTTGTTGTGTGTGTGTGCCCGGCGGTGGTGTCTGTTGTTGTGTGTGTGCCGGCGGTGGTGTTTGTTGTTGTGTGTGAGTGCCCGGCGGTGGTGTCTGTTGTTGTGTGTGTGTGCCCGGCGGTGGTGTCTGTTGTTGTGTGTGTGTGCCCGGCGGTGGTGTCTGTTGTTGTGTGTGTGTGTGCCCGGCGGTGGTGTCTGTTGTTGTGTGTGTGTGGGCGGGGCTGTGGTGTGTTGTGTTGTGTGTGTGTGCCCGGCTGTGGAGTCTGTTGTTGTGGGTGTGCCCGGCGGTGGTGTCTGTTGTTGTGTGTGTGTGCCCGGCGGTGGTGTCTGTTGTTGTGTGTGTGTGCCCGGCGGTGGTGTCTGTTGTGTGTGTGTGCCCGGTGGTGGTGTCTGTTGTTGTGTGTATGTGCTCTGCGGTGGTGTCTGTTGTTGTGTGGGAGTGCACGGCGGTGGTTGCTGTGGGCGTGAGTGTGTGCCCGGCGGTGGGGTCTGTGGTAGTGTGTGTGTGCCTGGCGGTGGTGTCTGTTGTTGTGTGTGTGTGCACGGCGGTGGTGTCTGTTGTTGTGTGTGTGTGCCCGGTGGTGTCTGTTGTTGTGTGTGTGCCCGGCGGTGGTGTCTGTTGTTGTGTGTGTGCCCGGCGGTGGTGTCTGTTGTTGTGTGTGTGTGCCCGGCGGTGGTGTCTGTTGTTGTGTGTGTGCCCGGCGGTGGTGTCTGTTGTTGTGTGTGTGCCCGGCGGTGGTGTCTGTTGTTGTGTGTGTGCCGGCGGTGGTGTCTGTTGTTGTGTGTGTGTGCCCGGTGGTGTCTGTTGTTGTGTGTGTGCCCGGCGGTGGTGTCTGTTGTTGTGTGTGTGTGTGGCGGTGGTGTCTGTTGTTGTGTGTGTGCCCGGCGGTGGTGTCTGTTGTTGTGTGTGTGCCCGGTGGTGTCTGTTGTTGTGTGTGTGCCCGGCGGTGGTGTCTGTTGTTGTGTGTGTGTGCCCGGCGGTGGTGTCTGTTGTTGTGTGTGTGCCCGGCGGTAGTGTCTGTTGTTGTGTGTGTGTGCCCGGCGGTGGTGTCTGTTGTTGTGTGTGTGTGCCCGGCGGTGGTGTCTGTTGTTAAGTGTGTGTGCCCGGCGGTGGTGTCTGTTGTTTTGTGTGTGTGCCCGGCGGTGGTGTCTGTTGTTGTGTGTGTGCCCGGCGGTGGTGTCTGTTGTTGTGTGTGTGCCCGGCGGTGGTGTCTGTTGTTGTGTGTGTGCCGGCGGTGGTGTCTGTTGTTGTGTGTGTGCCCGGCGGTGGTGTCTGTTGTTGTGTGTGTGTGCCCGGCGGTGGTGTCTTTTGTTGTGTGTGCCCGCCGGTGGTGTCTCTTGTTGTGTGTCAGTGCCCGTCGGTGGTGTTTGTTGTTGTGTGTGTGTGCCCGGCGGTGGTGTCTGTTGTTGTGTGTGCCTGGCGGTGGTTTGTGTTGTTGTGTGTGTGCCCGGCGGTGGTGTCTGTTGTTGTGTGTGTGCCGGCGGTGGTGTCTGTTGTTGTGTGTTTTCCCGGAGTTGGTGTCTGTTATTCTGTGTGTGTTCCCGGCGGTGGTGTCTGTTGTTGTGTGTGTGTGCCCGGCGGTGGTGTTTGTTGTTGTGTACGTGTGCCCGGCGGTGGTGTCTGTTGTTGTGTGTGTGTGCCCGGCGGTGGTGTTTGTTGTTGTGTGTGTGTGCCTGCGGTGGTGTTTGTTGTTGTGTGGGTGTGCCCGGCGGTGGTGTCTGTTGTTGTGTGTGTGTGCCCGGCGGTGGTGTCTGTTGTTGTGTGTGTGTGCCCGGCGGTGGTGTCTGTTGTTGTGTGTGTGGGCCCGGCGGTGGTGTCTTTTGTGTGTGTGTGCCCGGCGGTGGTGTGTGTTTTTGTGTGGGTGTGCCCGGCGGTGGGGTGTGTTGTTGTGTGTGTGTGCCCGGCGATGGTGTCTGTTGTTGTGTGTGTGTGTGCCCGGCGGTGGTGTCTGTTGTTGTGTGTGTGCCCGGTGGTTTCTGTTGTTGTGTGTGTGTGCCCGGCGGTGGTGTCTGTTGTTGTGTGTGTGTGCCCGGCGGTGGTGTCTGTTGTTGTGTGTGTGTGCCGGCGGTGGTGTCTGTTGTTGTGTGTGTGCCCGGCGGTGGTGTCTGTTGTTGTGTGTGTGCCCGGTGGTGTCTGTTGTTGTGTGTGTGCCCGGCGGTGGTGTCTGTTGTTGTGTGTGTGCCCGGCGGTGGTGTTTGTTGTTGTGTGTGTGCCGGCGGTGGTGTCTGTTGTTGTGTGTGTGTGTGCCCGGCGGTGGTGTCTGTTGTTGTGTGTGTGTGCCCGGCGGTGGTGTCTCTTGTTCTGTGTGTGTACCCGGCGGTGGTGTCTGTTGTTGTGTGTGTGTGCCCGGCGGTGGTGTCTGTTGTTGTGTGTGTTTGCTTGGCGGTGGTGTTTGTTGTTGTGTGTGTGTGCCCTGCGGTGGTGTCTGTTGTTGTGTGCGTGTGCCCGGCGGTGGTGTCTGTTGTTGTGTGTGTGTGGCCGGCGGTGGTGTCTGTTGTTGTGTGTGTGCCCGGCGGTGGTGTCTGTTGTTGTGTGTGTGCCCGGCGGTGGTGTCTGTTGTTGTGTGTGTGCCCGGCGGTGGTGTCTGTTGTTGTGTGTGTGCCCGGCGGTGGTGTCTGTTGTTGTGTGTGTGTGCCGGCGGTGGTGTTTGTTGTGTGTGTGGGCGGCTGGGGTGTCTGTTGTTGTGTTTTTGTGCCCGGCACTGGTGTTTGTTGTTGTGGTTGTGTTGGGCCGGCGGTGGTGTCTGTTGTTGTGTGTGTGTGTGCCCGGCGTTGGTGTCTGTTGTTGTGTGTGTGTGCGATGCGGTTGAGTCTGTTGTTGTGTGTGTGTGACCCCGGAGTAGGTGTCTGTATTTGTGTGTGTGCCCGGCGTTGGTGTCTGTCTTTGTGGGTGTGTGCCCGGCGGTTGTGTCTGTTGTTGTGTGTGTGTGCCCGGCGGTGGTGTCTGTTGTTGTGTGTGTGCCCGGCGGTGGTGTCTGTTGTTGTGTGTGTGTGCCCGGTGGTGTCTGTTGTTGTGTGTGTGCCCGGCGGTGGTGTCTGTTGTTGTGTGTGTGCCGGCGGTGGTGTCTGTTGTTGTGTGTGTGCTGGCGGTGGTGTCTGGTTTTGTGTGTGTGTGCCCGGCGGTGGTGTCTGTTGTTGTGTGTGTGTGCCCGGCGGTGGTGTCTGTTGTTGTGTGTGTGTGCACGGCGGAAGTGTCTGTTGTTGTGTGTGTGTGCCCGGCGGTGGTGTCTGTTGTTGTGTGATTGTGCCCGGCGGTGGTGTCTGTTATTGTGTGTGTGGCTGGCTGTGGTGTCTGTTGTTGTGTGTGTGCCCGGCGGTGGTGTCTGTTGTTGTGTGTGCCCGGCGGTGGTGTCAGTTGTTGTGTGTGTGTACCCGGCGGTGGTGTCTGTTGTTGTGTGTGTGTGTGCCCGGCGGTGGTGTCTGTTGTTGTGTGTGTGTACCCGACGGTGGTGTTTGTTGTTGTGTGTGTGCCCGGCGGTGGTGTTTGTTGTTGTGTGTGTGTGCCCGGCGGTGGTGTTTGTTGTTGTGTGCGTGTGCCCGGCGGTGGTGTCTGTTGTTGTGTGTGTGTGCCCGGCGGTGGTGTTTGTTGTTGTGTGTGTGTAACCCCCGGTGGTGTCTCTTGTTGTGTGTGTGTGACCGCCGGTGGTGTTTTTTGTTGTGTGTGCCCGGCGGTGGTGTCAGTTGTTGTGTGTGTGTGTGCCCGGCGGTGGTGTCTGTTGTTGTGTGTGTGTGCCCGGCGGTGGTGTCTGTTGTTGTGTGTGTGTGTGCCCGGCGGTGGTGTCTGTTGTTGTGTGTGTGACCGGCGGTGGTGTCTGTTGTTGTGTGTGTGTGCCCGGCGGTGGTGTCTGTTGTTGTGTGTGTGTGCCCGGCGGTGGTGTCTGTTGTTGTGTGTGATTTCCCGGCGGTGGTGTCTGTTGTTTTGTGTGTGTGCCAGCGGTGGTGTCTATTGTTGTGTGTGCCCGGCGGTGGTGGTTGTTGTTGTGTGTGTGTGCCCGGCGGTGGTGTCTGTTGTTGTGTGTGTGTGCCCGGCGGTGGTGTCTGTTGTTGTGTGTGTGTGCCCGGCGGTGGAGTCTTTTGTGTGTGTGTGTCCCGGCGGTGGTGTTTGTTGTTGTGTGTGTGTGCCGGCGGAGGTGTTTGTTGTTGTGTGCGTGTTCCCGGCGATGGTGTCTGTTATTGTGTGTGTGTGCCCGGCGGTGGTGTCTGTTATTGTGTGTGTGTGCCCGGCGGTGGTGTCTGTTGTTGTGTGTGTGTGCCCGGCGGTGGTGTTTGTTTTTGTGTGTGTGTCCGGCGCTGTTGTGTGTTTTTGTGTGTGTGTGCCCGGCGGTGGTGTCTGTTGTTGTGTGTGTGTGTGTGCCCGGCGGTGGTGTCTGTTGTTGTGTGTGTGTGCCCGGCGGTGGTGTCTGTTGTTGTGTGTGTGTGCCCGGCGGTGGTGTTTGTTGTTGTGTGTGTGCCAAGCGGTGGTGTCTGTTGTTGTGTGTGTGTGCCCGGCGGTGGTGTCTGTTGTTGTGTGTGTGCCGGCGGTGGTGTCTGTTGTTGGGTGACTGTGCCCGGCGGTGTTTGTTGTTGTGTGTGTGTGCCCGGCGGTGGTGTCTGTTGTTGTGTGTGTGTGCCCGGCGGTGGTGTCTGTTGTTGTGTGTGTGTGCCCGGCGGTGGTGTCTGTTGTTGTGTGTGTGTGCTTGGCGGTGGTGTCTGTTGTTGTGTGTGTGTGCCCGGGGGTGGTGTCTGTTGTTGTGTGTGTGCCCGGCGGTGTTTGTTGTTGTGTGTGCTTGGCGGTGGTGTCTGTTGTTGTGTGTGTGTGCCCGGCGGTGGTGTCTGTGGGTGTGTGTGTGCCCGGCGGTGGTGTCTGTTGGTGTGTGTGGGCCCGGCGGTGGTGTCTGTTGTTGTGTGTGTGCCCGGCGGTGGTGTCTGTTGTTGTGTGTGTGCCCGGCGGCGGTGTCTGTTCTTGTGTGTGTACCCGGCGGTGGTGTCTGTTGTTGTGTGTGTGTGCCCGGCGGTGGTGTCTGTTGTTGTGTGTGTGTGCCCGGCGGTGGTGTCTGTTGTTGTGTGTGTGCTCGGCGGTGGTGTCTGTTGTTGTGTGTGTGCCCGGCGGTGGTGTCTGTTGTTGTGTGTGAGTGCCCGGCGGTGGTGTCTGTTGTTGTGTGTGTGCCCGGCGGTGGTGTCTGTTGTTGTGTGTGTGTGCCCGGCGGCGGTGTCTGTTGTTGTGTGTGTGTGCCCGGCGGTGGTGTCTGTTGTTGTGTGTGTGTGCCCGGCGGTGGTGTCTGTTGTTGTGTGTGTGTGCCCGGCGGTGGTGTCTGTTGTTGTGTGTGTGCCCGGCGGAGGTGTCTGTTGTTGTGTGTGTGCCCGGCGGTGGTGTCTGTTGTTGTGTGTGTGTACCCGGCGGTGGTGTCTGTTGTTGTGTGTGTGCCCGGCGGTTGTGTCTGTTGTTGTGTGTTCTGGCCCGGGGGTTTTGTCTTTTTTTGTGTGTGTGCCAGGCGGTGGTGTCTGTTGTTGGTTGCGTGTGCCCGGCGGTGGTGTTTGTTGTTGTGTGTGTGCCCGGCGGTGGTGTCTGTTGTTGTGTGTGTGTGCCTTGCGGTGGTGTCTGTTGTTGTGTGTGAGTCCCCGGCGGTGGTGTCTGTTGTTGTGTGCGAGTCCCCGGCGGTAGTGTCTGTTGTTGTGTGTGACTCCCCGGCTGTGGTGTCTGTTGTTGTGTGTGTGTGCCCGGCGGTGGTGTCTATTGTTGTGTGTGTGTGCCCGGCGGTGGTGTCTGTTGTTGTGTGTGTCCCCGGCGGTGGTGTCTATTGTGTGTGTGTGCCCGGCGGTGGTGTCTGTTGTTGTGTGTGTGTGCCCGGCGGTGGTGTCTGTTGTTGTGTGTGTGTGCCCGGCGGTGGTGTCTGTTGTTGTGTGTGTCTGCCAGGCGGTGGTGTCTGTTGTTGTGTGTGTGTGTGTGCCCGGCGGTGGTGTCTGTTGTTGTGTGTGTGTGCCCGGCGGTGGTGTCTGTTGTTGTGTGTGTGTGCCCGGCGGTGGTGTCTGTTGTTGTGTGTGTGTGCCCGGCGGTGGTGTCTGTTGTTGTGTGTGCCCGGTGATGGTGTCTGTTGTTGTGTGTGTGCCCGGCGGTGGTGTCTGTTGTTGTGTGCGTGCCCGGCGGTGGTGTCTGTTGTTGTGTGTGTGTGCCCGGCGGTGGTGTCTGTTGTTGTGTGTGTGTGCCCGGCGGTGGTGTCTGTTGTTGTGTGTGTGTGCCCGGCGGTGGTGTCTGTTGTTGTGTGTGTGTGTGCGCGGCGGTGGTGTCTGTTGTTGTGTGTGTGCCCGGCGGTGGTGTCTGTTGTTGTGTGTGTGTGCCCGGCGGTGGTGTCTGTTGTTGTGTGTGTGTGCCCGGCGGTGGTGTCTGTTGTTGTGTGCGTGTGCCCGGCGGTGGTGTTTGTTGTTGTGTGTGTGTGCCCGGCGGTGGTGTCTGTTGTTGTGTGTGTGACCAGCGCTGGTGTCTGTTTTTGTGTGTGTGCCCGGCGGTGGTGTTTGTTGTTGTGTGTGTGCCCGGCGGTGTTTGTTGTTGTGTGTGCCCGGCGGTGTTTGTTGTTGTGTGTGTGCCCGGCGGTGGTGTCTGTTGTGTGTGTGTGTGCCCGGCGGTGGTGTTTGTTGTTGATTGTGTGTGCCCGGCGGTGGTGTCTGTTGTTGTGTGCGTGTGCCCGGCGGTGGTGTCTGTTGTTGTGTGTGTGTGCCGGGCTGTGGTGTGTGTTGTTGTGTGTGTGCCCAGCGGTGGTGTCTGTTGTTGTGTGTGCTGGGCGGTGGTGTCTGTTGTGTGTGTGTGCCCGGCGGTGGTGTCTGTTGTTGTGTGTGTGTGCCCGGCGGTGGTGTCTCTTGTGTGTGTGTCCCAGGCGGTGGTGTCTGTTGTTGTGTGTGGTTGCCCGGCGGTGGTGTTTCTTGTTGTGTGTGTGCCCAACGGTGGTGTCTTGTGTTGTGTGTTTGCCCGGCGGTGGTGTCTGTTGTTGTGTGTGTGTGCCCGGCGGTGGTGTCTGTTGTTGTGTGTGTGTGCCCGGCGGTGGTGTCTGTTGTTGTGTGTGTGCCCGGCGGTGGTGTCTGTTGTGTGTGTGCCTGGCGGTGGTGTCTGTTGTTGTGTGTGTGCCCGGCGGTGGTGTCTGTTGTTGTGTGTGTGCCCGGCGGTGGTGTCTGTTGTTGTGTGTGTGCCCGGCGGTGGTGTCTGTTGTTGTGTGTGTGCCCGGCGGTGGTGTCTGTTGTTGTGTGTGTGCCCGGCGGTGGTGTCTGTTGTTGTGTGTGTGTGTGTGCCCGGCGGTCGTGTCTGTTGTAGTGTGTGTGCCCGGCGGTGGTGTCTGTTGCTGTTTGTGTGTGCCCGGCGGTGGTATCTGATGTTCTGTGTGTGTGCCCGGCGGTGGTGTCTGTTGTTGTGTGTGTGTGCCCGGCGGTGGTGTCTCTTGTTGTGTGTGTGCCCGGCGGTGGTGTCTGTCGTTGTGAGTGTGTGCCCGGTGGTTGTGTCTGTTGTTGTGTGTGTGTGCCCGGTGGTGGTGTCTGTTGTTGTGTGTGAGTGCATGGCGGTAGTGTCTCTTGTTGTGTGTGTGTGCCCGGCGGTGGTGTCTGTTGTTGTGTGTGTGTGCCCGGCGGTGGTGTCTGTTGTTGTGTGTGTGTCCCCGGCGGTGGAGTCTGTTGTTACGTGTGTGCCCGGCGGTGGTGTCTGTTGTTGTGTGTGTGCCCGGCGGTGGTGTCTGTTGTTGTGTGTGTGTGCCGGCGGTGGTGTCTGTTGTTGTGTGTGTGCCCGGTGGGTTTGTCTGTTGTTGTGTGTGCCCGGCGGTGGTGTCTGTTGTTGTGTGTGTGTGCCCGGCGGTGGTGGGTGTTGTTGTGTGTTTGTTCCCGGCGGTGGTGTCTGTTGTTGTGTGTGTGTCCCGGCGGTGGTGTCTGTTGTTGTGTGTGCCCGGCGGTGGTGTCTGTTGTTGTGTGTGTGTGCCCGGCGGTGGTGTCTGTGGTTGTGTGTGGCCGGCGGTGGTGTCTGTTTGAGTGTGTGCCCGGCGGTGGTGTCTGTTGGTGTGTGTGCCCGGCGGTGGTGTTTGTTGCGTGTGTGTGCCCGGCGGTGGTGTCTGTTGTTGTGTGTGTGTGCCCGGCGGTGGTGTCTGTTGTTGTGTGTGTGTGCCCGGCGGTGGTGTTTGTTGTTGTGTGTGTGTGCATGGCGGTGGTGTTTGTTGTTGTGTGTGTGTGCCCGGCGGTGGTGTCTGTTGTTGTGTGTGTGCCCGGCGGTGGTGTCTGTTGTTCTGTATGTGCCCGGCGGTGGTGTCTGTTGTTGTGTGTGTGCCCGGCGGTGGTGTCTGTTGTTGTGTGTGTGGTGACGGTGGTGTCTGTTGTTGTGTGTGTGTGCCCGGCGGTGGTGTCTGTTGTTGTGTGTGTGTGCCCGGCGGTGGTGTCTGTTGTTGTGTGTGTGCTCGGTGGTGTTGTCTGTTGTTGTGTGTGCCTGGCGGTGGTGTTTGTTGTGTTTGTGCCCGGCGGTGGTGTCTGTTGTTGTGTGAGTGCCCGGCGGTGGTGTATGTTGTTGTGTGTGTGTGCTCGGTGGTGTTGTCTGTTGTTGTGTGTGCCTGGCGGTGGTGTTTGTTGTTGTGTGTGTGCCCGGCGGTGGTGTCTGTTGTTCTGTGTGTGTACCCGGCGGTGGTGTCTGTTGTTCTGTGTGTGTTCCCGGCGGTGGTGTCTGTTGTTCTGTGTGTGTGCCCGGCGGTGGTGTCTGTTGTTGTGTGTGTGCCCGGCGGTGGTGTCTGTTGTTGTGTGTGTGTGTGTGCCCGGCGGTGGTGTTTGTTGTTGTGTGTGTGTGCCCGGCGGTGGTGATTGTTGTTGTGTGTGTGCCCCGCGGTGGTGTTTGTTGTTGTTTACGTGTGCCAGGCGGTGGTGTTTGTTGTTGTGTGTGTGCCCAGGGATGGTGTCTGTAGTTGTGTGTGTGCCAGGCGGTGGTGTGTGTTGTTGTGTGTGTGCTTGGCGGTGGTGTTTTGTTGTGTGTGTGCCCGGCGGTGGTGTCTGTTGTTGTGTGTGTACCCGGCAGTGGTGTCTGTTGTGTTTGTACCCGGCGGTGGTGTCTGTTGTTCTGTATGCGTGCTCGGCGGTGGTGTTTGTTGTTGTGTGTGTGTGCCTGGCGGTGGTGTTTGTTTTTGTGTGTGTGCCCGGCGGTGGTATCTGTTATTCTGTGTGTTCCCATCGGTGGTGTCTGTTGTTCTGTGTGTGTGTTCGGCGGTGGTGTCTGTTGTTCTGTGTGTGTGCCCGACGGTGGTGTCTGTTGTTCTGTGTGTGTACCCGGCGGTGGTGTCTGTTGTTCTGTGTGTGTTCCCGGCGGTGGTGTCTGTTGTTCTGTGTGTGTGTTCGGCGGTGGTGTCTGTTGTTGTGTGTGTGTTCCCGGCGGTGGTGTCTGTCATGTGTGTGTGTACTCGGCGGTGGTGTCTGTTGTTGTGTGCGTGTGCCCGGCGGTGGTGTTTGTTGTTGTGTGTGTGTGCCCGGCGGTGGTGTTTGTTGTTGTGTGTGTGCCCGGCGGTGGTGATTGTTGTTGTGTGTGTGCCCGGCGGTGGTGTTTGTTGTTGTGTGTGCCCGGCGGTGGTGTTTGTGTGTGTGTGCCCAGCGGTGGTGTTTGTTGTTGTGTGTGTGTGCCCGGCGGTGGTGTCTGTTGTTTTGTGTGTCCCCGGCGGTGGTGTCTGTTGTTCTGTGTGTGTGCTCGGCGGTGGTGTCTGTTGTTCTGTGTGTGCCCGTCGGTGGTGTCTGTTGTTCTGTGTGTGTTCCCGGCGGTGGTGTCTGTTGTTGTGTGTGTGCCAGGCGGTGGTGTCTGTTGTTCTGTGTGTTCCCGGCGGTGGTGTCTGTTTTTGTGTGTGTTCCCGGCGGTGGTGTCTGTTGTTCTGTGTGTGTGCCCGGCGGTGGTGTCTGTTGTTGTGTGTGTGTGTGCCCGGCGGTGGTGTCTGTTGTTATGAGTGTGTGGCCGGCGTTGGTGTCTGTCGTTGTGTGTGTGTGCCCGGCGGTGGTGTCTGTTGTTGTGTGTGTGTGCCCGGCGGTGGTGTCTGTTGTTGTGTGTGTGCCCGGCGGTGGTGTCTGTTGTTGTGTGTGTGCCCGGCGGTGGTGTCTGTTGTGTGTGTGTGCCCGGCGGTGGTGTCTGTTGGTGTGTGCGTGTGCCCAGCGGTCGTGTGTGTTGTTGTGTGTGCCAGGCGGGGGTGTGTGTTGTTGTGTGTGTGTGCCCGGCGGTGGTGTCTGTTGTTGTGTGTGTGTGCCCGGCGGTGTGGTTTGTTGTTGTGTGTGTGCCCGGCGGTGGTGTCTGTTGTTGTGTGTGTGCCCGGCGGTAGTTTCTGTTGTTGTGTGTGTGCCCGGCGGTGGTGTTTGTTGTGTGTGTGCCTGGCGGTGGTGTCTGTTGTTGTGTGTGTGCCCGGCGGTGGTGTCTGTTGTTCTGTGTGTTTGCCCGGCGGTGGTGTCTGTCATGTGTGTGTGTGCCCGGCGGTGGTGTCTGTTGTTGTGTGTGTGCCCGGCGGTGGTGTCTGTTGTTGTGTGTGTGTGCCCGGCGGTGGTGTCTGTTGTTGTGTGTGTGTGCCCGGCGGTGGTGTCTGTTGTTGTGTGTGTGCCCGGCGGTGGTGTCTAGTGTGTGTGTGTGCCGGCGGGGGTGTGTGTTGTTGTGTGCGTGCCGGCGGTGGTGTCTGTTGTTGTGTGTGCCCGGCGGTGGTGTCTGTTGTTGTGTGTGTGCCCGGCGGTGGTGTTTGTTGTTGTGTGCGTGTGCCCGGCGGTGGTGTTTGTTGTTGTTTGTGTGTGCCCGGCGGTGGTGTCTGTTGTTGTGTGTGTGTGCTTGGTGGTGATGTTTGTTGTTGTGTGTGCCCGGCGGTGGTGTGTGTTGTTCTGTGTGTGTGCCCGGCGGTGGTGTGTGTTGTTGTGTGTGTGTGCTTGGGGGTTGTGTTTGTTTTTTTGTGTGTGCCCGGCGGTGGTGTCTGTTGTTGTGTGTGTGTGCTTGGCGGTGGTGTCTGTTGTTGTGTGTGTGTGCCCGGCGGTGGTGTTTGTTGTTGTGTGTGTGTGCCCGGCGGTGGTGTTTGTTGTTGTGTGTGTGTGCTTGGCGGTGGTGTCTGTTGTTGTGTGTGTGTGCCCGGCGGTGGTGTCTGTTGTTGTGTGTGTGTGCTTGGCGGTTGTGTTTGTTGTTGTGTGTGTGCCCGGCGGTGGTGTTTGTTGTTGTGTGTTTGTGCCCGGCGGTGGTGTCTGTTGTTGTGTGTTTGTGCCCGGCGGTGATGTTTGTTGTTGTGTGTTTGTGCCCGGCGGTGGTGTCTGTTGTTTTGTGTTTGTGCCCAGCGGTGGTGTCTGTTGTTGTGTGTTTGTGCCCGGCGGTGGTGTTTGTTGTTGTGTGTGTGCCCGGCGGTGGTGTTTGTTGTTGTGTGTTTGTGCCCGGCGGTGGTGTCTGTTGTTGTGTGTGTGTGCCTGGTGGTGATGTCTGTTGTTGTGTGTGTGTGCCCGGCGGTGGTGTTTGTTGTTGTGTGTGTGTGCCCGGCGGTGGTGTTTGTTTTTGTGTGTGTGTGCTTGGCGGTGGTGTTTGTTGTTGTGTGTGTGTGCCCGGCGGTGGTGTTTGTTTTCGTGTGTGTGCCCGGCGGTGGTGTTTGTTGTTGTGTGTGGGTGCCCTGCGGTGGTGTTTGTTGTGTGTGTGCCCGGCGGTGGTGTCTGTTGTTGTGTGCGTGTGCCCGGCGGTGGTGTCTGTTGTTGTGTGTGTGTGCTTGGCGGTGGTGTTTGTTGTTGTGTGTGTTCCCGGCGGTGGTGTTTGTTGTTGTGTGTGTGCTTGGCGGTGGTGTTGGTTGTTGTGTGTGTCCGGCGGTGGTGTTTGTTGTTGTGTGTGTGTGTGCCCGGCGGTGGTGTCTGTTGTTGTGTGTGTGTGCCCGGCGGTGGTGTTTGTTGTTGTGTGTGTACCCGGCGGTGGTGTTTGTTGTTGTGTGTGTGTGCCCGGCGGTGGTGTCTGTCGTTGTTTGGGTACTATAATAACTATAATAAATCTAATATCTGCACTAATCTGGGCCTCTAGGAAGGTGAAGGTTTAGGAAGGTGGGACTCTCTGGCTCAGTGCTAAGGAATCATAAGGTGTCATGTGCTGCAGAGAGGCTTGGAGGTGTTATAACTATGATAGGTAAATATTGGACTGCACTAATCTGACCCTATAGGAAGGTGGCACTCTGGCGCAGTGCTTGGGAATTAGAAGGTGTCATCTGCTGCAGAAAGGCTTGGAGGTGTTATAACTATGCCAGTAAAAGGCTGGACTGCACTAATCTGACCCTGTAGGAAGGTTGCACTCTCAAGGTTAGTTCTAGGGAATCAGAAGGTGTCATGTGCTGCAGAGAGGCTTGGAGGTGTTATAATTATGCTAGTGATAAGCTGGACTGCACAAATCTGACCCTGTAGGAAGGTGAAGGTGGAGGAAGAAGGCACTCTCAGGCTCAATGCTCGGGAATCGGAAGGTGTCAGGTGCTGCAGAGTGGCTTGAAGGTGCTTTACCTATGCTCATGAATACTGGTCTGCACTAATCTGACCCTTTAAGAAGATGGCATTTCCTGATTCAGTGCCAAGGAATTAGAATGTGTCAAGTGCTGCAGAGAGGTGTGAAGGTGTTATAATTATGCTAGTGAAAGGCTGGACTGCTCTACTTTGACCCTGTATGGAGGTTGCACTCTCTGGTTCAGTGCTAGGGAATCAAAAGGTGTCATGCGCTGCAAATAGACTTGGATGTGTTATGACCATGCTAGTGATATACTGGACTTCACTAATCTGAACCTGTAGAAAGTTGGCACTCTCTGGCTCAGTGCTAGGGAATCAGAAGGTGTCATGTGTTGCAGAGAGGCTTGGAGTTTTTATAACTATGCTACTGACAGACTTGACTGCACTAATCTGACCCTGTTGGATGGTGAATGTGTCGGAAGGTGGCACTCTCTGGCTCAGTGCAAGGGAATCAGAAGGTGTGATGTACTGCAGAGAAGCTTTGAGGTGTTATAACCATACGAGTGAAAGCCTGGACCGCACTAATCTGACCCCGTAGGAAGGTGGCATTCTCTGTCTCAGTGCTATGGAGTCAGGTCTCATGTGTTGCAGAGAGGTTTGGAGATGTTATAACTTTGCTAGTGAAAGGCTGGACTGCACTAATCTTACCCTGTAGGGAGGTGAAGGTGTAAGGAGGTGGCACGCTCTGGCTCAGTGCTAAGGAATCATAAGGTGTAATGTGCTGCAGAGAGGCTTGGAGGTGTTATAACTATGCTAGGTAAAAGCTGGACCGCACTAATCTGACCCTATAGGAAGGGGGCACTCTCTGGCTCAGTGCTAAGGAGTCAGAAGGTGTCATGTGCTGCAGAGAGGCTTGGAGGTGTTATAACTATGCTAGGTAAAAGCTGGACCGCACTAATCTGACCCTGTAGGAAGGTGAAGGCTTAGGAAGGTGGCACTCTCTGGCTCTGTGCTAGGGAATCAGGTGTCATGTACTGCAGAGAGGCTTTGATGTATTATAACTATGCTAGTGAAATGCTGGACTACACTAATCTGACCCTGTAGGAATGTGAAGGTGTAGGAAAGTGGCATTCTCTGGCTCTGTGCTAGGGAATCATATGTCATGTGCTGCAGAGAGGCTTGGAGGTGTCATAACTATGCTAGTGTAAGGCTGGACTGCACTAATATGACCCTGTAGGAAAATGAAGGTGTAGGAAGGTGGCACTCTGTTGCTCAGTGCTAGGGAATATATAGTGTCATGTGCTGCAGAGAGGCTTTGAGGTGTTATAACTATGCTATTGAAAGGCTTGACTGCACTAATCTGACCCTGTAGGAAGGAGAAGCTTTAGGAAGGTGGCACTCTCAGGATCAGTGCTAGGGAATCAGGAGGTGTCATGTGCTGCAGAGTGGCATGGTGGTGTTATAATTATGTCAGCGAAAGGCTGGACTACACTAATCTGACCCTGTAGGTAGGTTAAGGTGTAGGAAGGTGGCATTTTCTGTCTCAGTGCTAGGGAATCAGCAGGTGTCATGTGCTGCAGAGTAGCTTAGAGGTGTTATAACTATGCTAGTGGAAGGCTGGACTGCACTAATCTGACCCTGTAGGTAGGTTAAGGTGTAGGAAGGTGGCATTTTCTGTCTCAGTGCTTGGGAATCAGAAGGTGTCATGTGCTGCAGAGTAGCTTAGAGGTGTTATAACTATGCTAGTGGAAGGCTGCACTGCATTATTCTGACCCTGTAGGAAGGTGACATTATCTGTCTCAGTGCTAGGGAATCAGAAGGTGTCATGTGCTGCAGGGAGGCTTGGAGGTGTTACAAATATGCTAGTGAAGGCTCGACTGCATTATTCTGACCCTGTAGGAAGGTGTCACTCTCTGGCTCAGTGATAGGGAATCAGAAGGTGTCATGTACTGCAGAGAAGCTTGAGGTGTTATAACTATGTTAGTGAAATGCTAGACTGACTAGTCTGACCCAGTAGGAAGGTGAGTTGTAGGATGGTGGCACTCTCAAGCTTTGTGCTTGGGAATTATGAGGTGTCATGCGCTGCAGAGAGCCTCATTTGGCTCTCTAGGTAGGTGGCACCTCTGTCTCAGTTTTAGTGAGTTAGAAGGTGTCTTGTGCTGCAGAGAGGCTTGGAGGTGTTATATCCATGCTAGTGAAAGGCTGGATTGCACTAGTCTGACCCTAGAGGAAGGTGAAGGTGTAGGAAGGTGGCACTCACAAGCTCAGTGCTAGGGAATCAGAAGGTGTCATGTGCTGCAGAGAGGCGTGGAGATGGTTTAACTATACTAGTGAAAGGCTGAACTGCACTAATCTGTCCATGTGGAAAGGTGAAGATGTAGGAAGGTGGCACTCTCAAGCTCTGTGCTTGGGAATCAAAAGGTGCCATTTGCTGCAGAGAGGCTTGGTGGTGTTATAACTAAACTAGTGAAAGGCAAAACTGCACTAATCTGACCCTGTAAGAAGGTGAAGGTGTAGTAAGGTGGCACTCTCAAGCTTTATGGTAGGGAATCAGAAGGAGTCATGTGCTGTAGAGAGGCTTTGGGGTGTTATAAATATGCTAGTGAAAGACTGGACTGCACTAACCTGGCCCTGTAGGACGGTGCAGCAGTAGGAAGGTGGCACTCTCTGGCTCATTGCAAGGAAATCCGGTGTCATGACCTGCAGAGAGCATTTGAGTTGTTATAACTATGCTAATGAAAAGCTGGACTACACTCATATGGCACTGTAGGTAGGTGGCACTCTCTGGCTCAGTGCTAAGGAATCAGAAGGTGTCACGTGCTGCAGAGAGTATTGGAGGTGTTACACCTATGCTAGTGAAAGGCTGGACTGCACAAATCTAACTCTGTAGGAAGGAGAAGGTTGAGGAAGGTGGCACTCTCAAGCTCAGTGCTAGGGAATTAGAAGGTGTCATGTGCTGCTGAGAGGCTTGGAGGTGTTATAACTATGCTAATGAAAGGGTCGACTACACTAATCTGACCCTTTTGGAAAGTGGCACTCTCTGGCTCTGTGCTAGGGAATCAGAAAGTGTCATGTGCTGCAGAGAGGCTTGGATGTGTTATAACTATGCATGTGAAAGGATGTACAGCACTAATCTGAACCAATAGGAAGGTGGCACTCTCAAGCTCTTTGCTTGGGAATCAGAAGGTGGCATGTGCTGCAGAGAAGCTTGGAGGTGTTATAACTATGCTAGTGAAAGGATGTACAGCACTAATCTGACTTAATAGGAAGGTGGCACTCTCAAGCTCTGTGCTAGGGAATCAAAAGGTGGTATGTGCTGCAGAGAGGCTTGGATGTGTTATAACTATGCATGTGAAAGGATGTACAGCACTAATCTGACCCAATAGGAAGGTGGCACTCTCAAGCTCTGTGCTAGGAAATCAGAAGGTGGCATGTGCTGCAGAGAGGCTTTGAGGTGCTATAACTATGCATATGAAAGGCTGGATTGATCTAATCTAATTTGTCCCTGGAGGAAGGTGAAGGTGTAGGAAGATGGCATTCTCTGGCTCAGTGCTAGGGAATCAGAAGGTCGTATGTGGTGCAGAGAGGCTTGGAGGTGTTTGAACTATTCTAGTGAAAGGCTCTATCCCACTAATCTGACCCTGTAGGCAGGGGACACTTTCTGGCTCAGTGCGTAGGAATCAGAAGCTGTAATGTGCTGCATACAGGTTTGTAGGTGTTATAACTATGCTTAAGAAAGGCTGAACTGCACTAATATGACAGTGTGGGAAGGTGAAAGTGTAGGAGGGTGAAGCTCTGTGCTAGGGAATCAGAAGGTGTCATGTGCTGCAGAGAGGCATGGATGTGTTATAACTATGCTAGTGAAAAGCTGTACAGCACTAATCTGACCCAATAGGAAGGTGACACTCTCAAGCGCTGTGCTAAGGAATCAGAAGGTGGCATGTGCTGCAGAGAGGCTTGGCGGTGTTATTACTATGCTAGTGAAAGGCTGGGCTGCACTAATTTGACACAGTAGGAGGGTTAAGGTGTAGGAAGGTGGCTCTGGCTTGGAGCTAGGGAATCAGTTGTCATGTGCCGCATAGAGGCTTCGAGGTGTTATAACTATGCTAGTGAAAGGCTGGACTGCACTAATCTGACCCTGTAGGAAAGTGACTCTGCAGGAAGGTGGCAATCTCGAACTCTTTGCTAGGGAGTCAGGTGTCATATGATGCAGAGAGGCATGGGGTTGTTATAACTATGCTAGTGAAAGGCTGTACTGCACTAATCTGAGCCAGTAGGAAGGTGGCACTCTCAAGCTCAGTGCTAGGGAATCAGGTGTCATGTGCTGCAGAATGGCGTGGAGGTGTTATAACAATGCTACTGAAAGGCTGGACTGCACTAATCTGACCCTGTAGAAAGGTGAAGGCGTAGGAAGGTGGTACTCTCTGCCTTAGTGCTAGGGGTGTCAGGAGGAGATATGTGCTGCAGAGTCTTGTAGGTGTTATAACTAAGCTAGTGAAAGGCTGGACTGCACTAATCTGACCCTGTAAGAAGGTAAAGGTGTAGGAATGTGGCACTCTGAAGGTCTGTGGTAGGGAATCAGAATGTGTCATGTGCTGCAGAGCGGCTTGGAGGTGTTATAACTATTTTTTTTACAACAAATGAGACAGCTCAAGGGTAAAGTAAGCAATAATAAAAAAGCACGCTACTCGCTGCTCACAAAAAGAATCCAAAGAGGTGGCCGAAAGAGAGGTCAATTTCGGGAGGAGAGGTTTTCAAGTCGTAGGCAGGAGGACATACATAAGAAGTAGGATTGTTCCAGAGTTTACCCGCGTGAGAGATGAAAGAGTGATTATGCTGGTTAACTCTTGCATAAGGGGTTTGGTCAGTATAGGGATGACCATGAGTAGAAAGTCGGGTGCACCGGGGCCGCGGGATGGGGGGAGGCAAGCAGTTAGCAAGTTCAGAAGAGCAGTCAGCCTGAAAATATCGATAGAAGATAGAAAGGGAGGCAACATTGCGGCGGAAATTAAGAGGTCGAAGACTATCAGTATGAGGAGGAGAGCTGATGAGACGAAGAGCCTTAGACTCCACTCTGTCCAAGAGAGCTGTGTGAGTAGAGCCCCAACACATGAGATGCATACTCCATACGAGGTCGGACAATGCCACTGTATATGGATAGCATGTGTGCGGGGGAGAATAACTGGCGGAGACGATACAGAACGCCCAACTTTGAAGAAGTTGATTTAGTGAGAGACGAGATGTAAAATTTTCAGTTAAGATTTTGAGTTGAGGATAGACCGAGGATGTTTAGTGTTGAAGATGGTGACAGCTGAGTGTTGTCGAATAATCGGGGGTAAGGGTGTTTGGAAGATTGCGTCGAGTTGATAAGTGGATAAATTGTGTTTTTGATGCATTATAGAGGCGGTGGCTGAACGGATAGCGAGACGGTCCCGCGTTTAGGAAGACACGAGTTCAATCCCCGACTGATGCCACCAAGCTAGGATTTTTCAGCGGCCGCCGACTGGCTTAAAACTACCCACATGCTGTCCAGAAGACCACCTATCAACCCGGACTCCAGATTCTAGGATTAAAGATGAGCTCCGGGAGGGCAGCATGAGCCAATGCAAGATGGCGCCACTATAAACACTCGCCTGTGCCAGAATGGGCTGGGCCGACCATCAGGACCCACTGGGAAGAAGCCTTGGACCGACCATCAGGATCCGGCAGGAAGAAGCCTACCGGCGCAATAGGCCGCGACGTAAAAAAAAAAAAAGTGCACAAGGTTCCTTTTACCCCACTCGGAAATGTTAGTAAGGTCTGAGGTTAAGCGTTCTGCAGCCTCCAGCTTGGAGTCATGTAATTCCTGTTAAGAGAGTTCTCTATTGAAAGAAATTGAATAATGCAGAGTGGAGTCATCAGCGTATGAGTGGATAGGACAGTTTGTTATGGAAAGATCATTGAAGAATAACAGGAGGAGTGGGTGATAGGACAGAGCCCTGTGGAACACCAATGTTAATAAGTTCCTGAGAACAGTGACCGTCTACCACCGCAGAGATAGAACGGCCGGAAAGTAGACTAGAGATAAAGGAACAGAGAGAAGGATAGAATCCGAAAGAGGTCAGTTTAGAAAGCAAAGACTTGTGCAAGACTCTATCGAGTGTTTTCGATATGTCTAGCGCAACATAGAAAGTTTCACCGAAACGGCTAAGAAAAGATGACCAAGAATCAGTTAAGAGAGCAAGAAGATCGCCAGTAGAACGCCCCATGTGGAACCCATACCGGCGGTCAGATAGAAGATTAAAAGTGGAAAGGTGCTTTTGAATCTTCCGGTTAAGGATTGATTCAAAAGCTTTAGATAGACAGGAAAGTAAAGCTATAGGGCGGTGGTTTGAGGGATTGGAACGGTCACCCTTCCTAGGCACAGGCTGTGCGAAGGCGTACTTCCAGCTGGAAGGAAAGGTAGATGTTGATAGGCAGAGGCGAGAGAGTTTGACCAGGTACTGTTTTTACGGACAATAGGAGACACTCTATCAGGTCCATAAGCCTTCTGAGAGTTGAGGTCAGAGAGGGCATAGAAAACATCATTCCTAAAAATCCTAATAACAGGCATAAAGGAGTAGGAGGGGGGATGAGTAAGAGGAATATGTCCAAGATCACCCGCACTAATCTGACCCTATAGGAAAGTGTCACTCTAACGCTCAGTGCTAGGGAATCAGAAGTTATAATTATGATAGTGAACGACTGGACTGCACTAATCTCGCCCTCTAGGAAGGTGAAGTTGTAGGAAGGTGGATCTTTGGCTCAGTGCTAGGGAATCAAAAGGTCGTATGAGCTGCAGAGAGGCTTGGAGGTTTTGTAACTATGCTAGTGAAAGGCTTGACTTCACTAATCTCATCCTGTAGGAAGCTGGCACTGCCTCAGTGCTAGGGAGTCACAAGGTGTCATTTGCTGGAGAGAGGCTTGGATGTGTTATAACTATGCTAGTGTAAGCTGGACTGCACTAATCTGACCAGGTACGAAGGTGATTGTGTAGGAAGGTGGCACTCTCTGGCTCAGGGCTAGTGAATCAAAAGTGAAGGTGTCATGTACTACATAGAGGCTTGGAGGTGTCATAACTATGCTAATGAAAGGCTGGACTGCACTTATCTGACCCTGTAGGAAAGTAAAGGTGTAGGAAGGTGGCACTTTCTGGCTCAGTGCTAGGGAATCAGGTGTCATGTGCTGCAGAGAGGCTTGGAGGTGTTATCCAGGCTGTTGTCCAGGCAGCTGTAAAATACCAAACACCTCCACCCTCTCTTCCTCATCACTAATCTCTTGCTCCTCATCATCCACGCTATTTACTCTGCCTCGCCGTGGACACATTACATTCGCCTGGTGTGGCCTTTACGACTGCACCTGAAGCATTCCCTATCCTTAAATGGGCACTCCGTTGCCTTGTGGTAACTACTGCCACACCGATTACAAGTTACACTACTACGTGCCCCCTCACGAGGCAAGTACTTGTTTTGCAACCTGGCCTTGTCCCACCTGCTCGTTGGTTCTTTCTGGTCCCCGGGCTTCGTTCGCGGCGGCTCCACTCTGTTCACCTGGGCTTCTTTGTGCTCCTCCCAGTACCTTCGCCTCCGTGGTTGCTGCCTCCATCGATAATGCCAGTTTGCACGCTTTGTCCCAAGTTAAGTCGTCGCCCTCTCGTAACAACCTCCGCCGGATCCGTTCGCTCGACACTCCACCGACGAATCTTTCTCGAAGCTGCTCTGTTAAGTTTGCCCCAAAGCTGCAGTTGGAAGCTTTCCTCTTCAGTTCTGCCACGTAACTGCTGATTATCAGGGTTTCCTTTGATTTTCAGAGTTGAATTTGAACCTTCCACCACCACTGAAACTTTGGGCGCATAGTTCTGAGTAGCGAGAATAATCAATTCATTCAGTGTCCTCTAAGAGGGTTTCCACAGGGCTCACAGGTTCCTCAGTAATTGATACACCGTCGGGCCGCAGACAGTCAGGAACAACGCCCGTTTCCGATTCTCCTCGGTGATATTACTGACCTCCAGGAACTCTTCGAACCTTTCTGTATAGGCCTCGAAATCTTCTCCCCCTGAGTACTGCTCCACCGCTCCAATTATTGCTCCCATTCTCGTCCTCGGTGTTTCACTTGATTCCTTCAGAATCCCATCCTCGTCGCCACGTGTTGAGGAGTGAATGACACACACGAAGGAGCGGGGGTTGCGATGTATTCTATAAAGAGGCCAGACAGGGAATGTCCGATCCTCGGCCTTGGCAGTACATGTATCCTCGGATTGCTGTTCCGAAGAGCTGCTCAGTGCTTCGGTGCCGCTGAGGTGTAATGACTATACAACAGCTGGACTGCAGTAATCTGACACTGTAGAAAGGTGGCACTATCTGGCTCATTCATAGGGAATCAGAAGGTGTCATGTGCTGCAGAGAGGCTTGTATGTGTTATACCTATGCTAGTGAAAGGCTGGACAACACTAATCTGACCTGTAGGAATGTGGCACTCTCTGGCTCAATGCTCAGGAAAAAGAAGGTGCCATGTGCTGCAATGAGGCTTGGAGGTGTTATAACTATGCTAGTGATTGGCTAGACTGCACTATTCTGACCCTGTAAAAAGGTGAAGGTGTAGGAAAGTGGCAGTCTCTGGCTCAGTGCCATGTGCTGCAGAGAGGCTTGGAGGTGTTATATCTATGCTAGTGAAATGCTGGACTGCACTAATCTAACCCTGTAGAAAAGTGGCACTCTCAAGCTCAGTGATAGGGAATCTGAAGGTGTCATGTGCTGCAGAGAGGCTTAGAGGTGTTATAACTATGATAGTGAACGACTGGACTGCACTAATCTGGCTATCTAGGAAGGTGGCACTCTTTGGCTCAAAGGGAATCAAAAGGTCGTATATGCTGCAGAGAGGCTTGGAGGTGTTACAGCTATGCTAGTGAAAGGCTGGACTGCACTAATCTGACGAAGGTGAAGGTGTAGGAAGGTGGGACTCTCTGGCTTAGTGCTAGGGAATCAGAATGTGTCATGTGCTGCAGAGAGACTTGGAGGTGTTATAATTATGCTGCTGAGAGGCTGGACTGTACTAATCTGACCCTGTACGAAAGTGAAGATGTAGGAAGGTGGCACTGCCAAGCACTGTGCTAGGAAATTAGAATGTGTCATGTGCGGCAGGGAGGCTTGGAGGTGATATAACTATGCTAGTGAAAGGCTGGACTGCACTTTTCTGAGGTTGTAGGAAGGTGAAGGTCTAGTAAGTTGGCACTATCTGGCTCTGTACGTGCTAAGGAATCAGAAGGTGTCATGTGCTACAGAGAGGCTTGAGAGGTGTTTAAACTAGGCTAGTGAAAGGCTGGACTGCACTATTTTGTCCCTGTAGGAAGGTGGCACTCTCAGGTTCAGTGCTAGGGAATCAGAAGGTGTCATGTGCTGCAGAGCGGCTTGGAAGTGTTATAACTATATTAGTGAAAGGATGGACTGCACTAATCTGACCCTGTAGGAAGGTGCAGGTGTAGAAAGGTCAATCTCAGTGCTAGGGAATCAGAAGGTGTCATGTGCTACAGAGTAGCTTGGAAGTTTTATAACTATGCTAGTGAAACGCTGGACTGCACTAATCTGACCCCTTAGGAAGGAGAAGGTGTAGGAAGATGGCACTCTCAAGGTCAGTGCTAGGGAATCAGAAGGTGGCATGTGCTGCAGAGAGGCTTGGAAGTGATATAAATATGATAGTGAAAGGCTGGACAACACTAATCTATCCTGTAAGAAGGTGGCACTCTCTGGCTCAGTGCTAAGGAATCAGAAGGTGCCATGTGCTGCAGAGGGGCTTGGAGGTGTTATAACGATGCTAGTGAAAGGCAGGACCGCACTAATCTGACCCTGTAGGAAGGAGAAGGTGTAGGAAGATGGCACTCTCAAGGTCAGTGCTAGGGAATCAGAAGGTGTCATGTGCTGCAGAGAGGCTTGGAAGTGATATAAATATGATAGTGAGAGGCTGGACAACACTAATCTAACCTGTAAGAAGTTGGAACTGTGAGGCTCAGGGCTAGTGAATCAAAAGGTGTCATGTGGTGTAGAGATGATTCGAGGTGTTATAACTATGCTAGCGAAAGGCTGGACTGCACTAATCTGACCCTGGAGGAAGGTTAAGGTGCAGGAAGGTGGCCCTCTCTGGCTCAGTGATAAGGAAACAGAAGATGTCATGTGCTGCAGAGAGGCTTAGAGGTCTTATAACTATGTTAGTGAAAGACTTGACTACACTAATCTGTCACTGAAGGAATGTGAAGGTTTAGGAAGGTGGCACTCTCAAGCACAGTACTATGGAATCAGGTGTCATGTGCTGCAAAAAGGCTTGGAGTGTTATAACTATTCTAGTGAAAGGCGAGACTGCACTAATCTTACCATGTAGGAAGGTGAAAGTGTTGGAAGGTGGCACTCTTTGGCTCAGTTTTATGGAATCAGAAGGTGGCATGTGGTGCAGAGAGGCTTGAAGGTGTTATAACTATGCTAGTGAAAGGCTGGACTGCACTTATCTGTCCCTGTACGAAGGTTGCACTCTCTGCGCTAGTGCTGGGGAATCAAAAGTTGTCATGTACTGCAAAAAGGCTTGGAGGTGTTATAACTATGGTAATGAAAATCTAGACTGCACTAATCTGACCCTATACGAAGGTGGCACTCTGGCTCAGTGCTAGGGAATCAAAAGGTGTCATGTACTGCAGAAAGGCTTGGAGGTGTTATAACTATACTACTGAAAGGCTGGACTACACTAATCTGACCCTGTAGGAAGGTGAAGGTGTAGGAAGGTGGTACTTTCAAGCTCAGTGGTCGGGCATCCGAAAGTGTCAAGTGCTGCAGAGGGCCTTGGAAGTGTTATAATTATGCTGGTGAAGGCTGGACTGCACCAATCTGATCCTGAAGGAAGGTGCAGGTGTCGGAAGGTGGCACTGTGAAGCTCTGTGCTAGGAAATCAGAAGGTGTCATGTGCTACATAGAGGCTTGGAGGTGTCATAACTATGCTAATGAAAGGCTGGACTGCACTTATCTGACCCTGTAGGAAAGTAAAGGTGTAGGAAGGTGGCACTTTCTGGCTCAGTGCTAGGGAATCAGGTGTCATGTGCTGCAGAGAGGCTTGGAGGTGTTATAATTATTTTTATTGCTCCGGTAAGCTTCTTCCCGGTGGGGCCTGATGGTCTGCCCAGCTCATTCTGGCGCAGGCGAGTGTTTATAGTTGCACTATCTTGTGTTGACTGATGCTGTCCCCCTTAACTCATATTTAAGCCTCCCTTTGGCGAGGTTATCTAGAGCCCTGGTTGATAGGTGGTCGTCAGGCCAGTCGGTGTGTAGTCTTAAGCCACTCGGCGGTGACTGAAAATCCTTAGCTGTGCGGCGGCTAGGATTCAAGCCCACGTCCATCCTGGAGCTCTTGAACGCTGGGGTGTAATGCTATCCTTTCAGTTACCGCCTCCCCAGTGCTAGTAAAATGCTGGACTGCATTAATCTGGCAATGTAGGAAGATGAAGGTGTAGGAATGTGGCACTCTCTGGGTCTGCGCTAGGGAGTCAGAAGGTGCCATGTGCTGCAGAGAGGCTTGGAGTTGTTATAACTATGCTAGTGAAAAGCTGGACAGCACTAATTTGACATTGAATGAAGGTGGCACTCACTGGCTCAGTGCTAGAGATTCAAAAGCTGTCTTGTGCTGCAGAGAGCCTTGGAGGTGTTATAACAATGATAGTGAAATGCTGGATTGCACTAGTCTGACCCTGTAGGAGAGTGGCACCATCAAGCTCAGTTTTTTTTTTTTTTTTTTTTTACGTCGCTGCCTGCTGCGCCGGTAGGCATCTTCCTGGTGGGGCCTGATGGTCGGCCCAAGGCTTCTTCCAGGTGGGGCCTGATGGTCTGCCCAGCCCGTTCTGGCGCAGGCGAGTGTTTACAGTGTTGCCATCTTGCATTGGCTCATGCTGCCCCCCGGAACTCGTTCTTGATTCGCTTGGTCGGCTTCCTCTAGAGTCCGGGTTGATGGGTGGTTTTCAGGACAGCATGTGGGTAGTTTTAAGCCACTCGGCGGTGACTGAAAAATCCGAGTGGTAGCGTGGGGATTCGAACCCGCGTCGTCCATCACGCGGTGAATGTGGGCCCAGTACGCTACCATTTCGGCCACCGCCTACCCACACTAGTGAATCAGAAGGTTCCATGTGCTGAATAGAGGCTTGGAGGTGTTATAACTATGCTAGTGAAAGGCTGGACTGCACTAATCTGACCTGTAGGAGGGTGGCACTCTCAAGCTCAGTATTAGAGAATCAGGTGTTATATGCAGCAGAGAGGATTGGAGGTATTATATAAATGCTAGTGAAAGGATGGACTACACTAATCTGACCATGTAGGAAGGTGGAGATGTAGGAAGGTGGCACTCTCTGGCTGAGTTCAATGGAATCAGAAGGAGTCATGTGCTGCAGAGAGGCTTGGAGTTGTTATAGCTATGCTAGTGAAAGACTGGATTGCAGTAATCTGACACTGTAGAAAGGTCGCACTATCTGGCTCAGTGCTAGGGAATCAGATGTCATGTGCTGCAGCGAGGCTTGGAGTTGTTATAACAATGCTAGTGAAAGGCTGGACTGCACTAATCTGACCCTGTAGGAAGACGTAGGTGTAGGAAGGTGGCACTCTGGCTCAGTGCTAGGGAATCAAAATGTGTCGTGCTGCAGAGAGGCTTAGAGGTGTTATAACTATGATAGTGAACGACTGGACTGCACTAATCTGGCCCACTAGGAAGGTGAAGTTGTAGGGAGGTGGCACTCTTTGGCTCAGTGCTAGGGAATCAAAAGGTCGTATGTGCTGCAGAGAGGCTTGGAGGTTTGATAACTATGCTAGTGAGAATCTGGACTGCACTAATCTGACCCTGTAGGAAGGTGGCACTTTCTGGCTCATTGCGAGGGCTTAAAGGTGTTTTAACTATGCTAGTGAAAGGTTGGACTGCACTAATCTGTTCCTGTAGGAAGGTGAAGGTATCATGTGCTGCAGAGAGTCTTGGAGGTGTTACAACTTTGCTAGTGAAAGGCTGGACTACACTAATCTGACCCTGTAGGAAGGTGAAGGTGTAGGAAGGTGGCTCTCTCAAGGTCAGTGCAAGGGAATTAGAAGGTGTCATGTGCTTCAGAGAAGCTTGGAGGTGTTATAACTATGCTAGTGAAAGGCTGGATTGCATTAATCTGACACCTTAGGAAGGAGTAGGTGTAAGAAGATGGCACTCTCAAGCTCAGTGCTAGGGAATCAGAAGGTTTCATGTGCTGCAGAAAGGCTTGGCGGTGTTATAACAATGCCAGTGAGAGGCTGGACTGAACCAGTCTGACCCTGTAGGAAGGTGAAGGTTTAGGAAGGTGGCACTCTCTGGCTTAGTGTTAGGGAATCATAAGGTGTCATGTGCTGCAGAGAGGCTTAGAGGTGTTATAAATATGATAGTGGAAGGCTGGACTGCAATAATCTAACCTGTAAGAAAGTGGTACTCTCTGGCTCAGTGCTAGGGAATCATAAGGTGTCATGTACTGCAGAGAGGCTAAGAGGTGTTATAACTATGCTAGTGAAAGGCAGGACTGCACTATTCTGACCCTGTAGAAAGTTAAAGGGATAGGAAGGTGGCACTCTCAAGTTCAGTGTTAGGGAATCAGGTGTCATATGCAGCAGAGAGGCTTGGAGGTGTTATAACTATGTTAGTGAGATGCTGGTGTTGAGGAGTGAATGGCACACACGAGGGAGCGGGGATTGCGGTGCATTCTATAAAGAGGCCAGGCAGGGAATGTCCGATCCTCGAGCCTTGGCAGTACATGTATACTCGGATTGTTCCGAAGCGCTGCTCAGTGCTTCGGGGCCGCTGAAGGGTAATGGCTCTACAGCACCTCACCCTCCTACTAAAGTTTTATGTTATCCCCTAAATATCCACCACCATCTCCCGTCACCAAAACTCCCCTTTACTGCCGTCACCATTTACATAGTTGCTTGATATCTGCCAGGCGGCTTCCTTTGTCGTGCCGATCGTCGCCTCGTCTCGGCAGAAATTATTTTTCCCCGGGTGTATGTCCTGTTGATCCCACCGGCCGTCGCGTTTGTCCTGCCCCTGTCGGCGGTTCTGCTGCCGCCTCCCGGTTTGGTTGACGCCCTCCCTCTGTTCCCGGTCGTGGTTGTCTGTATGGTCTTCTGTCTACTAGTTGTGGATGCTGTATATACACCGCGGCACAGCTGCGTGCCTCCGTGTCCCCATCGTCCCCTCGCCGCTCAGCCGTCTCCCCGTCTCAGCGGCTGGGGTGTCTATGTCCGTGCCTTCTTGTTACCTCTCTAGGGCACTTGGTCGTCACCTGCTGACAATGGGGATTCTCCGTTAATTTTATCCTGGGCAGGCCTGTCACTGCTTACCAAAATTATTTGATCCGCGTGGCGGGACCACAAGGTATTTCCTCCAACATCTGCTTCGTAGGACAGTGGTCCCGTCTTGGCTATTATTCTCCCTCTCCGCCATTTCGGTCCCACATAGCTTCTTGCCCAAACTATGTCATTTTTTCAGAATGTTCTTACCCTTTTCCCCGTCATCTGTTGGTCTTGCCTGCTCTCCATCGCGGTCTCTTCGTCGGGCAGAAGTGGGTCTAGTTTTGAGCGTATATTCCTGCCCATCAGCATTTCCGCCGGTGTTTTCCCTGTTGTGCTGTGTGGAGCAGAACGATAGTTTAACAGAAATTCAAACAGGCTCCTTTCCCCGACTTGCAGCCCCCATCATTGCCTTTATTCCTTCCTTCACAGTGCTCACCGCTCTCCGCCAGTCCGTTACTCGCCGGGTGGTATGGCTCCACTCTGATGTGCCGGATTCCATTCTGCTTGACGAAAGATGCCATCTCTTCCGACGTAAACTGCGGGCCATTGCCTGTGCATAGCTGTAGGGGTAGACTAAACCTGCTAAACAGTACACTCAGTTCATGTAGAGTTCGAGCCGTCGTCGTGGATTTCATTGGTACTGCCTCTATCCACTTTGAGTAGCTATCCACTACTATGAGAAGCGTTGTTCCCATAATTGGCTCCGCAAAATCTGCATGGAGCCTCTGCCTCATGTTCTCTCCCAAGGGTGGACCGCTGACTGTAGTGGTGCTGCCCGCTTCTCCGCACATCCTGGACACGCTCTCGCCATTTCCTCCAGCTCCTTGTCGAGACCCGGCCGCCACACACATCGTCGAGCCAGCTGCTTCATCCTCACGCATCCTGAGTGCCCCACATGCAGATCCTTTTTCACCTTGTCTTGCAGGGACGCCGGTATCACCACTCTGCCTCCCCACATTAAGCAATCCCCCTCTGTCGAGAGTTCCTCCATCCGAGACTTGTAACTGCTTACCTCTGCTGTTGCCTCCTCCGGCAATCCGTCTGACCTTACTGCCGCCAGCACCTTTCCCAGGACTCTGTCACGCCGCGTTGCCGCTGACACTTCTCTTGCTGTCGCTGAAGGCCCCTCGTCCATATATAACACGTTACTTGTCATGGCTTCCCTCTATTCTTTCTGCTCCTTTGTCGACGATGCCCGGGAGCGGTAGTCTGGACAAGGTGTCGGCGACCCTCATGTCTGCAGAGGGTCTTACCTCCACATCGTAGCTGTAGGCCGCTAGTTGAAGGGCGTATCGCTGCATCTGCGCTGCCGCCAACGGCGGCATCTCTGCTGGGGTTCAATATTCTGGAAAGTGCTTTGTTATCAGTGACAAGGGTAAATTTCCTCCCATAGCAATACTGATGAAATTTCCTAATACCGTAAGAAACTGCCACCGCTTCCTTTTCTACGATGGGATATTTCTGCTCTGTTTGTGTCAGTATTCCTGGCGCATACGCCACCGGCCTTTCTATGTCTCCTGGAAAGACTTGCATTAGCGCCGCTCCGACTCCTACTTCGCTCGCGTCTGTTATCAGTTTGACCGGTAATTGTGGATCGTATCTCACCAATACTGGGTTGCTGGCCAACGTCTGTCTTACCCTTGCCATCGCCTCTTCACATTCCTTGGTCCATCGCCACTTAACTCCCTTCTTGAGTAGCTCATACAATGGCGACAACGTAGTGGCGAGGTGTGGCAACAGCCGGGACTAGTACCCACCGCTCCCAATACGCTCCGGAGTGTCGGTACATCACTCGGGTTCGGCATCCTTCTTATTGCTTCGGTCTTCTCTGGTATGGGTTTCAGCTCCGTGCACCTCCTGCAAATTGAATTCACACTTTGACCTTTTGAGCCGAATCTCATTATCTTTTAGTCTCCCCAGCACTTTGTCCAAAGTTTTAATAAGGTCTTCTGTTTTCGTTTCCATCACCAGCAAGTCGTCTAAGTATGCCACACACACTTCTAATATTCTGTCCATCGCCGCCTGGAAAATGTCCCCACAGAAAGCTAAACCAAAGGGCAATCTGTTCATCCTCAACAATCCTCTATGCGTAGCTACAGTTGTTAGGTCTTTTGATTCCTCACTTAACTCCATCTGTAGATAAGCATCTCTCAAATCTAACTTTGCAAACCTCTTCCTTTTATCCTTGCAAACAACTCTACCGGGAGGGTAAGGGTGCTTAACTATATCCACCTGGGGATTTACCGTCACTCTGTAGTCAGCCGCCAGCCTTACTTTGCCATCTACTTTGGGCACTACCACCAACGGTGTCGCCTAGCCACTGTTGTTGTCAGTCTCCACGGACTCGGTAATACCTACCTTAAACCACCTCTCCAACTCCTGGTCCACGAGTGGGTAAAGGGTGTGGCCCTGGTCGCGCTTTCTTCCGCACCGGTCGTGCTTCTTTCTTGAGACGCAGGTGTGCTTTGATCGGCATGTGCCCTAAAGGCTGTGAAAAGACCTCACTGTGCTTGTGTAGGATTGTGGTAAGTTTATCCCCATTCTTCTCCGCAACTCCAAGTTTGCCTACCATCTCCTTCCAGTCCAGCTGAATCACCAGTAGCCAGTCACGACCCAAGAGCGAGGGCCCTGTTCCTTTCACTACCTTTAACAGCAGAGTTTCTACTTGATTTTAAACTTGACCTCCAGCATGGCTACTCCTCGTACCTGAAGTGCCTCACCTGTGTATGTGACTAACCGCCTGTTGGAGGCTTCAAGTCTTGGTTTGCTGCGTAGCCTGTTCCACTCCTCGCTGATGACCGTGCTGCTCGCTCCCGTGTCCACCTCCGTGCGTATCTCTGTGCCCTGCACGCTCACGTCTACAGTCAGTGGTGGGGTTTTCCGGGTTCTCCGCTGTTGTCCAGACAGCTGTAAAATACCAAACACCTCCACCCTCTCTTCCTCATCACTAATCTCTTGCTCCTCATCATCCACGCTATTTACTCTGCCTCGCCGTGGACACATTACATTCGCCTGGTGTGGCCTTTACGACTGCACCTGAAGCATTCCCTATCCTTAAATGGGCACTCCGTTGCCTTGTGGTAACTACTGCCACACCGATTACAAGCTACACTACTACGTGCCCCCTCACGAGGCAAGTACTTGTTTTGCAGCCTGGCCTTGTCCCACCTGCTCGTTGGTTCTTTCTGGTCCCCGGCTTCGTTCGCGGCGGCTCCACTCTGTTCACCTGGGCTTCTTGTGCTCCCTCCCAGCACCTTCGCCTCCGTGGTTGCTGCCTCCATCGATAATGCCAGTTTGCACGCTTTGTCCCAAGTTAAGTCGTCGCCCTCTCGTAACAACCTCCGCCGGATCCGTTCGCTCGACACTCCACCGACGAATCTTTCGAAGCTGCTCTGTTAAGTTTGCCCCAAAGCTGCAGTTGGAAGCTTTCCTCTTCAGTTCTGCCACGTAATTGCTGATTATCAGGGTTTCCTTTGATTTTCAGAGTTGAATTTGAACCTTTCCACCACCACTGAAACTTTGGGCGCATAGTGCTGGGTAGCGAGACGAATCAATTCCTTCAGTGTCCTCTCAGAGGGTTTTCCCAGGGCGCACAGGTTCCTCAGTAATTGATACACCGTCGGGCCGCAGACAGTCAGGAGCAACGCCCGTTTCCGATTCTCCTCGGTGATATTACTGACCTCCAGGAACTCTTCGAACCTTTCTGTATAGGCCTCGAAATCTTCCCCTCTGAGTACTGCTCCACCGCTCCAATTATTGCTCCCATTCTCGTCCTCAGGGTTTCACTTGATTCCTTCAGAATCCCATCCTCGTCGCCACGTGTTGAGGAGTGAATGACACACACGAAGGAGCAGGGGTTGCGATGTATTCTATAAAGAGGCCAGACAGGGAATGTCCGATCCTCGGCCTTGGCAGTACATGTATCCTCGGATTGCTGTTCCGAAGAGCTGCTCAGTGCTTCGGTGCCGCTGAGGTGTAATGACTATACAACAGCTGGACTGCAGTAATCTGACACTGTAGAAAGGTGGCACTATCTGGCTCATTCATAGGGAATCAGAAGGTGTCATGTGCTGCAGAGAGGCTTGTATGTGTTATACCTATGCTAGTGAAAGGCTGGACAGCACTAATCTGACCTGTAGGAATGTGGCACTCTTTGGCTCAATGCTCAGGAAAAAGAAGGTGCCATGTGCTGCAATGAGGCTTGGAGGTGTTATAACTATGCTAGTGATTGGCTAGACTGCACTATTCTGACCCTGTAAAAAAGGTGAAGGTGTAGGAAAGTGGCAGTCTCTGGCTCAGTGCCATGTGCTGCAGAGAGGCTTGGAGGTGTTATATCTATGCTAGTGAAATGCTGGACTGCACTAATCTAACCCTGTAGAAAAGTGGCACTCTCAAGCTCAGTGATAGGGAATCTGAAGGTGTCATGTGCTGCAGAGAGGCTTAGAGGTGTTATAACTATGATAGTGAACGACTGGACTGCACTAATCTGGCTATCTAGGAAGGTGGCACTCTTTGGCTCAAAGGGAATCAAAAGGTCGTATATGCTGCAGAGAGGCTTGGAGGTGTTACAGCTATGCTAGTGAAAGGCTGGACTGCACTAATCTGACGAAGGTGAAGGTGTAGGAAGGTGGGACTCTGGCTTAGTGCTAGGGAATCAGAATGTGTCATGTGCTGCAGAGAGACTTGGAGGTGTTATAATTATGCTGCTGAGAGGCTGGACTGTACTAATCTGACCCTGTACGAAAGTGAAGATGTAGGAAGGTGGCACTGCCAAGCACTGTGCTAGGAAATTAGAATGTGTCATGTGCGGCAGGGAGGCTTGGAGGTGATATAACTATGCTAGTGAAAGGCTGGACTGCACTTTTCTGAGGTTGTAGGAAGGTGAAGGTCTAGTAAGTTGGCACTATCTGGCTCTGTACGTGCTAAGGAATCAGAAGGTGTCATGTGCTACAGAGAGGCTTGAGAGGTGTTTAAACTAGGCTAGTGAAAGGCTGGACTGCACTATTTTGTCCCTGTAGGAAGGTGGCACTCTCTGGTTCAGTGCTAGGGAATCAGAAGGTGTCATGTGCTGCAGAGCGGCTTGGAAGTGTTATAACTATATTAGTGAAAGGATGGACTGCACTAATCTGACCCTGTAGGAAGGTGCAGGTGTAGAAAGGTCAATCTCAGTGCTAGGGAATCAGAAGGTGTCATGTGCTACAGAGTAGCTTGGAAGTTTTATAACTATGCTAGTGAAACGCTGGACTGCACCCCTTAGGAAGGAGAAGGTGTAGGAAGATGGCACTCTCAAGGTCAGTGCTAGGGAATCAGAAGGTGTCATGTGCTGCAGAAAGGCTCGGAGGTGTTATAACATGCTAATGAGAGGCTTGACTGAACTAATCTGACCCTGTAAGAAGCTGAAGGTTTAGGAAAGTGGCACTCTCTGGCACAGGGTTAGGGAATCAGAAGGTGTCATGTGCTGCAGAGAGGCTTGGAAGTGATATAAATATGATAGTGAAAGGCTGGACAACACTAATCTAACCTGTAAGAAGGTGGCACCTCTGGCTCAGGGCTAGTGAATCAAGGTGTCATGTGCTACAGAGTAGCTTGGAAGTTTTATAACTATGCTAGTGAAACGCTGGACTGCACTAATCTGACCCCTTAGGAAGGAGAAGGTGTAGGAAGATGGCACTCTCAAGGTCAGTGCTAGGGAATCAGAAGGTGTCATGTGCTGCAGAGAGGCTTGGAAGTTATATAAATATGATAGTGAAAGGCTGGACAACACTAATCTAACCTGTAAGAAGGTGGCACTCTCTGGCTCAGTGCTAAGGAATCAGAAGGTGCCATGTGCTGCAGAGGGGTTGGAGGTGTTATAACGATGCTAGTGAAAGGCAGGACCGCACTAATCTGACCCTGTAGGAAGGAGAAGGTGTAGGAAGATGGCACTCTCAAGGTCAGTGCTAGGGAATCAGAAGGTGCCGTGTGCTGCAGAGAGGCTTGGAGGTGTTATAACGATGCTAGTGAAAGGCAGGACTGCACTAATCTGACCCTGTAGGAAGGTGTAGGTGTAGGAAGGTGGCACTCTCTGGTTATATGTTAGGGAATCAGAAGGTGTCATGTGCTGCAGAGAGGCTTGGGGATGTTATAACTATGCTAGTGAAATGCTGGACTCCAGTAACCTGATTATGTAGGGAGGTGAAGGTGTAGGAAGGTGGCACTCACCGGCTCAGTCCTAGAAAATCAGAAGGTGTCATGTTCTGCAGAGATGCTTGGAGGTGTTATAACTATGCTAGTGAAAGGCTGGACTGCACTAGTCTGACCCTGTAGGCAGGTGGCAAACTCAAGCTATGTGCTACGGAATCAGAATGTGTCATGTGCTGCGGAGAGGATGTGAGGTGTTATAACTACGTTAGTGAAAGGCTGGACAGCAGTAATTTGACAATGTAGGAAGGTGGCACTCTCTGGCTCAGTGCTAGAGAGTCTGAAGCTGCCTAGTGCTGCAGAAAGGCTTGGAGGTGTTATAACAATGCTACTCAGAAGCTGGACTGCACTAATCAGACCCTGTAGGAAGGTGAAGGTTTAAGAAGGTGGCACTCTCTGGCTCAATTCTAAGGAATCAGAAGGTTTTCATGTGCTTCAGAGAATCTTAGAGGTGTTATAACTATGCTAGTAAAATGCTGGACTACACAAATCTGATCCTGCAGGAAGGCACCACTCTCAAGGTCAAGGCTAGGGAATCAGGAGGTGCCATGTGCTGCAGAAAGGCCTGGAGGTGTAATAACTATGTTAGTGAAAGGCTAGACTGAACTAATCTGACCCTTAAAGAAGGTGAAGGTGTTAGAAGGTGGCACTCTGCATCTGTGCTGGGAAATCAGAAGGTGTCTTGTGCTGCAGAGGAGCTTGGAATTGTTACAACTATGCTAGTGAAAGGCTGGACTGCACTAATTTGTCCCTGTAGGAAGGTGAAAGTGTAGGAAGTTGGCACTCTCAAGCTCAGTGCTAGGGAATCAGAAGGTGTCATTTGCAGCAAAGAGGTTTGGAGGTGTTATACCTATGCTGGTGAAAGGCTGGACTGCAGTAATCTGACTCTGTAGAAAGGTGGCATACTCTGTCTCAGTGCTAGGGAATCAGAAGGTGTCATGTACTGCCTAGAGGCTTGGATGTATTATAAGTATGCTAGTGAAAGGTTGAACTAAACTAATCTGACCCTTTTGGAAGGGGAAGGTATAAGAAGGTGGCACTCTCAAGCTATGTGCTAGGGAATCAGAAGGTGTCATGTGCTGCAGAGAGGCTTGGAAGAGTTTTAACAATGGTACTAATAGCCTGGACTGGACTAATCTGACCCTGTTGGAAGGTGAAGGTGTAGGAAGGTGGCACTCTCTCACTCAGTACTAGGGAATCAGAAGGTGTCATGTGCTGCAGAGAGGTTTGCAGATGTTATAATTATGCTAGTGAAAGGCTGGACTGCACTAATCTGACCCCGTAGGAAGGTGAAGGTGTATGAAGGTGTAACTCTCAAGCTCAGTGATAGGGAATCAGAAAGTGCCATGTGCTGCATAAAGGATTGGAGGTGTTATAACTATGCTAGTGAAAACCTGGACTGCACTACTCTGACCCTGTAGAAAGGTGTAGTTATAGGAAGGTTTCAGTCTCTTGCTCAGTGCAGGGGAATCAGAAGATGTCATGTGCTATAGAGTAACTTGGAGGTGTTATAACTATGCTAGTGGAAGGCTGAACTGCACTAATATGACCCTATAGGAAGGTGGCACTGTAAGGCTCAGTGCTAGGGAATCAAAAGGTGTCATGTGCTGCAGAGAGGCTTGGAGGTATTTTAACTAGTCTAGTGAAAGGTTGGACTGCACTAATCTGACCCTATAGGAAGGTTGCACTTTCTGGCTCAGTGGAAAGGAATCAGCAGTTGTCATGTGCTGCATAGAGGCTCTGAGGTGTTATAACTATGCTAGTGAACGGTTGAATGCACTTATCTGACCCTATAGAAGGGTGGCACTCTCTGGCTTAGTGTTATGGAATCAGAAGGTGTCCTGTGCTGCAGAGAGGCTTGGAGGTGTTATAGCTATGCTAGTGAAAGGCTGGACTGCACTAATTTGACCCTGTTGGAATGCGCAACTGTAGGAGGGTGGCACTCTCTGGCTCAGTGTTAGGGAGTCAGAAGATGTCATGTGCTGCAGAGAGGCTTGGAGGTGTTATAACTATGCTAGTGAAAGGCTGGACTGCACTATTCTGAACCTGTAGGAAGGTGAAGGCGTAGGAATGTGGCACTCTCTGGCTCAGTGCTAGGGAATCAGAAGGTGTCATGTGCTGCAGAAAGTCTTGTAGGTGTTATAACTATGCTAGTGAAAGGCTGGACTGCACTAATCTGACCTGTAGGAGGGTGGCACTCTCTGGCTCAGTGCTAGGGAATCAGAAGGTGTCATGTGCTGCAGAGAGGCATGAAGGCGTTATTCCTGTGCTGCTGAAAGGCTGGACTGCACTAATATGACCCTGTAGGGAGGTTAAGGCGTTGGGAGGTGGCAGTAGTAACAAATGTACGGAAGTGGGGGTAATTGGAAGTGGGGGGTTGGGGGGTCATGGGGGGTTACGGAAGTGGGGTAATGGAAGTGGGGGACTGGAAGTGGGGTTGGGGGTCAGCGTCATGGGGGTTACGGAAGAGGGGTATCTGGACCCCCCATCTCTTTACCTTTCACCCCCTCACCCTCTCTCGGACTAGCGGACGGCAGCGTGTGGGTGTCGGGAGGAGGGGGGCCCAGCAGGGCGGGGGGGGGGGGGGACGGGAGAAGGGGGACTTGTAGGGTTAAAATAAGATCTTGGACCCTCGAATGACCACGAGAGGGGGGTCAGCGGAGGGTACTTGAAGAGTTAAGATAAAATCGTGAGCTCGAGTGACCACAAGATTATAATCACAGAAAAAGGTTAAAGACATTAGGTTAATGACCAGGCTGGAATACGTTAAGCGCACCTGTTCCCGGTGACTTATCTTTCTTCCCATACACACACACACACACACACACGCACACACACGCACACACACGCACACACACACACACACACACACACACACACACACACACACACACACACACACACACACACACACACACACACACACACACACACACAAGTAAGATCGAGATCTCGCGTGACACCAATAGTACTATCACGGACAAAGGTTAATGACATTAGGTTACTGACCAGGCTGGAATGTGCCCCGCGCACCTGTTTCCGGCGTCTTATCTTTCCTCCTTCCCACTGACGCGCATACACACACACACGCACACACACACACACACACACACACACACACACACACACACACACACACACACACACACACACACACATCTGGTCTTACGAGATAAAATCGCGGAAAAAATGGATCGATGACATCTCCATGTATCTGAGGCCACGCCTATTGAAGTCTTAATGATTCAAGTCATTACAATAAACCTCAGGTTATTAAGGACTGACCCGAGGAACACACATGCTTGCGCGCACACACACACACACACACACACACACACACACACACACACACACACACACACACACACACACACACACACACACACACACACACACACACACGTGCGCACACACACACACACACACACACACACACACACACACACACACACACACACACACACACACACACACACATCTGTTCATGCGAGATAATCACGGAAAAAAATGTTTAGAGGACATCTCCATGTATCTGAGGCCACGCCTTCTGGTCTTCGGAAGCCTTAATGATTCAAGTCATTACAATAAACCTCGGGTCATTAAGGACTGACCTGAGGAACACACACACACACACACACACACACACACACACACACACACACACACACACACACACACACACACATGTACAAACGAACACACAATGTCGAAGGGTATTTATGGACGTCAAGCCAACGAGCACTTCACAGGCTCTCAAGGCGGTCTCGGGTCAAGAGGTCTCCTGTTCTTGTTTCCCGTAAACATGAGGACCCCTGTACACCCCTGTATCAAATGTTCATGGTGTAATAATTACTTCCCGTTGTCCGCACTCGCAGCTCATAGGGCGGCCTGCCTTCCAGAGGGCCTTGGGACTGGATCGAAAGATATATCTACTAGAAACAATGGTAAGTACTTAAATGTTTGCGTTACTTTATATGATTGTCATAAAAAACAGTAGCAGATGTGGATGACGGGAGGGAGGTAGAGAGCTGGGCAGCATGGTCAATATCGACTTTAGTCTTTCTATCTTTTTTCAGAAGAGACGTCGTCGACTAGCTCTGATCGATCAGATGTCGGTTTCTCTCAACCAGACCCCAGCGATATTGGAAGTTGTTCTCCACGGGCGGGTCTCAGCGACGAAGCCAGTCAAAACCAAAGGTAGGTCAAAACCTAATATCTTCTGAAATGCAATATTGTTAAAATGTGTTTTACAAGAGACACATTTTCCATATTGTATTTTAAGTGTCACAGTAAAATATGTGCGGGATAGAGGGGTTCAAAAAATTTCATTTGTGTTTCGTATTCCTTAAGGACTATCTCCGAAGAAGGCGGGTCTGGTAGGCTCAGCCATTGGCCCTCCTCTTCAGCGATCGGTAGTGGACGAAAACGAAAACAAGCGAATACAGGAACAAACGGTAAGTTTCTACGTTTTTTATTGCGCACACGTCTGTTCTAAGGAAAAAATTGTAATTTCACTATTTCTCTCTAATATTATTTTACCTTTCTTCAGACACCTGCAGGAAAAAGCAAGCCCGTCGTGAGGGATTCTCCCATCCAAACAGTTCTCCACAGCCAGGACCCAGCGGTTATAACCCGGGACGGCCGACAACAACACTACTACCTTTCTTTTCTTTCCGCTCTTGGATGCGGGGCCTGGGGGACCTCAAAAGACCCCAGAAGTCCTAAAGCAAGAGCACCCTACGATGCCCTAGCGGAGCCCGTGATAGCGCGGGTCCAACGCTACGGGCGGGTGAGGTCACACTTTCTAATAGGGTTAGGACTAAGTCTGGGGGGCACCAGCTTGTAGCAGCTGGGTCACCATCTGAACAACCAGACCTAGCAGGCAGGGCCACCTCTCCCTAGAAAACGATGCCACCATGACTCGTGTCAAAATAAAACACCGCACCCCCAACACCGACACCCGTACCTCCCTCCTCGACATCCTCAGTCAACAGGATGTCTACGCCACCAGCGCCACACCCATCCCAGACGGATTCATCGTCACCACCAGCCTGGAGCGGGAGACGGACGTCATCTTCGGTGACGGATGCATGACAGCTCTGCGCAATGGCGGATTCCACCCAATCTTGCCCCCGGACCTTAAAGCTCAGCGGACCGTCCTGCTGTTTGGAGTTGACCCAGACATCAAGCGACGCGACCCGCCATGCATTCAGGCAGAGCTAGAAAAACACAACCTCTTCGCGGACGGGAACGTCGACATGGTGTACCCGTTCCCCTCTGCCCCCATCTTGAAAATTACTTTCACAAACAGTGCCGCAGCACTCAAATCAACTGAACAGGGGCTCAAGATGTTCAACCTGCGCATCCCCCCCCACCAAATCCAGCAGGAGGAATACATCCCCGTCACCACCTGCATGCGCTGCTATAAACTAGGCTCCCACACATCAAAAGACTGCCCCAAACCTGCAAACTTCCTCCTCTGCTCAGAATGCGGGACGGAGGGCCACCGGTTCGGCTCCTGCCCATCCCAAGAGAAACATTGTCTGAACTGCGGGGGCAACCACCGTACCCTGGCATACAAATGCCCAGAACGACGCAAGGTGATCACGGCAACTAAGGAGGCCAATAAAACAAGCCAATCCCTCACCTACAGCGGGGCCGCCGCTTCCGCCCCTCCTTCGCCGACGCTGGTGCCCGCCCTCCCCACCAACCTGCCCACCATTCTGCCCTCCACTATCAACACCATCATCACGTGCGTGACACACGCACACTTCCAAAACGCGATTTCGCCAGGGAGCTACGAGTCGTCGTTGAACTCTATTCTAACTGCGAACAACCTCCCATCCATCATCATCCCGGAGACTCCAGACTCCCAAAAACTGTTCGCCCCTGCCACTCAACCAACACCTGCCCAAGTTCCTACCACTGCTGAGCCACCTCCTGCCCATGACCTGCTGACTGAAGATTCTCCACCCACTAGCCAGGCGGCCTCCCACTCCTCGGCACCAGCCTCCCCAGCAAGCACCACAACAACCCTACCACAATCCCCCACCACCTCTTCCCCCTCCACCTCCCCCCCCGCCTCCCCTCTCGTCACCCCTGCCCCTCATCAACCCAACTTTACGCCCGGCTCACGTAGTGCCTCTTTCGAATCCACCTCCGCGTCCGTCACGGAGCATGTCACTCATCACTCCCCCACACGCCCATCTGGCCCAGACACCCACGTGTACAAAGATAGACTAAGAAAAAATAAACCCACGAGCTGAAAATCGTACAACACAACGTCCTGAGCTGGACAATGCACAAATTCGGTTTAACCAATATATACAGGGATCTGGACCCCCACATCATACTCATCAATGGCCACGGCGTCTCTGACGGCGCCAGTTTCAAACTACATGGATACTCTGTCCACAGGAAAAACCACGCAAACGCTCATAATGATGGCACCGCGATCGCCATCAAACACGGCCTTCACTTCAAACTCATTGATGATTTCACTTCCGACGCCCTTGCAGTAGAACTGACCACACACACGGGCAAAATTATCGTCTCCACCCTCTATCAGCCCCCTTCAAGGAACTTCCTTCCCATACCCGATTTCACCAGAATCTTTCGGAGACAGATCCCTGTATATATGATTGCCGACCTGAACGCCAACCACCCAACACTCGGCTACACGCACACGAACACAAAAGGCCGACAGATCCAACACCTCATCACACACAGAACAATTCAACACATTGGACCCCACTTCCCCACATACATAGCCCACAACACAGCTACCACTCCAGACATCATCCTCACCAACAATCATACCTATCATAACATCGCCATCACTCAAGGCCCCATGACCATGAGTGACCACATCCCCGTCATCCTCACCCTCTCCACCAACCCAATACAGATCCCTACACGGCCCAGACCCCTCTTCTCTCGAGCAGACTGGGCCCAGTTTAAGGCTGACGTGTCAGAGAAGCTCGGGGACGCTCCAATTAACCCCGCAGCCTCCATCGACTACATTGACATGTATACACAAGCATGGTACAACGCCGTGGAGACGGCGGTGACCAACATCCCAACCACTGACACACAAAACACTTACCCATTCCCATTTCAGCCACACAACACGCACCCTCATCGCCCAGCACACAGCCATCCAACACGAAGCCAACACCAACGGCTGGACCCACACACTTTACGAACACCACAAACAGCTTCAACTTACACTTCACCAGCACTTGCTGAGCGACAGCCGCGCCCACTGGGGCGAGGTTATAGCCGAGACAGCGTCCCTTTACCACGACCCAGCCACCTTCTGGCGTAAAACCAAACAACTAATGGGGACGGACTCGACCAACGCCCTCTACCTCTTCACCCCCACCCGCGACAAGGTCTATGACACCGCAGACAAGGAGGCTCTCCACAGGGCCCACTGGACAGACGTTTTTACTGACGAGGACAAAGAATGGGACAACGACGATACTGAGACTGAAATCCGCGACTTTTTAGCAGCCAACCACCACAGACTAACCCCTCACGATACTGCCGACCCTAACCGACTTAACGCTGACAATAACTTTCTAACGCTGGACATCACGACTGACCACGTCACTACCATCATTCGACGCATGAAAAAGACCTGCCCTGGCCACAGTGGCATTAACAAAACTATAATGCGCCACCTCCCTCCTGAGGCAATCACCTACCTGACTCAGATATTTAATGCTTCCCTCTCAGCGGGATACTTTCCTGACAAGTTTAAAAATGCCACTCTCAAACTCATTCCCAAGGGGAGTAAAAACCCCCACTACCCTTCCAACTACCGCCCGATATCTCTCCTCGAGGTGCCGGGGAAGATATTCGAGCGTGTGCTCAACCACCGACTCAGGACCTTTTTTGAAGACTCTGACATTCACAACGATTTACAGTTTGGTTTTAGACAAGGACGAGGAACAGCGCATGCCCTCGCTCTGGTGAGCGAGACTGTCGCTCAGTACAAAGCGGACGGGGGGCAGTGTCATATCGTCCAGCGGGACATCACCAAGGCCTTCGACAAAGTATGTCACCTAAGCATGAAGTACAAAATCTTACACCTCGGACTTCCTATTATTCTAGAGAAGCTATTATGCGACTTTCTAGATGACCGGTCGGCTAGGATAAGACTTGGAAACTTCTTAGGCGACAGCTTTGCCCTTGGCTGCGGTGTCCTCAGGGCAGTGTGCTGTCCCCACGCTCTTCACACTGTACACAAGAGATTCCTCTCACACGTCGCGGCATAAACATCTCATACGCCGACGACGTCACTCAAATAATCGGATACCCGGAAGGTCCATCCGGATGGCTCAGGCGCCTACAGTTAGGGAAATCGACTCTCAACGCCTACGAGTCCAAATGGCGTATCCGAACAAACACACAAAAATTTTCAGTTATGAGACTTGGATCCCGAAACAACGAACAACTCATAACCGCAACAGATATACATGACACACAACAACGTGGATCGATCCTCGGACTACACATATCTACAAATGGCTATCAAAAGCATGTCCAGCACAGGGCGCAGTACGCAAACAGTCAACTCACTAGGCTGTACCGGTTCAAACTCATGCCTCCGAAAATCAAACTCCACCTTGTTAAAACCCTTATCCTTCCTATCCTTGATTACCCCCCCATCCCCACACACACCCTAAGCAACACCCAGCTTGGGAAGCTGCAACGCATCCAAAACAAAGCACTCCGGTTCGCCACGAACCAAAACTACCCGTTCACGATGAACACAGAGCAAATACACACTGCCACAAAAACACTCCCCCTTAACGTAAGACTTCACGACCGGGCTGTCAAAACTTGGCTCCGCCTCGAGTCACTCCGCTTACCCTACCTCACCACTCTCACTGACAATGCCCATAACGTTCGCCGCTACCACCAATCATTCCCCAGCAGCCTGGCTGCACTCAACACCATCCCCACCCCGCTCTTTCACTGACCCCACATCTCTCCCTGACGACACCTAGCTAGCTAGATACCAAACAACAAAACACCCACACCACGACACACACACAAACTGTAAACCTACACCTACTACATAACACCAACATCTACAACTATCAAATTCGTTATTTGTGTATTTATAAAATAACTATATATATATATTGTCAATTCAACATACAGAAATCAATGTAAAATTATATAACTATGAATAAATATGTCCTTGTCAGGTGGACGCCCACCATCTTTCTACCTCCTCCTGTACTTCTCTCTCTTCTCCCCCCTTTTCCCTTCTCCACCCTTCTTCCCTTCACCCCACTCTCTCTAAAAAAAAAAAAAAAAAAAAACACCCTCACCAACACCAGGTGAAATAAGCCAACATTTCAACGGGGCCTTAACAACGATCGACGTGCCCGTCCCACCAGCAGACAACGGCGACATTGCATCATATTTCAACAACAACACTGGCCGTCTTCGCGAGGCAGTAGAGTCTGTATTCCAAGGCTGCCAGCAGGTTAGACCTCCTTCTTTTAAAGTGTACGTTGACATGCATCTGCGTTTAGTCAGAGAAGACCCCGACGGTGGAGTTCAATATAGAGATATGTATATGAGAAGTCATATGCAGGTAATTAGCTATGACGATATAGATTCATATGTACGTGAACTATCCGAATATTTTGCTAATCGGTTTGAACATGACATGTCGGACGAAGAGGGCAGTGGATTTACGTTAGATGAAATAGTTAGCGTAAAATTTTCCTTCTCTTATAATGCTGCACAATAGTATTGGAGAGTATGTGCCCTATCCTAGGTTCCAGGAAAACACAAGTTCTCAACCCTTCGGGACCCACGGACTGTGTTTTCCAAGTTCTAACAGCTTATCGCTATCTAAAGTCAAGAAATGTAGTTCCATCGGGCAGGCAATGGGAGAATGCTTGCTTGGCCTCTATTAATACGGGTAACATTCCAACCCCGGTATCCTGGGAAGACCTCGGTCGGCTTGAAAGATTAAACAACATAAGTATTCGCGTTTACTGTCTAGACAACGTTGAAGACTAAAAAGGCGAACTAACTCTAGTCAGAAAGGGGCTCAAAGATCAAGAAGTTGTTCATTGTCTGTTGTTGGGGAACAGACACCTAGCTCTTATCCAAGACTTTGACGCATACATGAACCTGTTTACCTGCCAACGTCGCGGGAAAAAAATGTTTTGCGATATCTGCCTGTGCGCCTGTGAAAACTAGACCACGCTTGCTGAACATGTGCTAATTTGCCCAACGATGATCACAAGACTAAGATTCCACCCGCGGGTTCTACTGTGAAATTTATTAATCATGCTAAGGCATATGAGCCATCTTATTTAGCATTCTATGACTTTGAGAGTATTCTCGTACAGCCTTCTTCGAATGTGTCTGGATGTGTAAAGAGACATCACTTTGCCATAGCGTATGCTTACATTATAGTGAATAGAAACGGATAAACAGTACAAAGCGGATCCTATTGTGGAAGTAATGCTGCAAACCATTTTATTCATACAATGCAGTGTGCCTGGAAAAAGTTGAAATTTTCTAAAGGCTACAATAAAATCAACATGACCGATGAAGATACGACACGTCACAATGAGCAAACTCACTGTCTTCTCTGCAAACAGGGTTTTTTAAAAGGTAAAGGTAAAACATCATGACCATGAAAATCAGGAAACAATTACATTGGAGCTTATTGTAATAGATGCAACCTCCAAATGAAAAATCACAAATTGCAGCTCACTCTCATTGCACATAATGCTAATTACGACATGTCGTTAATCCTGCGTGAATTAACGATACCTGACTTGAAAATCAAACTAAGACCAAAACGTTCAGTTCACAAATACCATGAAGTCATCATAAATGACTTGAGATTTATTGACTCGTTATGTCTGGTTCGCTCGCGGCTTTAGCGAACCAATTCATCAGTAATGGGAACGAACCCATATGCACACAACAGATGTTGAAAGATGTGCCAGCACCTGCGTTGCCATTATTGATCAAGGGAAAGCAGGTGTTTTGTTATGACTATATGGATTCGATGGAACGACTTTCTGAGACACGTCTTCCTTCCCGCGAAAAATTTTTCAATTCGCTTCAAGAAGCAGAACTTTCCGAAAGTGATTATAAACATGCTCAGAATGTTTGGAAAGTAGTTGGGTGTCAGAGCCTGAAGGACTATTTGTTGCTTTATGTAAAAGTGGATGTTGGTCTTCTATGTGATGTCTTCCTAGAGTGGAGAGGTATTTTGAAAACCCAGTGGAGGTTGGATATTGTAAATTATGTTAGCCTGCCAGGATTTGCCTATGACTCCTTTCTGCTAAAAACACAGCAGGAATTAGAGGTGCTTAGTAGCCCAGAATTTTCATTCTGTGGAACATCATCTCTCCTCCTCTAAACCTCACCTTCTCTTCCTTACCGAAACACAGGTTTCTGAGGCTACTGACAGCAATCTCTACTCTGTTCCCTCCTACTATCTCTATCCTAAATTTCAATCCAAAGCTGGATGTTGCGCCTACGTGCGCAACGACATCACTTGCTCTCGTGCCCACGACCTTGACTCTTCTGAATTTTCCACCATCTGGTTAAGACTTCACTGTCATTCTATTACTAAATACATCTGTGCTGTTTATCTCTCACCTAACTCTACCAACTATGTAAAATTCTTTGACTATTTGAATTCTAAAGTGGAGCACATCTTGACCCACTCTCCCTTCGCTGAAATCTCCATCCTAGGAGATTTCAATGTTCACCACCAGCTTTGGCTTTCATCCTCTTTCACTGACCATCCTGGTGAACAAGCCTACAACTTTGCTATCCTCAACGACCTAGAGCAGTTGGTCCAGCACCCTACACGTATTCCTGACCGTCTTGGAGATCGGCCCAACATTCTAGACCTCTTCCTTACCTCAAACCCTTCTGCTTATTCTGTCAAACTGTTCTCTCCGTTGGGCTCCTCCGATCACCTCTGGACCCACCGAAGAGGCGATGCTTCTGGCATTTTGCTTCAGCTCGATGGGACGACCTGAGGATGTACTTTTCCGATTTCCCGTGGAATGATTATTGCTTCCAGGATAGAGACCCCTCTGTGTGTGCTCAGCGCATCACAGAGGTGATTGTCTCTGGAATGGAGGCATACATTCCTCGTTCTTTCTTTCACGCTAAAAAGCCTTGGTTTAATCACGCTTGTTCTCGTGCTGTCAATGATAGAGAGGTAGCTCACAAAAGATACCAGAGCCTTCAAACTAATGCTAATTATGAACTTTACATTTCTGCCCGAAATCGTGCCAAATCTATTCTCTGACTAACCAAAAATTCTTTCATTAATAGAAAATGTCAAAACCTTGCTTTCTCTAACTCTTCCCGTGACTTCTGGCATCTAGCCAAAAACATCTCCTCCAACTTCACTTCTTCATCTTTCCCTCCACTCCTCAGTCCTGACGGCAACACTGCCGTCTCATCTATCTCTAAGGCTGAACTCTTCTCTCAAACTTTTTCCTACTCATCCCCCTCTGACTCCTTTATGCCAGTTATAAAGATTCTTCAAAATGATGTTTTCTATGCCCTCTGGCCTCAATCCTCAGAAGGCTTATGGACCTGATGGAGTGCCTCCTATGGGCCTTAACAACTGTGCCTCCGTGCTGTCACCCTGCCTGGTCAAACTCTTTCGCCTCTGCCTGTCAACATCTACCTTTCCTTCTTGCTGGAAGTATGCCTTCACACAGCCTGTACCTAAGAAGGGTGACCGCTCCAATCCCTCAAACTACCGTCCTATTGCTTTACTTTCTTGTCTATCTAAAGCTTTTGAATCAATCCTTAACCGTAAGATTCAAAAGCACCTTTCCACTTCTGACCTTCTATCTGATCGCCAGTATGGGTTCCGCAAGAGGCGTTCTACTGGTGATCTCCTAGCCTTCTTAACTGACTCTTGGTCATCCTCTTTAGCCGTTTCGGTGAAACTTTGCTATTGCGCTGGACATATCAAAAGCTTTTGATAGGGTCTGGCACAAATCTTTGCTTTCTAAACTACCCTCCTACGGTTTCTATCCTTCTCTCTGTACCTTTATCTCCAGTTTCCTTTCTGACCGTTCTATTTCTGCCGTGGTAGACGGTCACTGTTCTTCCCCTAAATCTATTAACAGTGGTGTCCCACAGGGTTCTGTCCTATCTCCCACTCTTTTTCTGTTGTTCATTGATGATCTTCTTTCCAAAACGAACTGTCCTATCCATTCCTACGCCGATGATTCCACTCTGCATTATTCAACTTCTTTTAATAGAAGACCCATCAGGAACTTAACGACTCAAGGCTGGAGGCTGCAGAACGCTTAGCCTCAGACCTTACTATTATTTCCGATTGGGGCAAGAAGAACCTGGTGTCCTTCAACGCCTCAAAAACAGTTTCTCCACCTATCCACTCGACACAATCTTCCAAACAACTATCCCTATTCTTTGACAACACCCAGCTATCACCTTCCTCAACACTAAACATCCTCGGTCTATCCTTAACTCAAAATCTCAACTGGAAACTTCATATCTCATCTCTTACTAAATCAGCTTCCTCGAGGCTGGGCGTTCTGTACCGTCTCCGCCAGTTATTCTCCCTGCACAGTTGCTGTCCATATACAGGGGCCTTGTCCGCCCTCGTATGGAGTATGCATCTCATGTGTGGGGGGGCTCCACGCACACAGCTCTTCTGGACAGAGTGGAGGCAAAGGCTCTTCGTCTCATCAGCTCTCCTCCTCATACTGATAGTCTTCTACCTCTTAAATTCCGCCGCAATGTTGCAGATATTTCTATCTTCTATCGATATTTACACGCTTACTGCTCTTCTGAACTTGCTAACTGCATGCCTCCCCCCCTCCCGCGGCCCCGCTGCACTCGACTTTCTACTCATGCTCATCCCTATACTGTCCAAACCACTTATGCAAGAGTTAACCAGCATCTTCACTCTTTCATCCCTCACGCTGGTAAACTCTGGAACAATCTTCCTTCATCTGTATTTCCTCCTGCCTACGACTTGAACTCTTTCAAGAGGAGGGTATCAGGACACCTCTCCTCCCGAAACTGACTTATCTTTCGGCCACCTCTTTGGATTCTTTTTAGGAGCAGCGAGTAGCGGGCTTTTTTTTTTATTAATGTTTACTTTTTTGTGCCCTTGAGCTGTCTCCTTTGCTGTAAAAAAAAAAAAAAAAAAAAAAAAGACATATATCATTTCATTCAAACAAATGTGCGTGGGGGCTACACAAGTGTTGTGCGTCGTTTTGTACGCGCCAATAACATCTACACGAACCCTCAGTTTAATCCAAAACATGATAGAAGCACTTTCCTTTCATATCTTGACTTCAACAGTCTTTATCCCACTGTAATGCAAGAGAAGTTGCCATGTGGGGATATGAGAAATCTAGATGAGACAGAAATGCAGTCGTTTTTGAGCGGGGGCTTGGTCAATCAAGCAACCGATGGCGATTTTGGATATCTCATTCTGTGCGATACTGAGGCTGTCTCACGTGAAGTCGTTGAGAAAACGGATGACCTCCCACTGATCATCAGAAGACACAATATCACCAACAGAGATATATCGTCAGTCACACGCGAATGGTATGAAGAAGAAAACCGTCCAGCACCGTGTAAGAACATAAAACTGATTGGAACACATGCTGCTCAGGAGAAAATGCTATTTGCTCTGCCCCTCCTTAAACTACTTATTCGACTAGGCCTGGTTGTTAAAAAGTGCATGCTATTTATACGTTTAAGCAAAAGCACTTTCTTGCGGACTTCATTCAGGATAACATAGAAGCCCGCAAAAGTGCTACTTGCCCTATCAAGAAAAATGCAATCAAGTGTATTTCAAACAGCATTTTTGGTCGATTCCTGATGAACGTGGCCAAATATAGTGAAGACATAGATATTGTCACCAACCGCGAAAAGTTTTTGAAGCTGGCCCGAAGTCCTTACTTTAAACGCGTTGTACCTCTCAATGATGGTCATGTAGTTGTAACTCGCCATAGGAAATATTCACGGGTGAATCATCCAAACTACATTGGCTACTACATCCTAGAGCTGTCCAAGCTGCGACTATATGATTTCTATTACAATGTGTTGAAGGCTCATTACGGAGATCGGGCGAAACTAGTGTATTGCGACACTGATTCCTTAATAACATAAATTGAAATTCCTGATCTATTAACAGAGTACTCGCAGGAACCCTTCAAAAGCTATATAGACACAAGTAACTTTAGCCCCTCACATTCCTTGTACAGCACAGACAACAAAGGAAAGCTTGGATTTATCAAGTCTGAAGTGGGGGAAAGAACCATCTCAGAATTTGTAGGTGTAAAACCAAAGTGCTACTCCATCCTCTTGGCAGACGGTGACCGGTTGAGTTCAGCTAAGGGCGTTCCAAAGTTCATAAAGAAGAAAATTGCTCATCAGCGATACAAAGACGCCCTATTCCAGAAGCAAACATTTACCTTTGACTATCAGGGATTCACAGTGCGCAATGGACGAATGAGTACAGTAAAATATCCCAAGAGAGGGATATCTGTAGTTGAGGACAAAAGATACTACATTAGCACCTTGGAGTCGCGAGCTTACGGTCATCCCGATAATTCTATAGGGATAGAGGAGGAAGAGCAGGAGGAGGAGGTAGCCCAGATCATGACACTGTCAAACGAAGAAAATTTGGAGGAAGGCGATGAAAGAGGCATAACAGAAGCGAGACTAGCCGAGGTAATGGGTGGGCAAGAGATCGGTGAAATGGGAGAACTAGAAGAAGAAACCTATGAATTGTGGGGAGAACGGGATGTGCTGGTCGAGCAATATTTTCCCTTGATAAAACGGGTAGAGGCGGATGATGACATGTTAATGCAAGCCGCGGAACAGGAAGAAATAAATCAAATGCTCTCATCATCCCCCCTTGAATATATGCTAGTAGATACAGACTTTTCAGAATAAATTGTAGCTGTTTATAAGATAGGGACTGGTGTGAATGTTGTATATACTGTTTATAGTGTAAGAATTTGCCTGCTATTTTTATGTTAAATATAAAATATATGTAAATATATTCTGTATATAGGACTAATGTTGGAGCCTATGATATTATAAAATTGCACATGATGAATCTGGAATCATAATTTGACCAAATTCCAATAAACATTGAGTTTGTTTGACTTGTTTATATGACCTTTATCAAAAAATAAATAAAAAAGAAACGGATGAAAAAAACTCAATAATTGTCTTAAAATTTATTCGATTTGTGGAAACATGAATAAAACGCTTTTAAGTTTCGATCCGGCTCATGCATAAAAGACTGCCCGCCAAATCAGGCGGGCGGCGGCGGCGGCGGCGGTAGCGAGAGGTGCGGCGACAGGATGCGACAGGATTGCTCGGGGCCCGGGACGGGGCGGGGCGGGGCGGGGCGGGGCGGGGGCTGCACGGGGTAGTGGCGGTGACGAGTGAGGACCTGTGAGTGGAGCCAGACCTCTGATTTAAGCATGGTATACAACCACCCCACCCCCCGATAAAGGAACTAGAAAATTATTTATGCTTAGAATAGTTTCATGGAATGTAATACAATTCAATATGAAAAAATCAATAAGTCAATACTTACTTTTTATGAACACGTGTTAAATGTTTGATGACATACGGGCATTATAAACTTGCTGTAAGCGAATCGCATCACGTGTTCATCATTCCTCGAATATTCGGTCTTGGAAAACTCCATACATATTTTTTTCAAGAGTTTCTCTTACACCCAAGTGCGAAACATTGTAGGCAAAGTACATGGCATAAGCCCCGCACACATCGCTTCGCGTGCTTTGAAGTCGAAATGCATTTTTATACATACTGAGCCCGGGGTAATCAATATATTTGAAATGATCAGAGTATAATTTTGGATCGAGAGCATAACTATCTAGGAACACTGCCATGCCCGGTTCATAGTACAGACAAATCCAGTGTCCCATTTCTCTTTTAGAATAACTTGGTAGCGTATTGACGATGCACACTATAGGTTTTCTATATCGAGGTATAGAGTTTACCTCGTCTGCCAATAACACGCCTAAAAACAAGGCTTGCTTTCCTATGTGCCCCTTCAATCCTCTTTCAATCTCCATGTTGTTCATCGCACAGCCGCTTCAAGCGCGCACATCACACTGCAGCCGTCTTTCAGAATTAACTGTTATTATACCCACTGTTTCGCCAAACAGTATCAACAGACGGTTCTCGTTTTCTCCCTTGCTTAGATTCAAGCTAAGTCTAAGCCCCCCATTCATTTCAACGGGCAAATTATCATTCAAGTTTTCAGCACGCAAATCAAATGTGCAAATCATTGCCCCCTTGCCGAAAATATCCTTTCCGATTAAATGGTCTTTGTGAAAACCAAGTGCATCCAAAGTACGATGGTAGAGCTCAGCATAGTCATGAGGGAATTTACTAGGAATATTATACATGGTTCTACCATTAACACTTAAGCTTATTTGACTTATATCGCCATGGCTCAAATACAATGGATTTAGCGTATAGTCGCCAGAATGAGCTTCCATGCTCGTTATAATAAGCGCGAGTTTTCCGGAATAACATCACCCCACGGTTGATCATACGTTCCTGAGGTTTGGTCTTTGGCTAGCACATAGGTTTTCAAGAGGGTTTTTGGTAAATGTCGATTTTAAAAGATTCCCTGTGGCGAGAGACGCGTTCAAAGCATGAAGTGCATTAGGATAAGGAAACAGTCGCGTATAAAGCAGCTTGGCTGAATCTATATGCAGACGAATGTTATCGCCAGTTGGAGAATTTAGCAGCCATGCATTACTAGATAGTTCCATTCTGAGTCTAATCGAAATACCATCGAGCAAGTAACTGTCTAAAGAACTTATATCCAGAAGAAGCGGGGTACAGAGTTGTATACCGTGAGTCTTAACCCGCTTCATAATGGTCTTGTGTTGCGCGCTGGCATTGTCAAAGTATTCTGCTGTTACTTTGGAAATAAAACCGTTCTCTGGGATGGTAATATTAGCATTGGCTCCAATTGTATTCAATTTGTTGGGCGACAAAGTATTCAGCATTTTAACGTATGACGTGTACCCATAAAGTACATTATTGTCAACAGCTACATCTCCCAAAAACATTGCACTGATTTGAATAGGCTGTGCGCGGTATTATTTGCAAATTCAACGTGTTGAGCGTCTTCGAGAGGAGTAGTATTGTCTGGCTTAGTTAAGCGTAAAGAGGTGTGCAACACCAATTTCCCCAAATCAATAAAACTGCCAAGTGTTCCAGGAATGAGAAATTCTATATATCTATCGGATAATTTCATATTGAATCCGAGGTTAGTAGGTAAAACATCAGCATCATAACGGGAGGCAATCGTTGTTTCCAATAATCTCATTTTGTTAGGGCGGGGAAACAATTCACTGACACCGGCGGCATATTGCCCCAAGGGAGAACGCGGGTTCCCGACACCAACCGCGCTGGTGATGCTCGCCATACTGCTCTTAGTTCAACAATGATTACAACTCGGTAAAGATGTCCTTTTTATAACACCTTTTCCTTCCGACTCGCTTGACTTTCTTTTTCCCGCTTCCTCTAGTCAATTTCATTGCAGCTTGCTTTAAGGAATTAATTCCATGCTTTTTTATAGAGCTTCTCAAGTTGCTTCCCTGTGAAATATCATCTAGAACGTTGTTTCCAAATGTTCGAGCTGAAGGCACAATGACATTTTTCACTAGGAAAGGGAAAGCTCTTTTAGCGAGTCCAGCTAAAACCGAGAATAAACCCCCGCCTCTGTGATAGCTTCGTTCATAAGAAAGTGTGACTATATCATCAATACCACTCCCTCGGGATGATATCTGTTTGCCATTCGAAAACAGGGTATGATATTCTGCTACGGAAGGAGGAATGAATGTAACCCGCGTGGTGGCGGCGAGGAGACTGTCTTTTCAAATGGACAACATTCCTATTAATACAGCAAAATGTACTCAAAGATTCAACGCGATCGGATATGAAGTAAACATGTAACAGGGTATCCTTCTTCGAAATGCATAGGACGACCTTTTTGATCTGTGAGTTTAATAGAAATCGAATCAATTACTTTGGATTTAAGGGACTTATATATAGTTGGATGCACGCCTTTTGTTAGACCTCCGGAGAGCGAAAAGGCATCAAGAATATTTACATTTTTCCCTGCATACCTAGAGGGATTGACAAGGTCAGTGTAAATGAGAACACACTGTACGTCACCATTTCTCAACAGAGGGGCATGACCATGTAGCGGAACAAGAATGGTTTTTTTTTGTTCTTCATGTGTACCCAAGGAAGAAAACACAGCATAACCTAAGTTGGGGACAAAACCGAGAACCTGGGCCAGTCGCGCATCAAAGGAAACCTTAATAAATACAACTTGTGGATGATAACCATTGTAGCAGAACAAAGTTAAATGATCATTTGTGGAGCTAAATGCAAGAACCTCTCTAGAATACGCTAGTAAATGGTAGTTGTATCCATCGACCATCTCCTTTATCAATGTCGTTATTATACCGTTAACACACATCAGCAAATACCCAGTGTCATTATACAAGATATTAGCATTAATAGCCTTTGACAGTGTGCGTCTTTCAATAGCTTCTGAATCTGGCGTTGGTCTTATACCACATTCAAGGTGTATACTACACTCTGGTTCACCCGGTTTAACAATGTAATACCGACGGGGAAGCAACACGTTCAGTAGACCGACTTCATATTCCACGTCCTTGTCTAATGTTAGAGTTTGTATATTATTAGTAAAGCTAGTGCTGGAATTGGGGTAAATTTCCCCATCCGCAATGCTGGTAACATATATATGATGTGACTCCATTTAGAACAAGCAAGACACTAGCAAAATATTATAATTATTTCATTATATAGAGGTAGACATGACGAGATGCCAATTACATATTGAAGGTAAATCATACTAAACATCATTACATTGTTATTTATTGACATATTTTACATTTAGTGATGTACATAATTATTGGGAAATTGTCTGGAGCTATAGTTATTCAGGACCCACGTCGACTACAGCACCGTCCCGTTTTCTTTTCCATTCGTCAGCCACAGCATCGTCCTCTGTATCCACCAGTTTCCTCTTCCTGTTTCGCTCGGGAGACACAGATAGAGTTAATTTTGTTTCAGGCTCATCGCAGGTCCACCATCTGTCCAGGATGACGCACGATATATTATGCAGTTGGAGTTCAGCCGCAGCCTCTTGGAGATGCGGTTGGTAGTCAGCTTTCCACAACACGTAAAGAATTCCAGCGCTTGCAATATTGTAGGGAAGACGACACTTGTAATGTTGCTTTTAATCACCCATTCTACCAGTTTTGTGATGGACTCTTTAAACCAGCGGAGGCGGTTATCATAACTGTCTTCCTTTACCCCACGAATGAAATTTTGATCTCTTGACGTCTGAAGATATCCTTGGTTTATAGGGTTATTTTCCAGTTCGCGGCCAGGAGCATATTGGGTTAGGATACACGCCACATAAGGAGATTTTCACTCGGAGGATAGCGAATATGCAGACTACCGGGAATACCACGATCTTCCCAGCGACACCTGTTCAGTTGATAGATCGGGCTTCTTTCGCGGTAGAGATTACTGTGCGGGTATAATCCATGTAGGCGTCCAGTAAAACCCCTCTTTCGTAGCAGGAACTGCAGTTGAGGGAAGAAACGATGATGGTCTTGTTGTTGCGGTAGATGTCATCGCCAGGAGAACCGTCTTTGTAGTTGAACACGTAGGCGTCCGACATGGTGTCCTCTGGTATACTGGTGAGTGATGAATAGTACCGCTTCAGCTGATGGCGAGGGACGAGTAGCGAACCATCGTCCCATCTGCTCTCTCTTATAAGCCCGCTCGGGGCACCACCGTGTCCGAGCGTGTTCGTTCTCGCCTCCGGCATTTCTCTCTCCATGACGTCGCCGCCCCCTCTGTATAAGCCGCGCGTCCAACGCGGTTCAGTATCTACAACGTCCATGATTCTGTTTCTTTCTTGAATCACAATGTAGGACTGCACTAGCACATTGGAAAAGCGGATTTAATATGGGTCCCATCTGTAAGTTGCCAACGATGGTTGTTTGGTGAAACCAGATCCCTGAAACTTTTGCCGCACGCGCGTATTTTTTATTTCGCTAGGTAATACACCCGTGGCGTCAATGATGTGTTTTATATCAGCAATGTCAGCAATCGTTGGTTTTTGACTTGCATTAGAGAGTAAATTCAACATGTACAGGATATTGGAGGATCGAACAGAAGACAATAGGTTGCCTCGGCTATCCCATTTTACGATGGGATTGTCTTTTATTCGTTCTAGCATCATATTGACGTATGGCACGTCGATACTTTTAACATACAGAGGTATTAAATTACTTATTTCAGGATTGGAGGATATCTTGTTCTCCCTAATCCCTGTGACTCTAAGTTCCACGGGTGGTAGTTTTGTGGTTTTGTATACACCAGATCGCGATATTTTCTTTTTTTTTGTAACTTTTCTTTCTTACAGAGCGAGACGACGGGTTCAATCTTGTAGGAGTGCTTGGTCTTGCACCATGGGACGACACGACAGGACCGCTGCTGCTTGCTGGCACATGTTCAGAGACCGGCATATGATCGGGATGGGTCGACTGTGGGTTGAAACACGATTGGCCGTTGACCCCCGGACTCGTGGAGTTGGCGCATTTAGGCTTAATACCCGTTAAAACACGCTCAGCGGTAGACTCAGGAACAAGATAATACGTGCGCATTATCCAAATAATTTTCCGATCAAGGAAGCGGCAATAGGTAATATAGCAGCTAATATATTACCGGTCTCGATGTCAATATAAGTCTTTTCTTATGGAGAGGAGTTTTCTTTCTAGCTATGGCACGTATGTCTTCCCGATAGTTACGTAATTTCTTGATAACTTTGCTATTGAGGGTGAGGTGCTTCTTTAACAAATTGGAAAATATTTCAGATATACAGTTCAATTGTTCTCGAGCTGCTTGCTTAATAGCACGGTTTCTATCTTTTACTTTTAATTTCTTCAAAAGTAAGACAGATTTTGTGTGATCTGAGGAGAGGTGACTTATTACGCATTTTCTACAATATCAAAAGCGTCAATCCAGCTGTTGAATGAAGTAGGGTATCCCATTATTTTTTCGTGAACGCAGTATTTTAATATCGTATGTCTCAGGCAGAGCGCTTAAGACGAGCTCTGGCGCGTAGAATATCCCCTGTATTGGTTCTCCAGACAAATCTTCTAAGAGATAAGTTCTTGGGCGATTCTTGTGTTTAATTGATTTTATGCGAAAGAGCTCGTGAGTATTTTGCTGCGTGTATCCTTTATGGAATACAGAGGAACGAGCACTTCCAACAAGGCGAACTATTTCCCCAACTGCCAGTCGAGAACTGATGGAAGACGCTGGTTGCTTCGGGTTTTTATACATTGCGTGGAATTGCCGTTTGATTGCAGATGGGTTTTTTAAGTTATGAATATCAATGGGAGTTTGTTTGTTCTTCAGTCCAGAATGGGGCGAGCGGTTGTAGGCACTGACCATGTTTTGCAGCTGATCAATATATCTTGAAGAATTTTGAGACGTGATGAACTTGTAGATGCGTGCTTTAAGTGTACGAATGGCCCGCTCTGCCAAGGCTGCTTTGATCTCACTTGAGTACACACTGTATAGCTTAATGCCCCGGGAACATAAATAGTTTCTTACTTTTCGATTCCAGAATTCTGTGCCCAAGTCGGTGTTTAATCTTCGTAAGCCTTCAGAATCTTTATTTTCCACCATTTGTTTAAAGGCCACGAGCATAGTATTTGCGTCTTTATTCCGACACGGGACAACTTGCATATACCTAGAAAACACGTCTATGCATACTAACAAGTAGCCTATGTTATTATTTTCCTTTCTTATATGTCTCACGTCTGCTAAATCGGCAGCCATGATTACTTTGGGTTTTGAGGCTATTATCTTTTGCCGGGGAAAATTTTTAGTCTGTAGCTTATGCAATGTATATGTTTTATTGCTTCTCAAAAAGTTGAATACGTCATCACGTGTTATTGCCGGATTTATACTTTTTGCTTTCTCCCATAATTTCGCCTGAGAGCTTAAACCATAGGGTTCGTTATGTTGGGAGTATAGTGCGTGTAAGAGTTCCTTCTTCCTGGAGTTCACCATTGGAATACGCGTTCACCTGGGGGTTCTCCAACAATGTTTGAGCGAAACTGTAGGGACTCAGGAGTATTTATACCCAAATCAACAAGAAGATATCCATAAGGACGTGAATATACAGCATATTTATATATATCTACAAACTGGTTTGCCTTCTCTTTCCCGAATATTTGTCTGCCCAGAGTGTGAATTTGAGATAAATCGCGCTGTCTTAACAAGAGGAAATGAGAACAGTTCAGACTAATATTCCTTGCATGCTTTCCACCCATATATAGATTTTGAGTGATAAATATGCATGAAATATTGTTGTGCCGTCCGCGAGTAAAAGCATCAACCACAATTTTGTTCCTTACAGCATCAATGAAAATATCGTCAAGTACATACAATGTCCCTCTCTGATCAAACGTATCCTCGTTGGCAATTGGATCAATTATTTCAGATGACACTATAACTTTAGGTCCTATTTCTTTATTTCTTTGAAGAGGATGAGACGTTAAGCCACATATGACAATTTTTGAACTTTTCATGATACTTCAGAATAAGCTGCTGTACAAGTTCCGATTTTCCAGAGTTGCTATATCCTGCAACTATTATGCGCGCAGGATATTGGAAAATATCGAGAAGGTTCTCTGAATATGTCTCAGTCATAGCGGAAACTCTATTAATGATGGTAATTATTAAAGTATGATGCTTATATAGCACAGAATATGTGTGTGTGTGTGTGTGTGTGTGTGTGTGTGTGTGTGTGTGTGTGTGTGTGTGTGTGTGTGTATACAACAAGAACAACAACAACAACAACAACAATAGCAATTACCCTCACTTTGTGCATGCCCCCCACTTCCGTCACCCCCCGCTGACGGCCCTCTGACCGTCTTACCCCACTCCTGTCACCCCCTGCTGACTGCCCTTTCTTCCGTCACCTCCCTGCTGACCGACCTACCCCTGCTCCTGTCACCCCCTGCTTCCGTACGCCAGCCCGAGAGCGGGGGGGGGGGGGGTTAGGGCATGTGAAATAGTGAAAAAAAAAAATTGGGGGGGGGTGAAAAGGTAAAATATATGTGGGTAGGGGGGGGGTCTAGATACCCCCTCTTCCGTAACCCCCCCGCTGACCCCCCCAACCCCCACCTCCAGTCCCCCCCACTTCCAATTACCCCCACTTCCGTACATTTGTTACTACTGGTGGCACTCTCAAGCTCTGTGATAGGGAATCAAAAGGTGTCATGTGCTGCAGAGAGGCTTGGAGGTGTTATAACTATACTAGTGATAGGCTGGACTGCACTAATCACACTTTAGAAAGGTGATGGTGTAGGAATGTGGCATTCGCTGGCTCAGTGGTAGGGGATCAGAAGGTGTAATGTGCTTCAGAGAGGCTCGGATGTGTTATAACTATGCTAGTGTAATCTGGACTGCACTGATCTGACCCTGTATGTAGGTGGCACTCTCTGGCTTAGGGCTAGTGAATCAGAAGGTGTCATGTGCTGTAGAGTGTCTTGGAGGTGGTATAACCATGCTAGTGAAAGGCTGGACTGCACTGATCTGACCCTGTTGGAAGGCGAAGGTGTAGGAAGGTGACACTCTCAAGCTCTGTGCTAGGGAATCATAAGGTTTCATGTACTGCAGAGAGGCTTGGAGGTGTTATAACTATGCTAGTGTGTTGCCTTCAGCCTCGATCCTCTGTTTTTAATATATTACTATTAAGTGAGTTACATAGTTGTTAGGGTTACGCAATACAATGTTAAATTATGATTAAGTTTATTCACATTCTGTTGGTGTATAATGGTAGCGAAGCTATTCAAGTTAAGTAGCAATATTATTTACACTTCATCATTCTGTTGGTAATGATAGCGAGCTTATTGATGTTAATTAACAATGCTATTGACAACTCACTCTGTTGGTAATGGAAGCGAGCTTTCACCGAAGTACTCTACAATACTGATTAGAACTCGTCATTCTAATCACCAGAAGGGCCTACCCATATGGGATAATTTCATATATATATATATATATATATATATATATATATATATATATAGATATATATATAGATATATATATATATATATATATATATATATATATATATATATATATATATATATACAGATAGATAGATAGATATATAGATAGATAGATATAGATACATATATAGATATAGATATAGATATAGATATAGATATATAGATATATAGATATAAAGATATAGATATAGTAGATAGATAGATATAGATATAGAGTCCTGGCAATAGCTATCAAAAACTTCCCTAGTCAAATTTCTATGGTGCAGAATTATACAAAAAAATGTCTCCCTTCAACCAGCGATCGATATGTGTTCACAAAGATGAGCATGGGGGAAGGTATTGGTGTGGGGTTAAGATACCAAGGGGGTGATCATAAGCCCACACAAAAGGGGATGTTCACGTACTACATTGTGACACCCAACAAGTGAGGTACCAGCTCAGTCAGTATGCTAGGGAACTTGTGGGGGTGAGGTCGAGACGGTGTGTGTCAATTCAACTCTTTAAGTAACCTTAACTTTGTATCAATATAACACTAACAAGCTTGGTGACTAGGAGCTGGGTTCAACGTATCAGTAGGGATGAGGTCGAGACGGTGAGTGAGGGAGACTCTCTCACACAGTCGGCTTCTTACCTCTTCCCACTGCCCGCGGGTAGCCAGAGGCTAGTGAACGCATTGATCGGTGGTTTAGTTAACATCCAATTGGCTTGTTCCGCTGTTCAGAAAGAGTTTCGAAGCAAGGGAATCAGAATGTGTCATGTGCTGCAGAGAGACTTGGAGGTGTTTTAACTATGCTAGTGAAAGGCTGGACTGCACTAATCTGTCCCTGTAGGAAGGTGAAGGTGTACAAAGGAAAAAATGAAGAACAAACAACAGCAGACCTGATGGTTCTTACGAGGCTGTTTGCGACAAGCTACACTAACTATCTAATCAAAGGTGGAAGATGAAGGACAGCAAAGGCGAAGGCTCCTCCCCACCCCCCATCCCTCCAGCCAAAGCTGGCAGGAAAGGAAAAAGAACCATGCAGCATGGAAAGAGGAAAGAGGAAAGAACTACCATTACTGCTACCACTAACTGGGCGATAAAAACGGACAAGGACACCAGTATTCGAAAAAACTTAATGACAATGAGTAATATCTTAGTTAATGATTGGATTCAAAATACTTGTCTAATCTATTCTTGAAAGCCGTAACTGTTGTACTATCAACGACATCACAGGGTAGAGAGTTCCAAACATTAACAACTCGATTGAAAAAGAAGTGTTTAGCTTCGTGCGACGAGAATCTTTACCACTTATTCTCAAATTTTGATTTCTTCTTGTTCTATCTGATCGATCAATTGTAAAGTAATCTTCCGCATTAATATCACTGAATCCTTTAAACATTTTAAACACTTCTATTAGATCGCCTCGCATTCTTCGTTTTGATAGGCTGAATAAATTGACTTATTTAAGCCTTTGTTCATATGACAAATTTTTCAACCTAGGAATCATCTTTGTTACTCTTCTTTTCTATGTCTTTTCTGTAATAGTGAGACCAAAACTGTACACAGTACTCTAGACTGGGTCGAACCAACGAATTATACAGTTTTAATTACTTTTTCCGATTTATTATTAAAGACTCGTCCGATAAAGCCAAACAATTTGTTTGGAGTTTTAACTACCTCTGAACAATGCTGACCTGGCTTTAAATCGCTTGATATAGTGATTCCAAGATCCTTTTCTTTACTTACTGCAGAAAGTTGTAGGCCATTCATTACGTACCGAACGCGATTGTTATTTGTTTCCGATGTGCAACACTTTACATTTGTCAACGTTTAATTTCATTTGCCATTGATTGGCCCAACGTGCAAGTCGATCTAGATCTGATTGTAAAGCTTCTTCGTCGAGTGTCGCAGTTACTTTACTAGCAAATTTTTGTATCATCAGCAAATTTTGATACTTTGCAAGTGAGCCCATCATCGATATCATTAACATAAATTAAGAAGAGCATGGGGCCAAGCACTGATCCTTGAGGTGCGCCGCTTCTGACATCGAGCCAGTTAGATGTAACATCGTTTATAACTACTCTCTGTTTCCGCTCAGAGAGCCAGTCCACAAGCCAATTGTGAATGTTACCCGAAATACCGTGCGCCAGTAGTTGGTTGAGCAATCGTTGGTGGGGGACCTTATCAAATGCCTTTTGAAAATCCAGATATATGATATCTACTGATCTGCTTTCATCGAACACCTAAAATATATAATGAAAAAAATCAAGTAGGTTAGTTTAACACGAACGTTTAATACGGAAGCCATGTTGCGAACTATTTATTATATTATTTTCTTCGAAGAGTTTCACCATATTGTCGCGAATGATAGTTTCCATTAACTTACAAACAATCGATGTCAGGCTAATTGGTCGATAGTTTCCTGGATGAGACTTGTCCCTATTTTTGAAAATTGGTGTGACATTTGCTATTTTCCAATCCGACGAAACTTTTCCAGCTGTTAAAGATTTATTGAATATGATGGAGAGCGGCATACAAATTTGATGTTTGATTTCTTTTAAGACCCTAGGGGTAGTTTTGTCTGAACCAGGAGTTTTGATTACTTTAATTTTTTTCAATTGTGCGTAAAATGTAAAAAAAAGCTCGCTAATCGCTGCTCCCAGAAATAATCAAAAGAGGTGGCCGAAAGAAAGGTCAGTTTCGGGAGGAGAGGTGTCCTGATACCCTCCTCTTGAAAGAGCTCAAGTCGTAGGCAGGAGGAAATACAGATGAAGGAAGATTGTTCCAGAGTTTACCAGCGTGAAGGATGAAACAGTGAAGATGCTGGTTAATTCTTGCAATAGGGGTTTGGACAGTAGAGGGAGAAAGTCGTGTGCAGCGGGGCCGCGGGAAAGGGGGGTGGGGAGGCATGCAGTTAGTAAGTTCAGAAGAGCAGTCAGCGTGAAAATAGCTGCAGAAGATAGGAAGAGAGGCACCATCGCGACGGAATTAAAAAGGTAGAAGACTATCAGTAGGAGGAGGAAAACTGATGAGACGAAGAGCCTTAGACTCCACTCTGTCCAGAAGAACTGTGTTAGTGGAGCCCCCCCACACTTGAGATGCCTACTCCATACGAGGGCGGACAAGGCCACTGTATACGGATAGCAACTGTGCGGGGGAGAAGAACTGGCGGAGACGATACAGAACGCCCAACCTTGAGGAAGCTGATTTAGCGAGAGAGGAGATATGAAGTTTCCAGTTGAGATTTTGAGTTAAGGATAGACTGAGGATATTTGATGTTGAAGAAAGTGACAGCTGAGTGTTGTCGAAGAATTGGGGATAGGTGTTTGGAAGATTGTTTCGAGCTGATAGGGTGAGAAATTAAGTTTTTGAGGCACTGAAGGACACAAGGTTCCTTCTATCCCAATCGGAAATGATAGCAAGGTCTGAGGTTTAACTGTTCTGCAGCTTCCAGTCTGGAGTCGTGTACTTCCTGTTGAGATGGCCTTCTATTGAAAGAAGTCGAATAATGCAAAGTGGAGTCGTCGGCGAATGAGTGGACAGGACAGTTTGTTATGGAAAGATTATTGATGAATAACAGGAAGAGAGTGAGTGATAGAACAGAGCCTTGTGGAACACCACTGTTGATAGGTTTAGGGGAAGAACAGTGACCGTCTACCACCGCAAAGATAGAACGGCCGGAAAGGAAACTGGATATAAAGGAGCAAAGACAGGGATATAATCCTAAAGAGGGCAGTTTAGAAAGCAAAGACTTTTGCCAGACTCTGTCGAAAGCCTTAGATATGTCACCGAAACGGCTAAGAGAGGATGACCAGGAGTCAGTTAAGAGAGCAAGAAGATCGCCAGTATAACGCTCATTGCGGAACCCATACTGGCGATCGATCAGATAGAAGGTTAGAAGTGGAAAGGTGCTTTCGAATAATCCGGTTAAGGATTGATTCAAAAGGTTTAGATAGACAGGAAAGTGAAGTAATAGGGCGGTAGTTTGAGGGATTGGAACGGTCACCCTTCTTAGGCACAGGCTGTTCAAAGGAAAACTTCAAGCAAGAAGGAAAGGTAGATGTTGACAGGCAGAGGCGAAAGAGTTTGACCAGGCAGGGTGTCATCACGGAGGCAAAGTTTTTAAGGACAATAGAAGGCATTCCATCAGGCAAATTAGACTGCTGAGAGTTAAGGCCAGAGGGGGCATAGAAAACATCGTTATGAAAAATCTTAATAATAGGTATAAAGGAGTCAGAGGGGGTATGAGTAGGAGGAATATGCCCAGAATCGTCCAGGGTGGAGTTCTTACAGAATGTGTGAGCAAAGAGTTCAGCCTTAGAGATAGATAAGACGGCAGTGCTCCCGTCAGGGTTACGGAGAGGAGGGAAAGAGGAAGAAGTGAAATTGGTGATATTGTTGCTAGGTACCAGAAGTCAAGGGATGAATTAGGGAAAGCAAGGTGTTGACATTTCTATTGATAACAGAGGTTTTGGTAAGTCGGAGAATAGATTTGGCACGATACCGTGCTGAAATGTAAAGTTCATGGTTAGTGAAAGTTAGTTAGTGAAAGGCTGCAATACACTAGTCTGACGCTGGAGGAAGGTGAAGGTGTAGAGAGGTGGCACTCTCAACCTCAGTGCTAGGAAATTAGTTGACATGTGCTGCAGAGAGGCTTGGAGGTGTTGTAAATATGCTAGTGAAAGGCTGGACTAAACTAATCTGACCGTGAAGGAAGATGGTGTAGGAAGGTGGCACTCTTTGGATCAGTGCTACGGAATCAGAAGGTGTAATGTGCTTTAGAGAGGCGTGGAGGTGTTATAGTTATGCTAGTGAAAGGCTGGACTGCACTAATCTGTCGCTGTAGGAGGTGAACGTGTAGGAAGGTGGCACTCTCTGGCTCAGTTCAAGGGAATTAGGTGTCATGTGCTTCAGAGAGGCTTGGAGGTGTTTTAACTATGCTAGTGAAAGGCTGGACTGCACTATTCTGACGTTGTAGAAAGATAAACGTATAGGAAGGTGGCACTCTCTGGCTCAGTGCTAGGGAATCAGACGGTGTCATGTGCTGTAGAGAGGCTTGGAGGCTGACCTTGTAGGAAGATGAATGTGTAGGAAGGTGACACTCTGTAACGACTTAAAAGCTAACTTTTCGGATGTCTCATTCAATATAATAACGATAATAACAGCTGACTGATCGCCCCCGCGCACTAATGATCGTGTCTGAAGTGCTGTGCCAATAATAATACGGACAAACAGCTGTTCCAGGGGAGGCTATTAAAACAAGCAATGTAGCATTAAAGGTGATTATAGTATGCTACCTATTAAGTAATGCACACTTTCCGTCATTATACATAGCTCATGCACATAGGCATACTTAATATAATCACATAAATATATTTCTACAGTAACTTCATACAGGTAGGAATAAGTAATAACTTTCGTATCTGTGGCTTGGAGGGACGGGTGCGTCGTCTGCCGCGCTCACCGTCACCCGCTGTTCCGCGAGCGTACACACCCGTCCCTCCAAGCCAAGGATACAAAACTTATTCCTTAATACAATGATTCCTACCTGTATGAAGTTACTGTAGAAGATATTTTTTGTATGTGATTATATTTAGTATGCCTATGTGAATGAGCTATGTAAGAAATAATGACGGAAAGTGTGCATTACTTAATAGGTAGCCTACTATAATCGCCTTCAATGCTACATTGCTTGTTTTGAAGGGCCGCCCGTTATCCCTTCAAAACTGGCATACTTATTATTGTACCTTGTTTCTTAGGTGATGTCATTGATTGTTAAAGTAGAGTGCCGCCATTCAATTAAATTACGAATATTTTTTTTAATCATAAAACTAGTTAGATTATCTTAATCATATATATTTGGTACGTGTCTTTGATACAACGCATAACGTCATGAACAGCCAATCAGGTGAATGGGGGGGCGGAGCTTAGCCAGAATTGGGAGGGGCTTTTCGGCGTAAATAATTATTATTGGCAAAGTAATTTGAACAGATTATAGCAGTAAAGTTAAAAGCTACTGCTAAAAGGAAAAGAGCTTCTAGCAGCACTTCTAAGAGTACTGCTAGGAGTATTTATTGATACCGCCCCAGGTGTCATGTACTGCAGAGATGCTTGGAGGTGTTATAACCATACTAGTGAAAGGCTGGACAACACTAATCTGACCCTGTAGGAAGGTGAAGGTGTAGGAAGGTGGCACTCTCTGGCTCAGTGCTAAGGAATCAGAAGGTGTCATGTGCTGCAGAGAGGCTTGAAGGTGTTTTAACTATGCTAGTGAAAGGTTGGACTGCACTAACTTCACCCTGTAGAAGAGTGAATGCGTAGGAAGGTGGCACTCTCTGACTTAGTGTAAGGGAGTCAGGTACCATGTGCTGCAGAGAGGCTTGTAGGTGTTATAACTATGCTGGTGAAAGGCTGGACAGCACTAATATGACCCTGTAGGAAGGTGGCACTCCCAAGCTCTGCGTTAGGGAATCAGAAGGTGGCATATGCTGCAGAGAGGCTTGGAAATGTTATAACTATGCTAGTGAAAGGCTGGACTACCGTAATCTGACCCTGTAGGAAGGTGAAAGTGTAGGAAGGCGGCACTCTCAAACTCTGCGTTAAGGAATCAGAAGGTATCATGTGCTACAGAGAGGCTTAGAGGTGTTATAACTATGCTAGTGAATGGCTGGACTGCACTAATCTGACGATGTAGGAAAGTGAAAGTGTAGGAAGTTGGCACTCTCTGGCACAGGGCTAGGGAATTTAAAGGTGTTATGTGGTGAAGAGAGGATTCAAGGTGTTATAACTATGCTAATGAAAAGCTGTACTGAACTATTCTGACATAGTAGGAAGGTGGCACTCTGACTCAGTGCTATGGAATCAGAGGGTGTCATGTGCTGCAGAGAGGCATGGTGGTGTTATAACTATCCTAGTGAAAGGCTGGACTGCACTAATCTGACCCTGTAGGAAGGTGAAGGTGTAGGAAGGTGGCACTCTCAAGCTCTGTTCTAGGGCATCATAAAGTGTCATGTGCTGCAGAGTTGCTTGGAGGTGTTATTATGCTAGTGAAAATCTACACTGCACAAATCTGACCCTGTAGAAAGGTGCCACTCTAAAGATCAGTGCTAAGGAATCAGAAGGTGTCATGTGCTGCAGAGAAGCTTGGAGGTTTTATAACTATGCTAGTGAAAGGCTGGACTACACTAACCTGACCCTGTAAGAGGGTGCTGGTGAAGGAAGGTGGCACTCTGACTTAGTGCTAATGAATCGGGTGCCATGTGCTGCAAAGAGGCTTTAAGGTGTCATAACTATGTTAGTGATAGGCTTCACTGCACTAATCTGACCCTGTTGGAGGGTGATGGTGTAGAAAAGTGGCACTCTCTTGCTCAGTGTTAAGGAATCAGTTGTCATGTACTGCAGAGAGGCGTGGAGGTGTTATAACTATGCTAGTGAAAGGCTGGTCTTCACTAATGTGACCCTGTAGGAAGGTGCAACTGTAGGAAGGAGGCACTTTCTAACTCATTGCTAAGGAATTAAAATGTGTCATGTGCTGCAGAGTGGTTTGAAGGTGCTCTAACTATGCTAGTGAAAGGCTAGACTGCACTAATTTGACCATGTAAGACGGTGAATGCGTAGAAAGGTGGCACTCTCTGGCCCAGTGCTAGGGAATCAGGTTGCATGTGCTGCAGAGAGGCTTGGAGGTGTTAGCACTATGGTAGTGAAAGACTGGACTGCACTACTCTGTCCATGTAGGAAAGTGAAGGTGTAGGAATGTGGCACTCTCAAGCGCAGTGCTAGGGAATCAGAAGGTGTCATGTACTACAGAGAGACTTTGAGGTGTTATAACTATGCTAGTAAAAAACTGGACTGCACTAATCTAATCCCTGTAGGAAGGTGAAGGTGTAGGAATGTGGCACTCTCTGGCTCAGTGCTAGGGAATCAGAAGGTGTCATGTACTACAGAGAGACTTTGAGGTGTTATAACAATGCTAGTAAAAAACTGGACAGCACTAATCTGACCATCTAGGAAGGTGAAGGTGTAGGAAGGTGGCACTCTCTGGCTCAGTGCTAGGGAATCAGAAGGTGTCATGTGCTGCAGAGAAGCTTGGATATGATATTACTATGCTAGTAAAAGGCTGGACTGCACTAAACTGATCCTGTAAGAGGGTGAAGGTGAAGGGAGGTGGCACTCTCTGGGTCAGTACTAAGGAATCAGGTGTCATGTGCTGCAGAGAGGCTTGGAGGTGTTAGTATTATGCTAGTGAAAGGCCGGACTGCACTAATCTGACCCTGTAGGAAAGTGAAAGTGTAGGAAGGTGGCACTCCCAGGCTCTGTGTTAGGGAATCAAAAGGTGGCATCTGCTGCAGAGAAGCTTGGAGGTGTTATAACTATGCTAGTGAAAGGCTGGACTGCACTAATCTGACCCTGTAGGAAGGTGAAGGTGTAGGAAGGTGGAACACTCTGGCTCAGTGTTAGGGAATCAGAAGGTTTCATTTGCAGCGGAGAGGCTTGAGGTGTTATAACCCCACTAGTGTAAGGCTGGACTGCACTTATCTGACCCTGTAGCAAGATCCACCTGTAGGAAGGAAGCACTCTCTGGCTCAATGCTAGGGAATCAAAAGATGTCATGTGCTGCAGATAGGCTTGAAGGTAGTATGATATTATAAGGCTCGACTGCACTAATCTGTCCCTGTAGGAAGATGCAACTGTAGGAAGGAGGCACTCTCTGGCTCTATGCAAAGGAGTTAGAAGGTGTCATGTCCTGCAGAGTTGTTTGAAGGTGTTATAACTATGATAGTGAAAGGCTGGACTGCACTAATCTGTCCCTGTAGGAAGGTGAAGGTGTAGGAAGGTGGCACTCTCAAGCTCTGTGCTAGGGAATCAGAAGGTGTCATGTGCTGTAGAGAAGCTTGGAGGTGTTTTAACTATGCTAGTGAAATGCTGGACTGCACTAATCTGACCCTGTAGGAAGGTGGAGGTGTAGGAAGGTGGCTCTCTCTGACTCAGTGCTAAGGAATTAGGTGTCATGGGCTGCAGAGAGGCTTTGAGGTGTTATAACTATGCTAATGAAAGGCTGGACTGCACAAATCTGACCCTGTAGGAAGGTGCCACTCTCAAGGTCAGTGCTAAGGAATTAGAAGGTGTCATTTGGTGAAGAGAGGCTTGGAGGTGTTATAACTATGCTAGTGAAAGGCTGGACTGGACTAATCTGACCCTGTAGTAAGGTGTAACTATAGGAAGGAGGCACTTTCTAATTCAGTTGTCAGGAATTAAAAGGTGTCATGTGCTGCAGAGTGGCTTAAAGGTGTTATAACTATGCTAGTGAAAGCCTGGATTATACTAATCTGACCCTGATAAAAGGTGAAACAGTAAGAACGTGGCACTCTCAAGCTCTGTGCTAGGGAATCAGAAGGTTGCATGTGCTGCAGAGGGGCTTGGAGGTCTTATAACTATGCTACTGAAATGTTGGACTGCAGTAATCTGACCCAGTAGGAAAGTGAAGGTGTAGGAAGGTGGCACTCACTGGCTCCGTGCTACGGAATCAAAAGGTGTCATCTGCTGCAGAGAGGCTTGGAGGTGTTATAACTATGCTAGTGAAAAGCTGGACTGCACTTATCTGACCCTCTAGCAAGATCCAGCAGTAGGAAGGAGGCACTCTGGCTCAATGCTAGGGAATCAAAAGGTGTTATGTGCTGCAGAGAGGCTTGAAGGTAATATGATATTATAAGGCTGGACTGCACTAATCTGACCCTCTCTCTCTCTCTCTCTCTCTCTCTCTCTCTCTCTCTCTCTCTCTCTCTCTCTCTCTCTCTCTCTCTCTCTCTCTCTCTCTCTCTCTCTCTCTCTCTCTCTCTCTCTCTCTCTCTCTCTATTATATATATATATATATATCTATATATATATATATATATTTATTTATATATATATTTATATTATATATATATATATATTTATATATCTATATATATATATATATATATATATATATATATATATATATATATATATATATATATATATATATATATATATATATATATATATATATATATATACATATATACTACAATATGTTCTCAGTTGTTGCCAATAATAATAACACTCGTCGTTCCACAAGCAGTGGTTTGTATCTCTCTGCTTACATCACACTTATTATATATATATATATATATATATATATATATATATATATATATATATATATATATATATATATATATATATATATATATATATATATATATATATATATATATATATATATATATATATATATATATATATATATATATATATATATATATATATATATATATATATATATATATATATATATATATATATATATATATATATATATATATATATATATATATATATATATATATATATATATATATATATTTTTTTTTTTTTTTTTCTACGTCGTGGCCTATTGAGCCGGTAGGCTTCTTCCCGGTGGATCCTGATGGTCGGCCCAAGGCTTCTTCCCGGTGGATCCTGATGGTCGGCCCAAGGCTTTTTCCCGTTGGATCCTGATGGTCGGCCCAAGGCTTCTTCCCGGTGGATCCTGACGGTCGGCCCAAGGCTTCTTCCCGGTGGGGCCTGGTGGTCGGCCCAGCCCGTTCTGGCGTAGGTGAGTGTCAGACGATAAATTATCGTTGAAAAAAAATTCGAGACAATCTTAATACAAGAACATGTTATGTGAAGAAAACGTAGAAAAAAACAGTAAATTATCACATAAAACCGTAAAACAAGACAAACTTAGTATGTGAATATGTAAGAAGAAAAACCTATTATCAACATTTAGTTATCCTAGAAGAAACGGTAAAATGCTAAACTCATTACGAGAACATGTAGTAAGATAATGTTACAGTAAATTACTGTAAAATTTGAAATAAACAGCTAGTAAATGATTGTTGATTGAAAAAGTATTGCACTGAAACTATCGTAGAGTAAATAACATAACAGGTTATTAGAATAGTAAAACTAAACAGAAATAATACACACTCACCAAGTAAATGTTATGTTTGAATGCAAGCACGTATTGCGACTTATGCTGAAAAACCGGAAAATAACACCTGTAAATTATCGCAGAATAACGATAAACAGGAAAAGACAAGAAATGACACGAGAAAAAAAGTAAATACAGTGAAACGAACAGACGCACAAAACTCTCTCTCTCTCTCTCTCTCTCTCTCTCTCTCTCTCTCTCTCTCTCTCTCTCTCTCTCTCTCTCTTTAAATCCTATAGAAATAAACTAACAACGACCATAAGAACTGCCAAAGCAAATTACTATAAAAACAAACTGTCAAGTGAAGCAGGGGACTCCAAAAAGACCTGGTCTACTATAAATAGTCTACTCGCTAAAAAACAAGCGAAACTTCCTTCATCTTTTTTATTCAATGGTGATACCGTAACAGATTCTTTTAATGTAGCAAACGCTTTCAATAACTATTTCAGTAATATTGGCAACACGTTAGCCACGAACATCCCAGAGACCCAAACACCTTTTACCACTTATCCCCCGAATCGGTTCCATTTTCTTTCTACTTACGACCCACTACACTACCAGAAGTTAAGTCTGTCATTCTTAATATAAAAGCCTCTTCCCCGGGACATGATGACATTAGTATTAAAATAATTAAGGAATGTTGTGACCTAGTTTCTCCCTTTTTAGATTATATAATTAATACATCTTTTAAAGAGGGCTCTTTTCCAAGTCACCTGCAGATGACACGTGTTGTTCCAATCTTTAAGAAGGGAGACTCTTCATTACCACTTAATTACAGACCTATTTCCATCTTACCCAGCTTTAGCAAAAAAAAAAAAAAATGATGTCAGTAAGACTAATTAATTACCTGTCCAAACACTCACCCCTCACCTCCGTTCAGTATTGCTTCCGTCCTAAGTATTCTACTGAATTAGCACTTCACCATCTTTGTCAAAATATTTACAATGCTTTGGATGCAAAAAAAGTTCCAGATAACTGTGTTCTGTGATCTCACTAAAGCTTTTGACACCATTTCTCATAACAGTCTACTAGATAAATTGTTTGTTTATGGAATTCGCGGCAATGCGCATAATTGGTTCAAAAGTTACTTAGCACACAGGAAACAATGTACATCGTTTAACAATGTGTCATCGCCATTAGACCTCATCTTGACTATGCGGTTCAGTTCTGGTCACCTTACTATAGAATGGATATCAAAATGTTAGAATCGGTGCAGAGGAGGATGACTAAGATGATTCAGGGGTTGAGAAACTTGCCATACGAGGAAAGACTCAAGCAGTTAAACTTGCATTCTCTAGAAAGGCGAAGGGTGCGTGGAGACATGATCGAGGTTTATAAATGGATGAAGGGCTTTAATAAGGGAGACATTCATAAGGTTTTGTTGGTAAGAGAACCGGGTAGGACACGAAGTAATGGGTTTAAACTGGATAAATTCAGATTCAACAGGGACATAGGCAAAAATTGGTTTACTAACAGGGTGGTGAATGAGTGGAATAGGCTTAGCAGTTATGTGGTGAGTGCCAATACAATTGTCACATTCAAAAATAGACTAGATAAATTCATGGACAGCGATATTAGGTGGGGTTAGATACACGGGAGCTTAGGGTCAAAGGAGCTGCCTTGTACAGGCCTACCGGCCTCTTGTAGACTCCTGCATTCTTATGTTCTTATGTTCTTATACAGATACTGCATGTGGTGTGCCTCAGGGATCAATTCTTGGCCCGATTCTTTTCTTAATTTATATAAATGACATAATTCATAGCAGCAATAAATTAAAATTCCTTTTATTTGCCGACGATACCACAATTTTCATTCAAGGACATGATCTTGAAGATATAACAGACGCTTTAAATACTGAGCTTATCAATGTATCAAATTGGATCATGAGTAATAAATTAACATTAAATATTAACAAAACTAAGTTCATGATTTCTAGTCCACTCACGACTCAGCCAGTTCATACATCAATAAAAATTAATAATTTTGCATTAAATGTAGTTACTTATTTTAAATTTTTAGGTATAACTATCGATAATAAATTAACATGGAAACGACACATTGACATGGTAAAATCAAAGGTAGCCCTGCTAACGGCCGCAATATTCAGATTAAGAGATTCTCTCTAATATATCATCACCTTCTATACTGTTGTGCCATATGGGGAGGCGCCTATAACACCTTCATCGACAGCCTGATTATTTCACAAAAAAAAAACTCTTACGTGTTATGTTCTTTAAAGATGCTCATACAAATTGTATTTTTAGAGATTCTAGGTTGTTAAAGCTTCCCGATATTATATACCTTCAAACTAACCTATTTGTACACAAAGCTCTTCACTCTTTCCCTGTATACCCTGGCTTTACTGTGATGCCCCGCTCTGTGCCCCGTAGAACTCATCAATTGCGTCCACCTTTATGCAGGACCACACACGCCCAGCAGAGTGTTCTGTCACGGGGATCAAAAAGCTGGAATAACTTGCCTCAGTCCCTTCTAAATAATGATAATCAAGTCTCATTTAAAAGAAATTTATTTTCATTGTTACATGGTATTTATACTTAATATTTTTCAGTGAAATATATACCTTAACTACCTCACATTAAGGCATGTTAAGGAGTGCTTGCTATGCTTTCCCCCTATCCTTCTCCTTCCCCCTTTCCCTCCCTTCTCTACTGCTACTACCACTGCTACTACTGCTACTACTACTACTACTACTACTACTACTACTACTATTAGAATATGTAATAGTAATGTTCAGGATCAGTATCACTATTATAATTTTATTATCACTATTATTATTATTATTATTATTATTATTATTATTATTATTATTATTATTATTATTATTATTATTATTATTATTATTATTATGCGTTACTACTGTCACTATTATCATGTTTATCATTAGTATCATGTCTATCATTATTATGTCTATCATTATTATCATGTCTCATTATTATCATGTCTGTCATTATTATTAATTTTTTTTTATTGTCATTATCATTATTATTAGTAATATTGTTATGAAACTATTATTACTGTTAGTAGTATTTTTGTTGCTATTGTTATTGTTATTATTATTATTAGTATTATCACTTTGTTCTGTTAATCAGGAACAAAAGCCTATTTTCATTAATTTTGTATTGGGGTGCACATGTATATAGCATGCATTCTGAGTTAGCCATACTTAATTTTTTTGCAATCTTTAATATATTTTGAGAGATATATATATATATATATATATATATATATACCTTATATATATTATATATAGATATATATATATATATATATATATATATATATATATATATATATATATATATATATATATATATATATATATATATATATATATATATATATATATATATATATATATATATATATATATATATATATATATATATATATATATATATATATATATATATATATATATATATATATATATATATATATATATATATATATATATATATATATATATATATATATATATATATATATAACATGTAGTCCATAAGAGAGCTACGGCTCAATGGACTAGTGGCTTTTAAAGACAATGTGTAAAATAATCTATGTAACTACCTTGAGGCCAATCAATCAATCAATCAATCAATCAATCAATCTCTCTCTCTCTCTCTCTCTCTCTCTCTCTCTCTCTCTCTCTCTCTCTCTCTCTCTCTCTCTCTCTCTCTCTCTCTCTCTCTTGTTTCCATTTCTCCTCACATTTGATTCTCCTCACTCTCTACATTGGCTCTCATCTCGCCTTTCTCTTCTCTCTTCCATCACTCCGCCTCTTCCTCCTCCTGCCGTGAGGGAGGTCTTAGCACTGTCATGATCGTCTGTAAGGCGTTCGAATCAGCGGATCGTCGTTTGGATAGAACTTTTATCCAAAAACTTAGGTTTGTCCTCGTTATTACGCGCCCAGGGGGAAGAAGATTTACATAGATTTACATAGAAAATCAGACCACACAGACCCCATGGTCCAGACTTGGTGGTGTGTCCTTAAACCTAAGTGATTTTACATTAATCAGAAGACTCCAAAACGTTGCATTTCTACTCTAGTTGATATTAAGTTGAAGGAAGTGACGGTCGAGCTTATTTTTGAAGGAGTCAATCGTGTTACACTGGACCACTGATGATGGGAGCTTATTCCATTCTCGCACTACAACGTTGGTGAAGAAAAATTTGGTGCAGTCTGAATTTACTTGTCTACATCTGAGTTTTACGCCATTGTTCCTCGTGCGCAAAGTGTCATCGATCATAAACAATGTTGATCTGTCTACATTCGTGAAACCATTAAGTATTTTAAAACATTCGATCAGTTTTCCTCGGAGGCGACGTTTCTCAAGAGAGAACATGTTAAGGGTAGAAAGCCTTTCTTCGTAGGATTTGTTGCGCAAGGAAGGGATAATTTTCGTTGCCCGACGCTGAACACCTTCTAATTTAGCAATATCCTTTGCATGGTGGGGAGACCAAAACTGTACCGCATATTCCAAGTGGGGTCTGACTAAACTGTTGTAGAGCGAGTATTACATCTTTATTCTTAAATAAAAGTTTCTTTTAATGAAGCCCAACATTCTGTTCGCTTTATTTGCTGCATCGATGCATTGCTGTGAGAATTTGAGGTTTGACGCGATTTTGACCCCCAAGTCCTTGACGCATTGAACGCTTTTGAGTTTAACGCCGCGCATTTCGTAATCAAACTTCTTATTCCTCGTTCCAACTTGAAGGACCTGGCACTTGTCTACGTTAAAGGGCATCTCCCATCTATCCGACCAAGATGAAATTTTGTGCAAATCCTCTTGGAGGCTTTGCCTGTCTTCGTCAGTGAGAACCGAGTTACCAATCTTTGTGTCGTCTGCAAATTTACTAATGCGGTTATTGAGTCCAACATCCACGTCGTTGATGTAAATAATGAAGAGCACTGGGCCAAGAACCGAGCCCTGAGGGACGCCACTAGTGACCGGCGCCCACTCTGAGTTAAATCCGTCAATCACTACTCTTTGTTGTCTGTTGCTCAACCAATTTGCGATCCATTGGTTTACCTGACCGTCAATACCTATTTGCTTTAATTTGTAAAGTAATTTATGATGCGGGACTTTATCAAACGCTTTCTGGAAATCAAGATAGACAACGTCCAGTGATTTGGTTACGTCATAAACAGTGAAGAGGTCGTTATAAAAGGTTAATAGATTTGATAGGCAGGATCTTTTGTTTCGGAAGCCATGTTGTGAGTCCCCAATTAATGAGTGGCTTTCAAGGTAACTCACAATTTTGTCTCTAATTATGCCCTCAAGTAGCTTACCTACAACCGAAGTTAGACTAATGGGCCTGTAATTACCTGGTACTTTTTTGTCTCCTTTCTTAAAAATCGGTGTCACGTTAGCCTTTTTCCAATCTGAAGGGACAATGCCTTGTCGCAAGGACATATTGAATACGGTTGTGAGGGAGGAGAGTATTTCGCTCTTTGTTTCTTTCAGCAGAGTTGGATATACTTTATCAGGTCCAGGACTTTTATTTGTTTTAAGTGATTTGAGGGCTTTAAGGACTTCATCGGGTTTTATTTCAAAGTTAGACAATGCATGCTCGGGATTTACATTAGTACTGGTGTTGGTGGTGGTGGTGGGAGGACTGTTATTATTAAACACCGAGGAAAAGTAATTATTTAATAGGTTTGCAACGTGTTGGCTGTCAGTCACTAGTGCACCGTCGCTGTTTGTTAAAGGTCCAATTCCACTTCTGATCGCCTTTCTGTTGTTTATGTAACTGAAGAAGGATTTCGGATTATTTTTACAGTTGGCTGCAATATTTTCTTCATATCTACGCTTTGCCTGAAGAGGAGGAGGAGGAGGAGGAGTCGATGATGTAGAAACCTGAGTAAAGGAAGAGGTATTGAAGGACAGGTCGAACTTATGAGAAGAACACGGACGAGGACGAGGACGAGGAGGAGGAAACAAGGACCCATTGAAAGGCGGCCAAGATGAAGCCTATTGGCTCACTACGAGGCCGCCCTCTCCAGTACTGTGATCTGTTCGACAGTCACTTGGTGCCTCCAGAGCAGATCAAGCCAAGATGAAGCCTATTGACTCACTACGAGGCCGCCCTCTCCAGTACTGTAATCTGTTCGACAGTCACTTGGTGCCTCCAGAGCAGATCAAGCCAAGATGAAGCCTATTGGCTCATTACGAGGCCGCCCTCTCCAGTACTGTGATCTGTTCGACAGTCACTTGGTGCCTCCAGAGCAGATCAGAGCACTTTGGTGCGCACGTTCTGTTTACGCTTGATTCGCGAAGTAGCGGTAGATGCGATTTTTCAAAGAAGTTGATGGTTTCTGAATTTAAGACTTCAGCAGGGAGGTTGTTCCATTGACTCATGATTTGGTTTGAAAAGAAATGCCTAGCAATGTCTGTATTGCCTCGCTTCACTTGACTGGATAAACCGTTGTTTCTAGTTCATGGGATGGTTTGTAACAAAAAAAATGGAGTGGTCGACGTTACTGAAGTTCTTCAAATACTTGAAGATTCATATTCTCGCGTAAGCGTCTCTTTTCCAGTGAAATTCGTTTATTCGGTGGAGGAGGAGGAGGAGTAGGAGGAGGAGGAGGAGGAGGAAAATGCGGGCGTGAGGGATACCCAAGAAAGACATTTGAATAGTGAAATATCAGCATTCAAATGTACGTTGTGAGGGAGAGATTTTGCGACAGAGAGAGAAAGCCGCCCCGACACACCCCGCGGCTCGAGGCTTTACTCGGCGTGTTTCGAGGTGTCTTAGAAGCTTTGAAGAACTTGCTCGCCTTAAAGATTCCTCCGGCAGTTGAAATATTAGTCTAGACCTTTTTTGTGTGATTAGGCTTTATATGGTAGTGGCGCTGCTGGTAGAAGAAATATTAGTAGTAGTTGTAGTAGTAGTAGTAGTAGTAGTAGTAGTAGTAATATTAGTAGTAGTAGTAGTTGTAGTAGAAGTAGTAGTAGCAATATCATCCCCATTATAATTTTTTTAATTATATTCATTAATGTTCCTTTTCTTTCAAAATATTATATTATTCCCCTTTCTCTCTCTTCCTTTGCATCTGCTTGGCTTTTGTGTCTCCTTTTTCTTCTTCCTCCAGCTGTTTTTTTCTTTCACTTTGATCATTACTTATTTTCCTTTTCAAGTCTTTCTGCTTTTTGTGTGCTCGCCCGCACACCCGAACGCGGAGAGAGAGAGAGAGAGAGAGAGAGAGAGAGAGAGAGAGAGAGAGAGAGAGAGAGAGAGAGAGAGAGAGAGAGAGAGAGAGAGAGAGAGAGAGAGAGAGAGAGAGAGAGAGATATTGCCGGTTGAACTGATGGTTACTGGTAAGTCATAGTTAAATGTTACATCGATGTCATTTTCTTTTCTACAGCAAAGGAGGCAGCTCAAGGGCAAAAAAAGTAATAATGAGACAAAAAATCCCGCTAAGCACCCCCTGATGAGTGAGAACATAACATAAGAACATAAGAACGCAGGAGTCTACAAGAGGCCGGTAGGCCTGTACAAGGCAGCTCCTTTGACCCTAGGCTCCCGTGTATCTAACCCCACCTAATATCGCTGTCCATGAACTTTAGTCTATTTTTGAAAGTGACAATTGTATTGGCACTCACCACATGACTGCTAAGCCTATTCCACTTATCCACCACCCTGTTAGTAAACCAATTTTTGCCTATGTCCCTGTTGAATCTGGATTTATCCAGTTTAAACCCATTACTTCGTGTCCTACCCGGTTCTCTTACCAACAAAACCTTATGAATGTCTCCCTTATTAAAGCCCTTCATCCATTTATAAACCTCGATCATGTCTCCACGTACTCTTCGCCTTTCTAGAGAATGCAAGTTTAACTGTTTGAGTCTTCCCTCGTATGGCAAGTTTTTCAACCCCTGAATCATCTTAGTCATCCTCCTCTGCACCGATTCTAACATTTTGATATCCATTCTATAGTAAGGTGACCAGAACTGAACCGCATAGTCAAGATGAGGTCTAACTAATGCTAGATAGAGTTTGAGGAAGACTTCGGGGCTTCTGTTGCTTACGCTCCTTGAAATAAATCCCAGTACCCTATTAACTCGATTTCTAGCTTGAATGCATTGTGCCCTTGGACGGAGATCAGAGCTCACTAAGACCCCTAAATCCCTCTCGCACCCAGACCTACTTATGAGAGTGTCATTTAAGCAATAGTTATGTGAGGGGTTGTTCCTACCTACACTTAGAATACTGCACTTCCCTACATTGAACTCCATTTATCCGCCCAGTCATACAATCTGTTGAGTTCACCTTGGAGAATACTAGCGTCCTGATCCGACTCAATTACTCTACCGATCTTGGTATCATCTGCAAATTTACTAACATCACTACTAATTCCTGTATCTAAGTCATTGATATAAATAATAAACAAAAGTGGACCTAATACCGAACCTTGTGGGACCCCACTCGTAACACATCCGTGAGCCTGTAATTTAGTGAGAGGCGGTGCAACATGACGACACCTATTACAGCCTCGCTACCAGTGCCTGTTTATGTTTTAGCGAAGTCTACCCCAAAGTTGCTCCTACGAGTGCCGTAATCATCCACATTTGGCACCTAAGCCTGTTTTTGCCAGTTATATCTGCGTCTCAAACATCCTCTCCTAAAGTACCATAAAGGAAACCCAAAAAAAAGCTCGCTACTCGCTGCTCCTGTAAAGACTCAGAAGAGGTTTGCGAAAGAGCAGTTAGTTACGTGAGAAGAGGTGTCCTGATACCTTCCTCTTGAATGAGTTCAAGCCGTAGGCAGGAGGAAATACAGATGAAGGAAGATCGTTCCAGAAATTACCAGCGTGAGGGATAAAAGAGTGAAGATGCTCGTTAACTCTTGCATAAGGGCTTTGGACAGTGGGATGAGCATGAGTAGAAAGTCGTGTGTGGCGGGGCCGCATAAAAGGTGGAAGGCATGCAGTTAGCAAGTTCAGAAGAGCAGTGAGCGTGAAAATATCGATAGAAGATAGAAAAGGAGGCAACATGGCGGCGGAATTTGAGAGGTAGAAGACTATCAGTACAAAGGAACACAAAGAAATAACAAACAACAGCAGACCTGCTGGTCCTTACGAGGTTGTTTGTGACAAGCTACACTAACTATCTAATCAAAGGTGGAAGATGAAGGACAGCAAAGGCGAAGGCTCCTCCCCACCCCCCCATCCCTCCAGCCAAAGCTGGCAGGAAAGGAAAAAGAACCATGCAGCATGGAAAAACTGCATGGAATTTATGTAGGAAAGAGGAAAGAACTACCATTACTGCTACCACTAACCGGGCGATAAAAGCGGACAAGGACACCAGTATTCGAAAGAACTTAACGTTATTACGACAATGAGTAATATCTTAGTTGCTGGTTGGATTCAAAACACTTGTCCAATCTATTCTTGAAGGCCGTAACTGTTGTACTATCAACGACATCACAAGGTAGAGAGTTCCAAACATTAACAACTCGATTGATGAAGAAGTGTTTAGCTTCGTGCGACGATAATCTTTTACCACTTATCTTCAAATTGTGATTTCTTCTTGTTCTATTTGAGCGATCAATTGTAAAGTAATCTTCCGCATTAATATCACTGAATCCTTTGAACATTTTAAACACTTCTATTAGATCGCCTCGCATTCTTCGTTTTGATAGGCTGAATAAATTTACTTCTTTAAGCCTATGTTCATATGACAAATTTCTCAACCTAGGAATCATTTTTGTTACTCTTGTTATAGTAGGATATCAATGTATTATTATTATTTAATATCACCACGAATTAGGCATACAATTGTCAATGGAAAAACCCCACGACAGATAGATCACGCCACCTTATAAGAATGTCGTCCGTCAGTGTTTACCGTCTCAGTTTTGTATACTTAGCACTCCGATGGTGCGTGGAGGTCACCTTGACATACGTGACCAATTGTAACAATTATTTTCCAACCTGTAACTCGCGACTCCTTCACGAGAGTCCGACTGACACACAACGACAGTCGCTCTCGCTTCGTCGCTTCTTGTACATAAAGGCTACGAATATAATTCGCCTTAAGGAAGCTAAAGTCTTAATCAACACCCTTTAAACGCCCCCCGACAAGCCCGTTACATTTGGTTGGCAGCGGTCACCCCGCGCCTGTGCCTTCGCTACCTCGTTCTCCTCCAAGCCACGAGAACTCACCAACAAAACTCCGGGGACAGGCGTACAAGGGAAGAAGGAGTCAACGCACCTGCCGTCCGCGGCAACGCACCAGCCGTCCGCGGCAACGCACCTGCTGTCCGCGGCAACGCACCAGCCGTCCGCGGCATCTCACAAGGCGCCCACCTACGTGCAACTCACAAGGCGCCAGCTACAAGCATCTCACACAGCGCCCACCTACGTGCAACTCACAAGGCGCCAGCTACAAGCATCTCACAAGTCGCCACCTACGTGCAACTCACAAGGCGCCAGCTACAAGCATCTCACAAGTCGCCACCTACGTGCAACTCACAAGGCGCCAGCTACAAGCATCTCCCAAGTCGCCACCTACGTGCAACTCACAAGGCGCCAGCTACAAGCATCTCACAAGTCGCCACCTACGTGCAACTCACAAGGCGCCAGCTACAAGCATCTCCCAAGTCGCCACCTACGTGCAACTCACAAGGCGCCAGCTACAAGCATCTCCCAAGTCGCCACCTACGTGCAACTCACAAGGCGCCAGCTACAAGCATCTCCCAAGTCGCCACCTACGTGCAACTCACATGGCGCCAGCTACAAGCATCTCACAAGTCGCCACCTACGTGCAACTCACACGCCGCCAGCTACAAGCATCTCACAAGTCGCCACCTACGTGCAACTCACAAGGCGCCATCTACAAGCCTCGAGCACACCAGCTATAAGCAACTCTACAGGCGTCCAGCCTACAAGCCTCGAGCACACCAGCTACAAGCCTACAGGCTCTACAGCCTACAAGCCTCGAGCACACCAGCTTCAAGCAACTCTACAGGCGTCAAGCCTACAAGCCCCGAGCACACCCACAGGCCTACGCAGCCGATAGCGAGGGCCACAATCTACAAGCCGCTCCCCCGCTTCAAGCCAGCACTGCTACGTACCCTGCAAGCCACTCCACGATACGGCAGAGGTATTCACACCTGCAACGAGGAGGCACGGCCCGCTGACCTTTGGGACACCCTGCATGCACCTCGCTACACAGCTGGCGGCACCACCTAAGCTGCCGGGAGCATCGGCCCAAACCTCTTCCGGCAAACAGTCAGCAAGGGTACCCGCGGACATCTCCCGGTGACTGCAAGCTGTTCCCACTACCGTTTCTTGCAAGGCGTCTTCTCAAGAGGTTACACACCCAAGTCGTCTTGTCTGCCACCGCCGCCCATCTCTTACTATAACAAGGACGACGCGGCCATCATACGTCTGGCGGCAGTGTACCAGCTCCCAGCCGCGCACCGCGGCCGCTCATTTTGCTGGGTCAGCAGTTTTTCAACCTCCATTGCGAGTCCTCCGATGTCAGCCCATCCCTCACCTCTCACCGCCGCTGTGGCCGCGGCCGAGGTTTCCTGACGCGCCTACAACGACTGCACGTCACCCAGGGCATCACAGGCCGTCGCCCTCTCCACTACATCTGCTGATTAATCTTGGTATATGTGGATATTCCATTCTTGTCCAAATTTGCCGACTCGGCTCATTTTCATTATTATCCGTGCAGAGGCACGGTTTTTTTTATTTCTGTGTTCCTAACACTGTTCTTCAGTCATAATTGTGAGAGTAACGTTCATTCGCATACGATATTGATTCTTTCTTATTGTTTGCTAGCGAGTCTATTGAGTATAGTGTGAGTTCCCTGATCAAATTTAATCTTCATCAGTGTGCCCTGCCTCCGTTTTCTTTTCACCGCTCGAGAGAAAACGTGAGCTTCAATGGTATACTCACTTAACATACCACTTTGTTTATATAGTTATTCTTTCTATATATACCCATATCATTAGGGCATTCCATTATAGCCTTAACTTCTATTACGTCTATACAGGCACCTTGCTAGCCATTCTTTCTTACTTTTTAGGGTTTTCAATGCAAACTATTCATTCCTACACGTTCCGTTTATTGGTTCATATTTACAGCTATCAACATATGCTCCTATTTTGTAAATGATTTACACCATAGTATGAACAAAGACACTCGCTAAACTCGGCGACACCTTTAACCAGTTGGCTCGTCCTTCAAGTGAAGAGGGACTGGAACACGATACCACAACCGGTGAATTTACTAAGGTAATCTTATGTTCAGGCACTCATTATTTATCAATTACAGGCCGCAGAATTCGTTCACCCCCGGGTTCGTCTGCATACTTACAACCCACTCAAGGTTCAAGGACACCCTCACCAGCATCCCCTCGCACCAGCCGCAGTATTACAGGCTCAAAGTAAGGTCTCTCTCACCTGTAGTTTTTGCAAACAATCAGGACATTCTGAACATTCTTGTTTCGCGAAACGTAGGGAATCAACACATTCGAGACGGGGCTCAGATAGGAGGTCAGGAGGTTACAGGGGCGGGCATCATTCATCACACAGGAACCCTAGGCCAAACCATCAGCGGAAGCCTGCCTTCTGCCATATCCATGGGAATTGTTTTCATGATTCAGACAGTTGTTCTGCAATACAAAAGGCCAAGGAGGAACAGAGGTACAAGTCCTCAGCGGACAGTAAACCACACTCCTCTTCTCAGAATAAAAATAAATGACTTCGTGACAGCCCCGAGGCGTACATCCAAGTGTCCCTTAAGGAAAATACTAATTGGGAGCAACTTGACTCCGTCATTGCCGCCTTGGGACGGACAAGCATAATTGCCCTCCCTTGCAAGGTGGGCAACACTTCACTCACCTTAGCGGTTGACTCAGGTGCCACAGTCAATGTCATATCCGACTCCGCTTACAGGTCACTGACACGACAAGCGAGTGGGGAAAATTTGGCCGCTCCAAGAGAACGGCCTGACTGTGGTAGGCGTGACGGGCACCACTTTGGGAATCCTTGGGCGAGTACCGCTAACAGTCAGCTTACATGAAAAAGTATGTCCCTTTCGAGATTTCTTTTATGTCTCTAGCAGGTTTGCTTTACCTGTGGATGGGATCTTAGGATTAAACGCCATGAAAAACCTGCACATAACCATAAACCCTGAAAACAACGCGATCGTGTATCAAGGCCAACGCATACAGGGGATGGTCAATCCATCACCTCTGTCAACTGTAATCTCACCCTCAGAGGTGGAAAATGACCAACCCACCACAGACTCAGGGGCTGCCACCGCCCAAGTGTCCCTCTACGGTCAAACCACACGAAACCATTGCAGACTTGTGGCGGACAGTAACGGCAGTCGTAGAAGGTCCTCATATAGTTCCGGATCGTGCTGCAAAACTTGTTAAAACCGTTTGCCTAACGCCCTCCGGCGGGCAGTGATGTGTATCGACGGAGTTCCTCACGTACACCGCGTGACGGTGGAGGTAACTTTTGCAACAGTCCAGGAGGGAGGTTTTGCAGAGGCATTGGTAATAAACACGTCTGGATCCCCTCTATCCTTAAAACACGGTGTTCGATTATGCCAGTGTCTAGTGTATGGGAGAAATGTCGCCCCGGAACCAGCTGAATACTTTTCAGCCCAAGTCTCAGGCATAACCTCGGCGTGTCAGGCTTCTCCCGAACAAGACACAGCTAATTTAGAGGCGTTCCTAAAAGTTGCACACTATTCCGAAATTAAGCCAACCTTAGTCCAGCTTCTGGAACATTATCGGGGGGCGCTTGCTCTACCAGGCGAGCCGCTTGGAGTTACGCAGTGTGCTGAACACCACATTAAGTTAAAACCCAATACAAATCCTGTATATATCAATGCGTACAAGCTCCCCCACAGTCAGAGGGAGGGGGTGCAACAACTTATCTATGAAATGTTAGAAACAGGTGTCATCAAAGAATAGAATTAAACGTGGAATTCGCCCTTGTTCCTGGTTCCAAAGAAAGACGGCTCTTATCGTCCTGTGATTGATTTCCGGCGTGTGAACACCGCGACCGTGGATGATCATTTTCCGCTTCCCGTTCTTAGAGATCTTCTGATGTGTCTCGGTAGAGGAAATAAAGTCTTTACGAGTCTTGATCTGGTCAGTGGCTACTGGCAACTGCCCATGGCCCCCGAGTCACGTGAAATAACGGCTTTCAGCACGCCTCATGGCCACTATGAGTGGACGAGGATGCCGTTCGGGCTCAAAGGAGCTCCCTTGACTTTCCAAAGGACAATGAACAGTATTTTTGGTGACTTGCTGGGCAACTCTGTCTATGTGTATTTAGACGACATCATCATAGCAAGTAAAGACGTGCATGCACACATGGAAACACTAAAAGCAGTCCTACACAGACTTCAAGAGGTCGGATTAAAGCTCAAAATCACCAAATGTGAATTTTTAAAGCCTCGGATCAAGTTCTTGGGGCATGTCGTGGACGAATTCGGCATCCATACAGTGGACGACAAAATAAAGGCTATTGCCGAGTTCCCTCAGCCTACGTCTTCGGACAGGGTACGGTCTTTCTTGGGTGTCGCAGGTTATTACAGGCCTTTCATTAAGGACTTCGCAGCTCGCGCGAGTCCCCTAACCCATCTTTTAAAGAAAGACGTACCATTTCAGTGGCTCCCAGCTCAACAAACGAGTTTTGAGGATTTAAAGAAAGCGCTTACACAGGCGCCGGTCCTTGTCTTTCCGGATTTCAAGGACCCCTTTCAGCTTTTTACCGACGCTTCGGCTAGTGGAGTAGGAGCCGCTCTGATGCAAACAGATAAGTCCGGCAAAAAAGCATGTGATAGCGTTCGCCAGTCGAGTACTTACAGCTCCGGAAAAGAACTATTCTGTTACCCACCTAAAGGCTCTTGCCATTGTGTGGGCTCTGAAGCATTTTCGAGACATAGTGATGGGGTACAAAATTGTGGTGTATACGGACCACGCGGCCATAACTGATCTTTTCAAGGGAAAAAACCTACACGGTCGTCTGGCAAGATGGTTCTTAACGATCAACATATAATCCGGAGATAAAATACATCACCGGAAAACAAATGTGGTCGCAGATGCCTTATCTCGGAATATTCCGATAGGCGCGATTACCACCCCAGAGGTCATCCACAACTTCACTTCACCTGAGCTACACACTGCTCAGCGAGACCACCCTGTGTGGAAGGGATTAATTTACGCCCAATCAAACCTTCCTGAATTGCCAGTTCCCTTTTCACAATTCTTCCTATCAGAGGACAACCTCCTTTGTAGGTCATGGCCAACCAAACCGGTACCTTTAGAACAACTGGTCATCCCAGACAAATACGTCCCCGTGACGCTTTAAGCTGGTCCATGACACACCCATTGCGGGTCACCCAGGAAGAGACAAGACGCTATCTGTCACCAGACGAAAATTCTACTGGCCCACATTACGGGTTGATGTAGAAAAACATGTCGCACATTGCGTCGTTTGTGCTAAGCACAAGGGATCCGTCAAAGGGCCAGCACCTATGTTGCAATACCCAGTACCAGAGGCGCCATGGGATGTTGTTAATATAGACTTATTACTGCTCCCCCAGAGCCAACATGGCTCGCGCTACTTATTGGTGTACGTCGACCAGTTCTCTAGGTTTCTAGTTCTAGCGCCTCTCAAGGACAAGACAGCCACACGCGTGGCTCATGCCCTCGTGACTCACGTGTTGTGTCCACATTCGTCTCCTCGAATTCTTTTGAGTGACAATGGCACCGAGTTTAGGAACTCAGTATTGAGCGAAATATGCGCTCAGTTTAACATCACGCAATCCTTCATCACAGCTTACCACCCAGCTGCTAATGGGTTGGCGGAGAGGGCTAAAAGGAAAATGTTACAGGTCCTCAGGCCTATCGTGAACGATCTCCACGATAATTGGGAGGATTGGCTATCGCATATAGCCGCTTCCATAAATACGTCGGTAAACGACTCTACAGGGAAGTCTCCCTACTACATCTTGTATGGGGTGGAGAAACGTCTTCCGTACGACTTCCTAACAACCCCACAGCAACCTCTCTACAACATTGATAGGTACGCACAACAGCAGATGCATATGTTTTCCAAGATACACTCAGAAGTTAGGTGTACGTTAAAAGCTACGAAGGTTGAAATGATGTCAAAACAACACAAACAGGCCGTCCCGGTGAATTTCAAAGAGGGTGACACAGTCATGATTAAGCAAGCTGTAAGGAGTTCGAAACTGGGGGCTAAATTTGTGGGTCCTTACCGAGTTGTTCGGAATGTCAGGGGTAATCGGTTCGAGGTTCTCGAGTCGAATAGTGGAGTCAGTCTAGAAGTTCACAGTGATCGTCTGAAAGTAATTCCCTCACCTTTGGACCTTGATATTGGTACTTCCCCCTCAGAGTCAAATGTTCAACAAGATAATCCCAACACCCATAGCTATAACTTGAGACCACGGGTTTAAATACTTCATTCCCACCGCTTTCAGATCATGATGTTGCGTTTTCTGACCATCTTGTTGTCCCTCGGCTCCCTGCTTGCAACAACACCCATCCACCTGAAGCCTGGTGCCCTCACGGCACACATAGGAGAGGTCTTCCTCATAGAAGATGTGCTCCTCGTAAAATATCCATATACTTCCTTGACCAACACCACGGACACACTCAGGATAGTCTCAGAAAAACTACTCGGCATGGCAGACGCCATACGGGCTACCAAGACTAGGGAATCAAAGGCACCTTCTAGTACCAACTCTCTGACTCTTTTTCAACTACTGGAGGATAGGATTCTGTTCTTACGGGGAAAGGTTGATGAGGTAAACATGGATTATAGTTCTCACCAGTTCACTCGGGTAAAGAGGGGTTGCTCAACATCGTTGGGTCCGCCTCAAAGTTCCTCTTCGGTACGGCGACCGACGGGGACGTTCGCGATTTGCGGGACCACTACGCTCATGTACTTTCCTTTGCTGCTCGAAATCGCAGGGTGATCAACGCCAATTGTAGGAAACTTGCGCAATTGCATACTAACATTGCGGTACTGCTAGAGCAGACAAATAAGATGGTAGAGGTTATCAACATAGTTGTCAAACAGATCGACCAGGTGAATCAGTTTCTCCTCCTAGATCAGGCCTTGCATGTATTGGAAAACGTCATTAACTCCGTCGCAACGGCAAATCAGCAGGTTATTAGCAACGTGGTTGACGCAGCGCACGGTAGAGTCACACCTGCCTTGTTCCCTCTACACGATTTGAGGACGACTGTCCAGATCAGGTATCAAAATGATAGCCTAACACCTTTATTCACCCGGACGCGGGTCAATATTTTACTTGATTGAGTCCAGCCTCACCCATGTTCCGTTTCAGACGGCGGACGTGTTTGAGGCACACGAAATTGTCCCGTTCCCTTTTTCTGCAAAGGACAGTGTGTTGGCCCTGGACACGTCCCCGTCTCTTGTTCTAATCGCGAAGGATTTCGCTCTGTATTCAACGGGTAGCTACTCACTCTTGCAGTATTACAAGGAGACAGTCTTCAGGCGATTCTATTGCTCTGCGTCTCTCTTTGCCTTCCTTCCAGTTCGGGGAGGGGTATGCGAGATCGCCCTCACCCGCGTGAACGCGTCTGACGCTCTTTCCCTGTGCCCCTACAAGCAGCTACCACCAACGCCTGGTTTCCATAAGAACTTTCAGGGTCTGCATTATTTTTATTTCCCTCAGTCATTCTATGTATCGGTCATCTGCCCGTTGGGTACCACTTATCAACGGGTTACTGGTCACTATGCCATAGCGGAAGCATGCTATATCCGCTCCACTAACATAACTACGTACCCGTCCCTGATCCGTCTGGTTTTCACGGCCAATATTTCCCATCGAGTGTTTCCTCTACGGTCTCTCGATGACATTCATTTCTCCAGCATCTCGTGTGTGACTAATTCCCTTAATGCATTGTCTTTCGCGAACAAACAGAGTTTGCGGAAACCCTGGAGGAAACGCTGCCTGATTATTTGCATCTCCCTACCTGTACCCTGGATTTTTTGTACCAATGTTTCTGATGTTCGTCAGTCTCGTCGTCATGTGCTACCTTATTAGGAGAAACTCTGTCCTGCACGATTATTTGGTTGTGCAGACGCGGCGACTGGATGCCGGGAGGCCACTGGCAAGAGTAGTTTTCCTTTTCTCAGACAAGTCAGGGGACAGAAACCTGGCTGCTCCTATACTTAACATTGTGCTGTGTTTCACTACTGTATTTTTTTGGGAGCTAGATCAACGTTTCATTGTCTGTAACTATGCCAGTTGATAGTTTCTTTTACATGTGTCCTTATATTTATCTTTTGAGAGGTTTCTTATGTTTCATGTCACACACGTTGTGGTTTCCCTCTCCCTATTTATATTATATTTCCACATCTGTTCTTACATAGCCAGTGTTTTAATATAATTGTATCATGGGCAGTCTGCTTGACAAACTCCCGCTATGTATGTTCATGGTACCTAGACTGCTATTTCGATTTTTATATATCGCGAGGTCGCGATCACTGGTAGGTGACCGAGCAGTGTTATAGTAGGATATCAATGTATTATTATTATTTAATATCACCACGAATTAGGCATACAATTGTCAATGGAAAAACCCCACGACAGATAGATCACGCCACCTTATATTTGTTTACCGTCTCAGTTTTGTATACTTAGCACTCCGATGGTGCGTGGAGGTCACCTTGACATACGTGACCAATTGTAACAATTATTTTCCAACCTGTAACTCGCGACTCCTTCACGAGAGTCCGACTGACACACAACGACAGTCGCTCTCGCTCCGTCGCTTCTTGTACATAAAGGCTACGAATATAATTCGCCTTAAGGAAGCTGAAGTCTTAATCAACACCCTTTAAACGCCCCCCGACAAGCCCGTTACACTCTTCGTTGGACCCGTTCCAACTTTTCTATGTCTTTTCTGTAGTAGGGAGACCAAAACTGGACACAGTACTCTAGACGGGTCGAACCAACGAATTATACAGTTTTAATATTACTTTTTTCCGATTTATTATTAAAGACTCGTCCGATGAAACCAACCAATTTGTTTGCAGTTTTAACTACCTCTGAACAATGCTGACCGGGCTTTAAATCGCTTGATATAGTGATTCCAAGATCCTTTTCTTTACTTACTGCAGAAAGTTGTTGGCCATTCATTACGTACCGAACGCGATTGTTATTTTTTCCGATGTGCAACACTTTACATTTCTCAACGTTAAATTTCATTTGCCATTGATTGGCCCAACGTGCAAGTCGATCTATATCTGATTGTAAAGCTTCTTCGTCGAGTATCGCAGTTACTTTACTAGCAATTTTTGTCATCAGCAAATTTTGATACTTTGCAAGTGAGCCCATCATCGATATCATTAACATAAATTAAGAAGAGCATGGGGCCAAGCACTGATCCTTGAGGTACGCCGCTTTTGACATCGAGCCAGTTAGATGTAACACCGTTTAGAACTACTCTCTGTTTCCGCTCAGAGAGCCAGTCCGCAAGCCAATTGTGAATGTTACCGAGATACCGTGCGCCAGTAGTTTGCTGAGCAATCGTTGGTGGGGTACCTTATCAAATGCCTTTTGAAAATCCAGATATATGATATCTACTGATCTGCTTTCATCGAACACCTCAAAAATATAGTGAACAAAATCAAGTAAGTTAGTCAAACACGAACGTTTACTACAGAAGCCATGTTGCGAATTATTTATTATATTATTTTCTTCGAAGAATTTCACCATATTGTCGCGAATGATAGTCTCCATTAACTTACAAACAATAGATGTCAGGCTAATTGGTCGATAGTTTCCTGGATGAGACTTGTCCCCCTTTTTGAAAATTGGTGTGACATTTGCAAGTTTCCAATCCGACGGAACTTTTCCAGCTGTTAAAGATTTATTGAATATGATGGAGAGCGGTTTACAAATTTGATGTTTGATTTATTTTAAGACCCTAGGGGTAATTTTGTCTGGACCAGGAGCTTTGCTTACTTTAATCTTTTCAATTGTGCGTAAAATGTCACTTTCTACGATGAGCACGCAACTTAACATCTTTTCGGTCCTTCTAACCTCCGGCGGTTGAGGTGATAAACAATCTTCGTCGGTAAATATGGATGCGAAAAAGTTATTTAGGATTGTAGCCATTTCATTTTCATCGTTCGTGTGGTTACCATTTTCATTAGCAAGCGGTCCGATACCACAAGTGAGTGACTTTTTTATTATTTACATAGCTGAAAAATTCTTTAGGATTAGATTTACTTGTTTCCGCTATATATTCTTCAAGATTTTTCTTGCTTCGTTTTATTAATTTCTTGGTTTCGCGCCGAAATCTGTCCAACTCTAGTTTGTCAGCCTCGCTCTGAGATGGTATGTATCTACTGTATACGCGTTTTTTAAGAGATGGGCTATTTAGAATTTCGTTATTCCACCATTTGGGTTTCTTCCTAGAAGCTGAACGTCTGTTACGATAGGGTACGCATATGCTTAGGGCATTGTTCAATATTGTGGTGAAGGCCCCCCAAGATTTATCAATATCTGTTTCCGCCGTGATTTCAGTCCAGTCAGAATTATTTAGAATTGATCGGAGTCTTACGAAATTCGCTCTCTGATAATCAGGCACCTTTTCTTTACTAGGAGTTACTTTACTTTCTTTCATATTGATGCTGAATGTGATTGTTCGGTGATCGCATATACAAAAAATTGGACCAACATTTACTTCGTTAACTAGATCAGCTGTTGTTGAAAAGATAAGGTCAAGTATATTATTTTCCCGAGTCGGTTCTTGAACGTGTTGATGTAAATCACTTTCTAGTAAATTTGTGTACAGGTCGAGCCCTGTATGACAGTTCAACGGTTCACCCCATCTTTTCACTGGGAAGTTAAAGTCCCCAACAATTACTGCCTCGCAACTGCTACTTGTTTCTAATAATAATTCACTTAATGCGTGGTCGATATCAAGAGTCTGCCTTGGCGGTCTGTAGATAAGTCCAATTACTATTTTACGAGATTTATTTTTAATTTCAATGAAGACCGTGTCTACATTGGTTATAATATCTGTTTTCACGGATACTGGATGGAGAGAGTTGTGGATATATAAGATAACGCCTCCACCCTGTCTGTTCTCTCTTTCATGACTAAAAATGGTATAACCCGGTAATCTATATTCCGCAATGAAATCTCTATTTGAAGTGTCTATCCAAGATTCTGTGACTCATATGATGTGATAATGATTTGAAGCTGCGAGGACTTCTAAGTCTTCAAATTTGTTACGTAAGGAGGAGGAGAGATGATGAGACGCAGAGCCTTAGACTCCACTGTGTCCAGAAGAGCTGTATGAGTGGAGCCCCCCACAAGTGAGATGCATACTCCATGCGAGGGTGGGAAGGTAATGGTGGGCTTAGCGACGGAACTTGTACTGCGAAACCCAATTAAATGAAGGCGGAGAAGATGATAAAAAGATGGAAAGGTAATATGATGAATGATAAGCAAGACGGAAAGGAAATGGCGGGTGCAGCGACTAAACATGTACTGGTGCTGGACGTAATTTAATGAAGGCGGGTGTAGATGACAAAGTTTAATAAGATGGGAAGATGGTAGTAGATGCGGCAACATGATAATAACTGCAGGAAGTGACTCGGAGAAAGAGGAGCAGATGGTAATGGCTGATAAGATGGATACATAACAGTAGACGCGTCAACATAACATGTACTGCAGGGTGTGACTCAGAGGAAAGGGAGTAGCTGATAACGCTGAATAGGATAGAAAGATAATAAAAGGGGCGGGGAATGTAACTAAAAGACGGTTAAGTAAATAATTGATGAAAGTTAGTAAGATGGAAGCATAATAGTCGATGCCGCAACAGAACGCGACTTAGTGCTTTCTTCTTACAGTAAAGGAGACACCTCAAGGTAAAGAAAATTAAACAAAAATAAAAGTCTTGACATAGAAATATCACGGTCGCCACTCTGTTGCTTCGCTTGTCCTGAAATCATCCACACGAGTGGACTCACCCGCCCAGGACGAAAAATGAGCAAAGTTCAGAGAGCATGAAAAGTAGGAAAGGAAAAGAGGTCACCGCCAGAGTTGAGCTCTCTGTCTTTTTGGTCACCAAATAAGATGCAGAAATACATAAAAAATAGACAAAAAATAGATAAACAGATGTATAGGAAACAGAAGCAACGATATAAGATTGAAGATAAAAGATGTTTGCAGAGTTGATACACTGAAAACACTGGAAATACATAAAAACACAGATTAATAAAAGACAAAGATGTCTCCTTAATGTCAGCAAAGAATTTCAAAACTCCTCGCCGCCCAGCCTCGTCCAGACTGGCGGGACAGCTCGGCAAGGAGTCACTGGGCGGCGCCTGTCGCGGGGACGTTAGGCAGCCGATTAGTGTTGAGGTTTAGGAGCCACGGCGCCGCGGGCCGAGGCGTTACCTGCCGGTTTTGATTCACCTGACTCAATTACCTGGCATTCCTTACCTGCCCAACGTGTCTCATTTACCTTTCTTATTTATCTTCTATTTCGAGCTGTCCTACCTGTCATTCACCTGTCATATTACCTTTCATTTACCTGCCTTTTCTTACCTGCCCAACGTGTCTTGCCTCATTCACCCGCCTTATTTACCTTTTCCAACGTGCCTCTCTTCCCTATGCTTACCTGTCTCATTGACCTGCCTCATTACCTGTCCTTTTCTAACTACCTTATCTGCCTGTCTCCCGTCTCTTGTCCCACCTGCCCGATTGCTTACCCTACATAGCTGCCCTGCCTGTCTCCTTCACCAACCTTATTACCTGCTCTTTTCTAATTACCTTACCTGTTTTCACATGTATAATTTACCTGGTCTGGTGCCTCAGCTACCTGGAAGGGTTGGAAACTTGCCTGCCTAACATGTTCTTATTACCGGTTTTCTTTCTGTTCAACCTCGATCGACCTTGTGTTCTAATTACCAGTCAGAGCCGAAAGTCAAGCCTTCCTAACGTAACTAAATTTAAAAATGCGAACTTAACTTGTGTTCGGTAAAAGTAGGAAGTCATCAGCAGGAATATATTATAAACAAATACATCATGGCCTCATCATTTTTTTTTTATATCAAAGGATGCGGCTCAAAGGCAACAAAAAGAGTACAAAAAAAAAGCCCGCTACTCGCCTCTCCAACAAAAGTAAAAAGTAAAGAGTAGCCAAAGAGAGGTCAATTTCGGGTGGAGAGGTGTCTTGATACACTCTTCTTGAAAGAGGTCAAGTCATAGGCAGGAGGAAATACAGACGAAGGAAGACTGTTCCAGAGTTTACCAGTGAAGGAGATGAAAGAGTGAAGATGCTAGTTAACTTTTGCATAAGGGGTTTGAACAGTATAGGGATGAGCATGAGTAGAAAGTTGTATCCAACGGGGCAGCGGGAGGGGTTGAGGCATGCAGTTAGCAGGTTCAGAAGAGCAGTCAGCATGAACATATCGATAGAAGATAGAAAGAGAAGCAACATGGCGGCGGAATTTAAGAGGTAGAAGGCTGTCAGTAAGAGGAGGAGAGCTGATGAGACGAAGAGCCTTTGACTCCACCCTGTCCAGAAGAGCTGTGTGAGTGGTATGCATACTCCATACGAGGGCGGACAGGGCCCCTGTATAAGGGTAGCAACTGTGCGGGGGAGAAGAACTGGCGGAGGCTATACAGAACGCCCAAACTCGAGGAAGCTGATTTACCAAGAGAGGAGATGTTAAGTTTCCAGTTGAGATTTTGAGCTAAGGATAGACCAAGGATTTTTTTTTTTTTTTTACAACTAAGGAGACAGTTTAAGGACGTAAAGAAATAAAAAAGACCGCTACTCACTGCTCCTGAATAGAGATCAAAGGAGTGTCCAAAAGAGAGGTCAATTTCGGGAGGAGAGGTGTCCTGATACCCTCCTCTTGAAAGAGTTCAAGTCGTAGGCAGGAGGAAATACAGATGAAGGAAGATTGTTCCAGAGTTTACGAGCGTGAGGGATGAAAGAGTGAAGATGCTGGTTGATTCTTGCATAAGGAGTTTGGACAGTATAGGGATGAGCATGAGTAGAAAGTCATGTGCAGCGGGGCCGCGGGAGGGGGGGAGGCATGCAGTTAGCAAGTTCAGAAGAGCAGTCAGCATGGAAATATCGATAGAAGATAGAAAGAGAGGCAACATGGCTGCGGAATTTGAGAGGTAGAAGACTATCAGTATGAGGAGGAGAGTTGATGAGACGAAGAGCCTTTGACTCCACTCTGCCAAGGAGAACTTTGTGAGTGGACCCCCCACACACATGATATACATACTCCATACGAGGGCGGACTAGGCTCCTGTAAATGGATAGCAACTGTGCTGGGGAGAAGAACTGGCGGAGACGGTACAGAACGCCCAGCCTAGAGGAAGCTGATTTAGTAAGAGATGAGATATGTAGTTTCCAGTTGAGATTTTGAGTTAATGATAGACCGAGAATGTTTAGTGTTGAAGAAGTTGATAGCTGAGTGTTGTCGAAGAATAGTGGATAGTTGTTTGGAAGATTGTGTCAAGTGGATAGGTTGATAAACTGTGTTTTTGAGGCGTTGAAGGACACCAGGTTCCTCTTGCCTCAATCGGAAATAATAGTAAGGTCTGAGGCTAAGCGTTCTTTTGCCTCCAGCCTTGAATCGTTAAGTTCCTGTGGAGTGGGTCTTCTATTAAAAGAAGTTGAGTAATGCAGAGTGGAGTCATCGGCGTAAGAATGGATAGGTTAGTTCGTTTTGGAAAGAAGATCATCAATGAACAACAGAAAGAGAGTGGGAGATAGGACAGAACCCTGTGGGACACCACTGTTAATAGGTTTATGGGAAGAACAGTGACCGTCCACCACTGCAGAAATAGAACGGTCAGAAAGGAAACTGGAGATAAAGATACAGAGAGAAGGATAGAAACCGTAGGAGGGTAGTTTGGAAATCAAAGATTTGTGCCAGACCCTATCAAAAGCTTTTGATATGTCCAGCGCAATAGCAAAGGTTTCACCGAAACGGCTAAGAGAGGATGACCAAGAGCCAGTTAGGAAGGCAAGGAGATCATCAGTAGAACGCCCCTTGCGGAACGCATACTGGCGATCAGATAGAAGGTTAGAAGTGGAAAGGTGCTTTTGAATCTTCCAGTTAAGGATTGATTCAAAAGTTTCAGATAGACAGGAAAGTAAAGCTATAGGGCGGTAGTTTGAGGGATTGGAACGGTCACCCTTCTTAGGCACAGGCTGTACAAAGGCATACTGCCAGCAAGAAGGAAAGGTAGATGTTGATAGGCAGAGGCGAAAGAGTTTGACCAGGCAGGGCGTCAGCACGGAAGCACAGTTTTTAAAGACAATAGGAGGCACTCCATCAGGTCCATAAGCCTTCTAAGAGTTGAGGCCAGAGAAGGCATAGAAAACTTCATTTGGAAAAATTTTAATATCTGGCATGAAGGAGTCAGAGGAGGGATGAGTAGGAGGAATATGCCCAGAACTGTCCAGGGTGGAGTTCTTACAGAAAGTCTGAGCAAAGTTCAGCCTTAGAGACAGATGAGACGGCAGTGCTACCGTGAGGGTTAAGGAGAGGAGGGAAAGAGGAAGAAGTTAAATTGGAGGAGATATTTTTGGCTAGATGCCAGAAGTCACGGAAAGAATTAGAAGAAGCAAGATGTTGACATTTTCTATTGATAAAAGAAGTTTTGGTAAGTCGGAGAATAGATTTGGCACAATTCCGGGCTGAAATGTAAAGTTCAAAGTTAGCGGGTGTTTGAAGGCTCTGGAATCTTTTGTGAGCTGCCTCTCTATCTTTAATAGCACGAGGACAAGCATGATTAAACCAAGGCTTTTTAGCAGAGAAAGAACGTGGAATGTATGCCTCCATTCCAGAGACAATCACCTCTGTGATGCGCTGGGCACACACAGAGGGGTCTCTCTCCTGGAAGCAGTAATCATTCCACGGTAAATCGGAAAAGTACATCCTCAGGTCGTCCCACCGAGCTGAAGCATAATGCCAGAAGCAACGCCTCTTCGCTGGGTCCAGAGGATGTACAGGAGCAATAGGACAGGATACAGAAACAAGGTTATGATCGGAGGAGCCCAACGGAGAGAACAGTTTGAGAGAGTAAGCAGAAGGATTAGAGGTAAGGAAGAGGTCTAGAATGTTGGGCCTGTCTCCAAGACGGTCGGGAATACGAGTAGGGTGCTGAACCAACTGCTCTAGGTCGTTGAGGAGAGGAAAGTTGTAGGCTTGTTCACCAGGCTGGTCAGTGAAAGAGGATGAAAGCCAAAGCTGGTTGTGAACATTGAAATCTCCTTAGATGGAAATTTCAGCGAAGGGAGAGTGCATCAAGATGTGCTCCACTTAAGAGCTCAAATAGTCAAAGAATTTTACATAGTTAGTAGAGCTAGGTGAGAGATAAACAGCACAGATGTATTTAGTAATAGAATGACAATGAAGTCTTAGCCAGATGGTAGAAAATTTTGAAGAGTCAAGGTCGTTGGCACGAGAGCATATGATGTCGTTGCGCACGTAGGCGCAACGTCCAGCTTTGGATTGACATTTAGGATTGAGATAGTAGGAGGGAACAGAGTAGAGGTTGCTGTCAGTAGCCTCAGAAACCTGTGTTTCGGTGAGGAAGAGAAGGTGAGGTTTAGAGGAGGAGAGATGGTGTTCCACAGAATGAAAATTAGAACGGAGACCGTGAATGTTGCAGAAATTGATAAGGAGGAGGTTCGAGGAGTTATCAGGACACCTCTTAAGTCGGCAGCCAGAAGGGGAGTCCTCCCTGGGGGAATTTAGGCCCCCCCCCCCCCTCCCCCCAGGCAGGGACTCCGAGGTTCTGTAATTTTTCGCCATTTTGAATTTTGAATTTTGGGAAAAGGTGTGTGTGTGTTGTGTGAATGTAGTGTGGTGTAGAAAGAGAGAGGAACTGTCTTTAGGGAGCATGCTGAACTGCTCTCTGGTGTTGATGAGACAAAAGGGAAACGGTTAGTGAGGACATGAGAAGGGTCTTTGAAGAGCTTCAGCACCCTCCTCGCTTCCCATATATCCTCACCGGGAGTAGCTCACGCCCGTTCGGTAGGTGTCTTCCTACCTACTCCTGTTGCAGAAGGTGACAGCTGAGTGTAGTTTAAGAATAGGGGATAGGTGTTTGGAAGATTGAGTTGATAGTTGGAGAAACTGGGTTTTTGAGGCATTGAAGGACACAATGTTCCTTTTACCCCAGTCGGAAATGATAGCAAGGTCTGAGGCTAAGCGTTCTGCAGCCTCTAGTCTGGAGTCTTGTCTTGTAATTCCTGTTAAGCAGAATAGGCCGGTTACGTTTTTATGCAGGAAATTAAATAAATGATTAGTGTAGAAGTGAGTTTATTTCATCCAAGTTAACAAACCATTAATCAACACACTGGTTATTAAAGAACAGGTAATGTAGTTAGATGAGTACCTAATGAAACGTGGCGTTAAGTACCTTCCTCCTGTTCGTCTTAAAATATTAAAAATATAGTATAAGATAATGTCACTGCCGAACTGCTTTTAAAATTACAACACTGTGCCTACATTCCTTCCCTTTAGTGTTGCTTTCTCTTTCGTACTTCAGTATAACACACCAGGTAAGGATGACTCTACAGGTAGCTAATTAAATAGGCTAAAATAATTGAAACACGAAGATGGACGTTGTAATGAAATAAAACACCAAATTTGTCTCGTATACGAAATAAATCCTAAACCAATAAGGAATCGCGGAACAAAAAAGTCAAACAAGATTGGAATTACAGGATAGAAAAGGTCATGATGAAGCAAGGTGACACATAAGTGAATAATATACCAGGTGACCTTGATTAGTGATGCTTCTTCCTGGAAATGTAACCCTAAATTTTGTATGACCTTAATAACATATTGGATCATTATCAGGGCAGCGAAATTACCGATGATTGCAACTGGTTTCTTGTTAGACCTTACGAGCTAATCCCAGCCGTCACCCTCTTCCACTCGCCCTTATCCTCTCTTCCCTTCCCTTCCATTCCATTCCCTCCATCTCCCTCCCTTTCCTTTCCTTCCCTTCCTTTTCTTCCCTTCCTTTCCCTCCCTTCCCTTCCTTTCCCTTCCTTTTATTCCCTTCCTTTCCCTCCTTTCCTTTCCCTTTGCTTCCCTTCCTTTCCTTTCGTTCGCCTTGAAGTATGAGGCGGAATATCATCAATGCTATCATCTGAGCATCATTATCTCTTCAACTAACTTGCACCATTCTTTTTTTCGATATCTTGACTTACCTGACTTTATAACATTACAACTGATTCATATTCGCCTGGAAGTGTGAGGCTAACTATCATCGATGCATCATCCTCCCCCTCGTGAATCAAATTGCGTCATTCTTTATTTGTGTCTTGTTTTAATTAACTTCGTTCTTATCACATTTTTATTGCAACCTGTTCGCTTTGGGGTATTAGGGAAAGTATCATCAATGCATCGTCCCTTCTTTTGACTCAAGGGGAGCATTCGAATTCCTCATCTTGCTCTTTTTCTTCGTATTTTCCATATTTTCACTACTTTTTGTTCGCCTTGAGTGTGAGGGAGAACATCGTCACGGCATGAGGCCACATCGAGGTCGAGATTAAGAACCTCGCAAGTCCTCGTCCTCTGCCTCTTCACCTCCTCGCGTCACTCTTAAGGCCGACACACTGCAGCCACATCGAGAGCGAGACAAAGAGCCCACACGTCCTCCACCTCCTCGTCTTGTCCTCGTCACCTCCTCTCCGCGGCACAGGCTTGAGGGCAACACATTCAGGCCACGACGAAGGGTACGACCGAGAGCAAGGGTCATGAGAACTTAATGAACACCTCACTCGCGTCGGCCGTCACTGTTCCATCAGCAGGCAAATCAAGGCCGTAAGGAGCGTGTGCACCCATTAGACGCTCCTGGCCCGCCATTACCCCGCCCGACGCCGCCTCCTCGGGACTTGCATCACGGCGAGGGCCACACAGAGCCGCCTCGAGGACCTGGCGAGCCGCCGCGGTGCCGGGGCGTGTGTGGGAACGGCCTGGGAAGATTGGAGAACGGCTTGTGTGGGGGTGGGGATAGAGGGGTTGGAGGCGAGTGGGGGGATGTTTGGGTGTTTGGGTGGGTGATTTTTGGAGGGGTCAAGGATGTTTTGGGGATGTGTGTGTGTGTGTGTGTGTGTGTGTGTGTGTGTGTGTGTGTGTGTGTGTGTGTGTGTGTGTGTGTGTGTGTTCGGAACAGTTCGGAAGGGTTTGGGTGCAGCTTGAGACATTAAGCTGGTAACAAGACTCCTCCAGACTTTGACTGTAAAAATTGAAGACAGCGAGTTTTTTTTTTTTTTTTTTGTGTGTGTGTGTGTGTGTGTGTGTGTTTTCTTTTTAGATCAGAAGGGTGTGGGTGCAACTTGACTTAACAAGACTCCTCCAGACTTTGCCCGTAAAAACTGAAGGCCACGTGTGTGTGTGTGTGTGTGTGTGTGTGTGTGTGTGTGTGTGTGTGTGTGTGTGCTCTCTTTACATCAGCTCATGAAAGATTATAATTAAAGAACACCAGGAAAGCAACAGTTACCAGCACGGCGGAGCGAATTAACAACTTGCAGACGCGGGAGCTCGTTTTTCATCTTGACAAATGACGGCAAACTCATGAAACATTTGCGAACCTACAACGAGTTTGGGGAAAGAAAAAGGCGGTCCGGCGGGCAGGGGAGGTGGTAGGGTAGGATAGGATAGGGTAGGGGGAGGATACGATACTGTAGGGGACAGGAGGGGTGGGGAGGGGAAGGGGAGGAGGGTAGAGAGGGTACTTTTTCTCCGTCTGACTCGAGTATTAAAGATTGAAGAACATGTTTCGCGAGACAAAAGTTTTAACTTTGCTGCGGCAGAATAAAAATAAATGGAAGCCCTTAAAGAACTTAAAGGGCAGAACAAAACGAGACATTCCTGCTCAGACCAACTCGTGTGAAGATTAATCGACATCCCTTCAGGAACCGTAGGGTAAGGGGGGGCAAGGATGGTTACGTAGGATGGGCGAGGGAGGACAAGGATATGTTAGCAATTGTGGACGAGGGTGGAAAAGACTGGTGGGCAAATGTGGCCATGGGTGGGTACACGGACTAAGCAAGGTGGGGGAGGCAAAGGTGGGCAAGGGAGAACAATGGTGGGTAAAGGAGTGTAAACATGGAGGGCAAGGGAGGGCAAGGGTGGGTAAAGGAGTGTAAACATGGAGGGCAAGGGAGGGCAAGGGTGGGTAAAGGAGTGTAAACAGGGAGGGCAAGGGAGGTCAAGGGTGGGTAAAGGAGTGTAAACATGGAGGGCAAGGGAGGGCAAGGGTGGGTAAAGGAGTGTAAACAGGGAGGGCAAGGGAGGGCAAGGGTGGGTAAAGGAGTGTAAACATGGAGGGCAAGGGAGGGCAAGGGTGGGTAAAGGAGGGCAAGGGAGGTCAAGGGTGGGTAAAGGAGTGTAAACATGGAGGGCAAGGGAGGGCACGGGTGGGTAAAGGAGGAACACGGAGGTCAAGGGTGGGTAATGGAGGTCAAAGGCGGTCAAGGGTGGGTAAAGGAGGTCAAAGGAGGTCAAGGGTGGGTAAAGGAGTGTAAACAGGGAGGGCAAGGGAGGTAAATGGTGGGGAAGGGAGGTCAAGGGAGGTCAAGGGTGGGTAAAGGAGGGCAAGGGAGGTCAAGGGTGGGTAAAGGAGGGCAAGGGAGGTCAAGGGTGGGTAAAGGAGTGTAAACAGGGAGGGCAAGGGTGGGTAAGGGAGGGCAAACAGGGAGGGGAAGGGTGGGTAAAGGAGGGTAAAAAGGGAGGGCAAGGGTGGGTAAAGGAGGGCAAGGGAGGTTAAGGGTGGGTAAAGGAGTGTAAACAGGGAAGGCAAGGGTGGGTAAAGGTGGATAAACGAGGAGGGCAAGGGAGGGCAAGGGTGGATACAGGAGAGTAAACAGGGAGGGCAAGGGTGGTTTAGGGAGGGTAAACAGGGAGGGCAAGGGAGGGCAAGGGTGGTAAAGGAGTGTAAACATGGAGGACAAGGGAGGGCAAGGGTGGGTAAAGGAGTGTAAACAGGGAGGGCAAGGGAGGGCAAGGGTGGGTAAAGGAGTACAAGGGAGGGCAAGGGTGGGTAAAGGAGTGTAAACATGGAGGGCAAGGGTGGGTAAAGGAGGACAAGGGAGGGCAAGGGTGGGTAAAGGAGTGTAAACATGGAGGGCAAGGGAGGGCAAGGGTGGGTAAAGGAGTGTAAACAGGGAGGGCAAGGTTGGGTAAAGGAGGGTAAAAAGGGAGGGCAAGGGTGGGTAAAGGAGTGTAAACAGGGAGGGCAAGGGAGGGTAAAGGAGTGTAAACAGGGAGGGCAAGGGTGGGTAAAGAAGGGCAAGGGGTGGGTAAAGGAGGGAGGCAAGGGTGGGTAAAGGAGGTGTAAACAGGAGGGCAAGGGGTGGGTAAAGGAGTGTAAACAGGAGGGCAAGGGAGGTCAAGGGTGGGTAAGGGAGGGCAAGGGAGGTGGGTAAGGAGTGTAAGGGAGGAGGACAAGGAGGGCAAGGGTGGGTAAAGGAGGACAAGGGAGGCAAGGGAGGGTAAAGGAGTGTAAACAGGGAGGGCAAGGGAGGTCAAGGGTGGGTAAAGGAGTGTAAACAGGGAGGGCAAGGGAGGGCAAGGGTGGGTAAAGGAGGACAAGGGAGGGCAAGGGTGGGTAAAGGAGGGCAAGGAGGGAGGGCAAGGGTGGGTAAAGGAGTGTAAACAGGGAGGGCAAGGGAGGTCAAGGGTGGGTAAAGGAGGACAAGAGGAGGGCAAGGGGTAGGTAAAGGAGTGTAAACAGGGAGGGCAAGGGAGGGCAAGGGTGGGTAAAGGAGGGCAAGGGAGGGCAAGGGTGGGTAAAGGAGGGTAAACAGGGAGGGCAATGGTGGATAAAGGAGGGTAGGCGAGTAGGGCAAGGGTGGGTAAAGGAGTGTAAACAGGGAGGGCAAGGGAGGTCAAGGGTGGGTAAAGGAGGGCAAGGGAGGGCAAGGGTGGGTAAAGGAGTGTAAACAGGGAGGGCAAGGGAGGGCAAGGGTGGGTAAAGGAGGGCAAGGGTGGGTAAAGGAGGGCAAGGGAGGGCAAGGGTGGGTAAAGGAGTGTAAACAGGGAGGGCAAGGGAGGTCAAGGGTGGGTAAAGGAGTGTAAACAGGGAGGGCAAGGGAGGGCAAGGGTGGGTAAAGGAGGGCAAGGGAGGGCAAGGGTGGGTAAAGGAGGACAAGGGAGGGCAAGGGTGGGTAAAGGAGTGTAAACAGGGAGGTCAAGGGTGGGAAAGGGAATGTAAACAGGAGGGCCAAGGGTGGTCAGGGGTGGGTAAAGGAGGGTAAACAGGAGGGCAAGGGAGGTGTAAACAGGGAGGACAAGGGAGGGCAAGGGTGGGTAAAGGAGTGTAAACAGGGAGGGCAAGGGTGGGTAAAGGAGGGCAAGGGAGGTCAAGGGTGGGTAAAGGAGTGTAAACTGGGAGGGCACGGGTGGGCAAGGGTGGGTAAAGGAGGGCAAGGGAGGTCAAGGGTGGGTAAAGGAGTGTAAACAGGGAGGTCAAGAGTGGGTAAGGGAGGGCAAGGGAGGTCAAGGGTGGGTAAAGGAGGGCAAGGGAGGTCAAGGGTGGGTAAAGGAGGGCAAGGGAGGGCAAGGGTGGGTAAAGGAGTGTAAACAGGGAGGTCAAGGGTGGGTAAAGGAGGGCAAGGGAGGGCAAGGGTGGGTAAAGGAGGGCAAGGGAGGTCAAGGGTGGGTAAAGGAGGGCAAGGGAAGGGTGGGTAAAGAGTGTAAACAGGAGGTCATCAAGTCGTAAATTTGGGAACTTTAAGAACCGCGGAAGCACGTGTTTCAGAACTCCAGAAGAGGAAGACGTGAGAGATTCCTTCAGGTTTGGCTCAAGAAAAGTGAGGAGTAGGAGGAGAAGGAGGAGGAGGAGGAGGAGGAGGAGGAGGAGGAGGAGGAAGAACACAAAAGAAGGAAGAACAAACAACAGCAGACCTGCTGGTCCTTACGAGGCTGTTTGTGACAAGCTACACTAACTATCTAATCAAAGGTGGAAGATGAAGGACAGCAAAGGCGAAGGCTCCTCCCCACCCCCCCATCCCTCCAGCCAAAGCTGGCAGGAAAGGAAAAAGAACCATGCAGCATGGAAAAACTGCATGGAAATTATGTAGGAAAGAGGAAAGAACTACCATTACTGCTACCACTAACCGGGCGATAAAAGCGGACAAGGACACCAGTATTCGAAAGAACTTAACGTTATTATGACAATGAGTAATATCTTAGTTGCTGGTTGGATTCAAAATACTTGTTTAATCTATTCTTGAAGGCCGTAACTGTTGTACTATCAACGACATCACAGGGGAGAGCGTTCCAAACATTAACAACTCGATTGAAGAAGTGTTTAGCTTCGTGCGACGAGAATCTTGTACCACTTATCTTTAAATTGTGATTTCTTCTTGTTCTATTCGATCGATCAATTGTAAAGTAATCATCCGCATTAATATCACTGAATCCTTTAAACATTTTAAACACTTCTATTAGATCGCCTCGCATTCTTCGTTTTGACAGGCTGAATAAATTTACTTCTTTAAGCCTTTGTTCATATGATAAATTTATCAACCTAGGAATCATCTTTGTTACTCTTCGTTGAACCCTTTCCAATTTGTCTATGTCTTTTCTGTAGTAGGGAGACCAAAACTGTACACAGTACTCTAGACGGGGTCGAACCAACGAATTATACAGTTTTAATATTACTTTTTCCGATTTATTATTAAAGACTCGTCCGATGAAGCCAACCAATTTGTTTGCAGTTTTAACTACCTCTGAACAATGCTGACTGGGCTTTAAATCGCTTGATATAGTGATTCCAAGATCCTTTTCTTTACTTACTGCAGAAAGTTGTTGGCCATTCATTTCGTACCGAACGCGATTGTTTTATTTTCCGATGTGCAACACTTTACATTTGTCAACGTTAAATTTCATTTGCCATTGATTGGCCCAACGTGCAAGTCGATCTAGATCTGATTGTAAAGCTTCTTCGTCGAGTGTCGCAGTTACTTTACTAGCAATTTTTTGTGTCATCAGCAAATTTTGATACTTTGCAAGTGAGCCCATCATCGATATCATGAACATAAATTAAGAAGAGCATGGGGCCAAGCACTGATCCTTGAGGTACGCCGCCTCTGACATCGAGCCAGTTAGATGTAACACCGTTTAGAACTACTCTCTGTTTCCGCTCAGAGAGCCAGTCCACAAGCCAATTGTGAATGTTACTCAAGATACTGTGCGCCAATAGTTTGTTGAGCAATCGTTGGTGGGGGACCTTATGAAATGCCTTTTGAAAATCCAGATATATGATATCTACTGATCTGCTTTCATCGAACACTTCAAAAATATAATGAAAAAAATCAAGTAAGTTAGTTAAACACGAACGTTTACTACGGAAGCCATGTTGCGAGTTATTTATTATATTATTTTCTTCGAAGAATTTCACCATATTGTCGCGAATGATAGTCTCCATTAAATTACAAACAATCGATGTCAGGCTAATTGGTCGCAGATAAAAAAAAAATGTCAATTTTCAGAACGTCACAGTTGTCTTGTTTGTTTGTGGCTGAGAACGTAAGTTTAACCCGTTCAACTTTCCGACAGGTGTGCTAATAAATTACAACTCCCTGCCTCTTTTGCCTGTTTGTTGCTTAGATGAATACATCCCTGCCTGTCTAATCCACCATTTAGGAGTTTTTAACTCAGGAACTCAGTTGCTTTGCTTGTGTTTTTCAATTGACACAACCCACCCGTCTAACCTTATCCATTCAGGTGTGTTAAGTCAGACACCCACTCTTTTATTTGTTTGTTGCTAAGAAGAACACAACCCCACCTGTCGAACCTCATCCACTCAGGTGTGTTAAGTCAGACACCCACCCTTTTATTTGTTTGTTGCTAAGACGAACACAACACCACCTGTCTAGCCTCATCCACTCAGGTGTGATATTTAGGCACAAACCCTGTCTTGAGAGGGAAGGCGATCCCACCGCCGCCACTAGACCATTAACCATCACCACCACCATCCCCACCATCTCTTTCATCATATTTATTACCACTCCTTCGCTATCATCACCACTATCACTGCTCCAAACACTACCACCTCAATCCCGCCGCCACTAGACCACTAGACGAAGAATGGAGGAGGACGAAGAAAGGAGGAGGACGACGAGTTGAGGAGGACGAGGAGGAGTAGGAGTATAGGAAAATAATTCTGCCTTGGCAACGGGAACATAGAAACATCAAGTGGCGGTGCAACATTAAGTGAACGTCACCACGTCCAGAGTGTTGCGACTCGTGTGTGTTGCGAGGTGAAGGACGCCTGACACCACTGACACCGCCACTGTCACTCCTCATGTGGCTGCTGCTTGCTTCCTCCTCCTTAATCTGCCCTTGCCTCTCCCTCCTCCCTCCTCTCTCCTTCCTTACTTTTATCATCTTCCATCACCTCCTCTCTAAGTCCTTCCTTGCCTCAAACTTTCCCTATCCTATGTCCTTCTCTCCTCTCATCTCCTCCCCTCTCCTTTTCCCTTACCCCTCCTTGCTTCCCTCTGTCCTGGAAGCTGGAAAGGTGACAAGCAGGTGTTATGGGAGGAAGGGGAGGGGAAGAGGCGGAGGGGGAAAGGGGTCGTCTGGATGCTTTACCAACACTAAAATGGTCTTTATACTGTCAGGTCCAAAGAGGTGTTGTGATGGCAGTAACGCTCGCCTTTACGTGCTAACACCGCCATCACCGCTGACGTGTTACTGCTGCCACCACCACCGCCACCACCACCACTACTACGACCAAAATGTACATACACTAACTCCATCATTGTAATGCCGGGATGTGTAGGGAGGAGGAAAAACTTAGAGATATAAAACAAAAGACCAGAGGGTACGTCATTGTAAGTGATTATAAGTATCTATAAGTGAGTATAAGTGATTACAAGTAGTTATAAGTGATCATAAGTAGTTATAAGTGATTATCAGTCATTATAAGGCCATCATAAGTATGTGATTAATTATAAGAAGCTATCATAAATCACAACCTATAACACTATGTATCGGAAAGCTTGGGTTGTCTATGTATTGTATAACATAACAAATCCCCCCTCAGACTACAATTACACAATGTGGTGCAATACTTCACGCCACTGTCCCGCCAGAATTCAGCGTCAGCCGTCCCTCGAAGCAGTTGCCAGCCACCTTGCTTGTAAATGTCCTATCTGATAAAGTCATCCACCTTACATAGATTTTTTTCGCAGCTCCAAAAGTAAATTTCGTCACCTTGCAAGTTAAGAGATCATAACCCATATGTACTACTTGCCCCCCCCTTTTCCCGCTCTTACGGGACGCCGCTCTCGTCGCAGGCGAGTATAAAAACTCGGGGTGGCTTTTCCCGGGCATCACTTGCCCTCTCACCCAACTGTTGTGCCCACAGGTACGTACGTGACTCTCCCTCCTCCCTCCATTTTTCCCCCTACGTGCTCCCCAGTGTTAGTTATCGTCTCCCCTTTAACTAACCTGTGTCTTAATTATCATGTCAATGCATTTCTGATCCTATTAAGTTAAATAGATCACTCGCCCGCTCACCCAACTGTTGTGCCCACAGGTTTGGCGGCCAACTCCTGCCACACACACCCACAAACCCACACACATACAACCTCTACACCTACACGAACCCGTGATTCTTTCCCAATGTGTTCTTTTAGTTGTTAACCTCAGTACTCCTCTTTTTTTCCGTGATAGGGTAGAAAGAAGGAAACCCCTTAACAATATATTCATTTGATCTTCATACAATTTGTAAAAGAGGCAAAATGCAGCTTCTCTCACATGCTTTTGAATTGCAATGTTAAAGAGTAGTAAAACATGAAAGACCTCCTCTAATTTTCCACTTGCATGCTAAAAACAATTGTAAGAGAGAGAGAGAGAGAGAGAGAGAGAGAGAGAGAGAGAGAGAGAGAGAGAGAGAGAGAGAGAGAGAGAGAGAGAGAGAGAGAAGCTTTCTTGGCTATATCCTGCACCGCATACTGCCGCTGCATCGCGCTCCTGGGAATTAGGGGCGCTGTTATGATGACTCATCAGGGTTGGCATTAAAAAAAAAAACACCCTTCCCCCACAAAAAAAAAAAACAGTAAGTGTTAAAATATTTTACATAAAATTTAGTTTTATTTCCTATTGATAAATAAGGTCCATATATCTACATGAAATAAAATGGAAAATCCATAAAGATCTTCCAAAAAAATATAAATAACATCAAAGTTTTTTTTTTCTTTATCTTATTTGTGTTCTAGTTTTTGCTTAGACACACCTGACACATCATCACTCAGCCACCACGCTACGACACAAGCCAAACCATACTCGGATACTCCACATTACACCCAGCCATATCACACAGTCACACCACAAATCGCACATAAATTGAGGCCATCTTACAACGTGACTATACCTCGCCGCTATAGCAAATCGTTTCGCACAACACCACTTCGTACACATGAAAAACTAGTGTTTTCTATTTCATCAACCTTTTCCACTAAGAATAAATCAGGGCTCAATCTTATAGTTTCCAATGCCACACAGTTTGTGATAATTGTTTTACTGAAATCGACACAGCATTTTGAAACTACTATATCAGTAGAGGCAGTAGCCACAAAGGGACCAACCTGCCAAAAAGGAGCAACACCTAAACAAGTGTCTGTCCTTCAGATAACACTTCACACATCTTGTTTTACCCTTCACTACTTTTTAATTTATTATTCAAATTGATTTAATATATAAATACGAAGAATAAACAAAAAACTAACACCCCCAAAAAATAAAGCCCCCCGAAACAAAACAACCCTTTTTTTTTTAAACACGTTTTTTTCCAACCCTGTGACTCAGAACAACAATGGCCGCCTTAGCATACACACACTGTACGTATGTACAATTTTCAGTCCACAGACGACAGTGTGAAGTGGCAAATATATTTATTTATTTATTTATTTAGATATAATGTACCAAAATCATGTTTTCAGTTTCTTTGAAGTTACTGCATTTGAATAGAGATTTGAGTTTACCAACTGATAATATCATGCTGGTGTTAGTAAAATGGCTGTGCAATGTTATAGATTTAAAAACCACATATAATCAAAACCATAATACCTGATGAAAACTACAAGGATACAAAAAAAAAAAACTAGTTTTATTGATGTTTTTTTGGTTTAAACCAGGGGTGTCAAACTCATGGCCCGTGGGATAGTCATAAATGGCCCGCGGTATCACGATAACTTCAATCTTGTCAATGTATTTTCTACCCTTGTTGGTCCCCATGACGGCACTTCAGAGCATGAATTGGCCCTCCAAGGGTTTTGAGTGTGACACCCCTGGTTTAAACCACCAACCCTGCTGTACATAATTGAAATCTTACATATAGTTAAAACCACAATACTGATGAAACTAACAAAGATACAAACAAAAGAAAAAAATGGTTTTATTAGTTGGTTTAAACCAGTGTTTTTTATTGGTTTAAACCACACTTTAAACCATTTGGTTTAAACCGCCAACCCTGACATGTACACATACATACATATTCATATACACATACACTTACCTCCATAATCACACGCATGCATGCTAACACACATACACACAAATGCACCTATATATGCCAAGCATAAACACAGTCATAAGCAAACAAATAACAAAGATACCCATTCAACACAGCCACACATTTCCACACCCCTCTACACCTGCACCTTCATGCACATACACACAACTGTTTATGCCATAAATGTGTATTTATATGTTAAGGTTGCCTCATGTTGGGATCCATTCCTCCTCCACCTCCCGCACCCAGCTTGGCCCCTCTCCCAGTATCACGTTTATTTGTCTTTATTAACTCATTATTAATCATTCCCCAAAACCTGTTCCAGGTTATTCATGACTTGCGGGTCTACTAGTGTTTAGTGTCTTCTTTATTATTTCCTCCTCCAAAGTGTATCATGACTAGGCTTCCTACCCCTGTTCCAGGCCTGTGGTAATCTCCCTTTCCTCTATATAACACTGTTATAACATGCCTGGCAGTCACTTCCATATAATCATTCTTTTCCAGTGATTCCATCTGTTCCTGGCCTGCATCCTTCCCATTTTTCCAGTACTTTCACCACACTCACCCTCCCCCAGCTCTGTTTCTCTACATTTCCCATGAACAGTGTCATCATGTTCTCCATTCCTTCTTCCTCTGTGTCTGTCTACTCCAGTCATCTTACTCCAGTAGTCTTCTATAACTGATCTACCTTTTGAGTTCCTCTACCCTCTATTTTCAGTTTTATTCTTTGATTCATATCTTTCTCTTCAAGGTTCTTCAGTCTTTTTCATCCTTTACCTTTCTTTCCGGGGTAATGTACTGATCGTGTGTAGCCTACGTGCCTGCAGCCTTCATCCCAACCAGCTAACTTTTATTTAAAAGTCTGTATTTAATTATGTACTTTCCTATATCGATGTTATGCTCTCTTATTCTCGTCTGTGCTGACCCACTTATGTCATCTTCCTTAATTTCCTCTGCCTCATATTGTTTTTCTCTCCTTTCCAGCTATCGCTAGTTTTACCCCGTACTCCCACTGCCTCCGTAATTTCCTCTGCCTCATATTGTTTTTCTCTCCTTTCTAGCTATCGCTAGTTTTACCCCGTACTCCCACTGCCTCCGTAATTTCCTCTGCCTCATATTGTTTTTCTCTCCTTTCTAGCTATCGCTAGTTTTACCCCCACTCCCCACTGCCTCCGTAATTTCCTCTGCCTCCTGTTGCCACTTTCTCGGCACCTATTACTAGGTCTACCCAGTAGTCAGAGCAAAGAGAGAGAGGAGAGAGAGAGAGAGAGAGATGCCGTAAGACACTCTGGGCAGCGGGCGGCACCACCACCACCTTTCGAGACGGCGCTCGTCGCTCCTCTGCAAAGGCCAAAAAGTCTCCCCTGAGCCCAGTCGTCTCAAGTCAGTGTAATAGCCACCCTCGGGGGAGGGTGATTGCGTATGATACCTCGCCGGCTCTTTAGTGACCTAAGGAGCGAGGGAGACGAGACCTGCCCTTGTCGCTGGCCGTGTTGTGTGTGCTTATCAGTCATCGTCCAATACGCTGTGGAGTGCCCGTGATGGAAAGGATCTTGTCGTAGGCTAGGCTGTTTGCAGCTCTTCCCCGTTTATAAGGTAAAGTGTTGTTGTTGCATTTAACGACTAAGGCCGGTGTCACACTAGGCGGTTTTGCCGCTCGGTCTCGCCGCACACACAAACCAATTGGAGGTGTCACACAGGGCGGTTTTGCCGCCCACCGCCGCAGCAGGCTGCGGCAGAACCGCCCTGTCGCGCTACCGCTTACCGCCGCGATTGAGGACACAACACAGTGACCACACAGTTCAATGCACGTGGTCACACTGGACGGTTCTGCCGCGCGGGCGACCAACATGTTTGACGTTGATTTGTTTATTCAATTAGTGTAATTGTCAGTCTTTCCTCGGCACATTTGCCCTCCTGAACTGTGTGTTTTGTTTGGAGATGTGAGGCCTTAGAACTTGCAGCCATTCGGTAATTAATATCATAAGAACATCAGAACGTAGGAGTCTGCAAGAGGCTGGTAGCCTGTACACGGCAGCCCCTTTGAACCTAAGCTCCCGTGAATCTAACCCAACCTTATATCACTGTCTATGAATTTATCTAATATATTTATTAATGCAACAATTGTACTGGGACTCACCACATCACTCCTCAGCCTGTTCCACTCATCTACCATTCTTTTAGTAAACCATTTTTGGCCTAGTTCCTTGTTGAATCTGAATTTATCGAGTTTAAACCCATTTATACGTGTCCTACCCGGTTCTCTTACCAACATAGGCGGGGTAGGCGGTGGCCGAACTGGTTCGAATCCCCACGCTACCACCTCGGATTTTTCAGTCACCGCCGATTGGCTTAAAACTACCCACATGCTGTCCTGAAGACCACCCAGCAAGCCGGACTCTAGAGGAAGCCGTCCAAGCGAATCAAGAACGAGTTCCGGGGGGCAGCATGAGCCAATACAAGATGGCGCCACTATAAACACTCGCCTGCGTCAGAACGGGCTGGGCCGACCATCAGGCCCCACCGCGAAGAAGACTTGGGCCGACCATCAAGCCCCACCGGGAAGAAGCCTACCGGTGTTATAGGCCGCAACATAAAAAAAAAAAACATAACCTTTATAGTACCCCCCTTATTACAGCCCTTTGTCCATTTATAAACCTCGATCATGTCTCCACGCACCCTTCGCTTTTCTAGAGAATGCAAGTTTAACTGTGTGAGTCTTTCCTCGTATGGAAAGTTTCGTAACCCTTGAATCATCTTCGTCATCCTTCTCTTTACCGATTTTTGCATTTTTATATCCATTCTATAGTAAGGTGACCAGAACTGAGCCGCATAATCAAGATGAGGTCTAACTAATGCTAAATATAGTTTGAGGAAGACTTCGGCGCTTGCTTACGCTCCTTGAGATAAAACCCTGTACCCCGTGTGCTCGATTTTTAGCTTGAATGCACTGTGCCCTTGAACTGAGATCAGAGCTCACAAACACCCCCTATTCTCATAAAACTTCTCAAACTTTTCACTAGTTTCCCTCTCAGCATGAAATGGGCAAACCAAATTTATCAGACATGTGGGCTCTTTAAGTAATCCTTCTGCCTCAGGGACACACACAACCTTGAGGTTTAGTCCCAGTCACACATTCACGACAATGACTCCCGGCGCCCTTCCGACATCAGACCACGCGCTGACAGTTTTGGAATGTCGCGCTGCTAGACGTACGTAACGACCATCGTTAAGTACATCCCCTTGAGTGCCAACCATAGCCGATGTCGAAACGACGTTGTTGAGATGGACATCCGACGGCCGTAGCTTATTCGCAACGGGTGACGGATGTCGAGGAAGAACCTCGATTGTTTTTAAATTTCCAAAACTGTCTGCGTGCGGCCCGACGGTGGGAGGCGTGGTCTGAGTGGGGAAAGCGCCGGGAGTCATTGTCGTGAATGTGTGACAGGGGCTTTAGCGCTGCCGCGCGACGAAACATAAGAACATAAGAACATTGGGAAACTGCAAGAGGCCGAGTGACCTATACAGGGCAGCTCCAGAATCTCCCCCACTACTCACGATGGGTGAGGTGTAGTTTCAGGGGTTACAGATAGAGGCTTGATCCTCATTTACCTTCGGTACGGGCGTACGCTCCAGTACCCTGTCTCCTTACTGCACCCACACCTCACTGCCACCTGTCATCCTCGTCCATGTAGCTGTCCAGTCTACTCTTAAAACAAGCTATCGTCCCTGCACTATGCGATTGCTGAATCTATTCAATTGCCCCACCACCCTATTACTAAACCAATGCTTGCCTATATATCTCCTAAATCTATACCTTTCTAGTTTAAATCCATTACTGCGTGTTCTATCCTGCTGGCTAATTCTCAGTACTTTACTTATATCGCCTATTTGAATACTTCTATCAGATCTCCCCGCAGTCTTCGGCTTTCTAGTGAATGTAAGTTTAGATGTTTCAGCCTATTTTGGTATGGGAGGTTCCTCAGCCCCTGAATCACCTTAGTCATCCTCCTCTGAACTGATTCTAGCAAGTTGATGTCCATTCTGTAGTGTGGGCACCAAAACTGGATAGCATAATCTAAGTGTGGCCTAACTAACGCTAAATAGAGTCTGAGGATGACCTCTGCACTGCTATTGGTTACTGTCCTGTTAGTAAAGCCTAATACCTGTTAGCCCTATTCCTCGCACTAATACATTGCTTCCTTGGTTTTAGGTTGAGTTCACTAACACTCCCACATCCCTTTCACACTCAGACCTGCCTATCGTTGTGGTGTCTAAACTATACCCGTGTAATGTGTTGCGTGTTCCTACACTAAGTACGCTACACTTGGTGATGTTAAAATTCATCTGCCATTTCTCTGACCAAGCTGACAGTTTGTTGAGATCCTCCTGCAGTGCTCTAGCATCCTCCCCTGTCCTAATAGCGCGTCCTATTTTGGTGTCAGCTGCAAATTTACCTGTCACTAGTTATCCCGTTGTCTATGTCATTGATTTGATGTAGATAATGAATAGAAGCGGGCCTAAAACTGAACCTTGAGGAACCCTACTGGTAACATTACCCCATTCGGATGTTTTACCGTTAATGGTAACCCTCTGTTTCCTGTCGCTAATCCACGCCTTAATCCAATCAAATACCTTCCTTCTTATTCCATGAGCCCTGACTTTATTTAACAATCTCTGGTGAGGTACCTTATCGAAGGCCATACTAAAATCAAGATAAACTACATCATTGCTCTCATCATTGCCAGCTGCCTCGTATACTCTATTGTAAAAGGATAAAAGATTAGTGAGGCACAACTCTCCTTTAATAAACCAATGCTCTGAGTCTTGAATTAAATTATGTCTGACACTATGGTCCCTAATACTATCAGCTATTATTGACTCAACTATTTTACCTATAACTGACGTCAAAACTAATCGGCCTATAATTCTCCATAGAAGATCGGTTCCCTTCTGAAATATTGACAGAATAACGTGTGCCTGCCTCAATGAAACAGGCACCACCCCTGTGTTCAGTGACTTCCTAAATACTTCTGTTAACTGCCCACTTATTTCAGTTTCTGCATTCCTTTAATACAATTCCTGGGGAAAAGTTCATCTTGGCCCTGGCGCCTTAGTGACTTTAAGTCTATCTATCTGTCTAATCACGAGCTCCCTACTTCTATGTTGATGTTTGCTAATTCTTCTACCTCTTCTCCCCTGTAGATCTGTTCTCCCTGAGGTATATCATCTAATCTTTCCTTGGTAAATACAGTTAAGAAATATCTATTTAACGCTCCTGCTCATTTCCCCCTCATCACTATCAATCAGTGATTCTCCTGACTTAAGCGGTCTTATCTTATCCTTTAACCTTGGTCTCTCATAAAGCTGAAAGAAGTCTTCTTTGGATTGGTCTTTGCTTCCCTGGCAATTCTAATCTCATAATTACGTTTTTCACACATGTGTGTTTCTCTTTACTGCTCTAGCTAACTGTTGTAACTATCCCTTAGGTGAGTTTCCCTTTAATTCTAACATATAGTCCTCTTTTCCTTCCTATTTCAGTTTTTAGCCTGTCTGTCATCCATCTCGGTAATTACCTGTTGACCTTGACTTCCTGCAGAGGTATAAACTGTTTCTGTCCTATTTTAATCTCCCTGACCAGACTATTGTACTCACCTCTCCAAGCTACTGACCTAATCCAGACTCACCAGAGATTACCGCCCCTCCCCTGCTCTGGGTCCTGACTCTACTTGATCTCACTCCTCAAGCTTCTGCAGCTGATTTCTAATCCCCTCATAGTCTGCCTCTCCTGAAGTCAGGTATTAATGTGTTGTTACATTGCTTACTTCATCCTCCCATTTCTAATATTAAATCTAATTTCCTTATGATCACTGTTACCTAATGAATCCCCAACCTCAATGTTGCTTATTATGTCCTCTCTATTAGTTAACAACAAATCCAAAATATTTTCTTCCCTCGTTGGTGTTCTAATTAACTGCTTAAGGAAACTATCCTGTATCACATCTAGCAAATCCTGTGCCTCTTGGTCTCCGGATAAAGTATCCCACTCTATGTTCCTATAATTGAAATCCCCAATTACACACACATTCCTATATCTTGACGCCCTACTAATTTCTTGTAAAAGGGGTTGGCTACTGTCCCTGGTAAGGGACAGTGAGAGAGAGAGAGAGAGAGAGAGAGAGAGAGAGAGAGAGAGAGAGAGAGAGAGAGAGAGAGAGAGAGAGAGAGAGAGAGAGAGAGAGAGAGAGAGAGAGAGAGAGAGAGAGAGAGAGAGAGAGAGAGAGAGAGAGAGAGAGAGAGAGAGAGAGAGAGAGAGAGAGAGAGAGAGAGAGAGAGAGAGAGAGAGAGAGAGAGGGGAGGAGGAGAGGAGGAGGAGAGGAGGAGGAGAGGAGGAGGAGAGGAGGAGGAGTAGGAGGGCGTATAAGTAGGAGGGCGGGATCGTCCAACTCCCTGTACCTTCGCCACTATTGGTGCGGTTACACGAGCAGTATTTTCGGCAATATAAGGACCAGCAATGAAGCCAACACCACGAATAGGCAATATTGCCACATTTTCGCGTGACGGTCCTGCGCAAGTTGAATTGCCAGTTTTTTGGCTTCACCCAAGCGCGAAACGTCTACCAAACGAACACTTTTTGACGTTTACCGTTAATATAAACGTTGATTATGATGCAGAAGCTCCAGATAAACAGCTAGATAGTGGCAAGAACCGATTCCAAGACGGTGCAAGCAGTTATTCTTCCAAGTAACTCGTGAAATGGGGTAAACAACAGCTACTGCCTCCAAGATGTCACTCCGTAGGACACAAAGAACACAAAGAACACAAAAGAACGAATTCATCCAGCAGTATGACCTGCCGTGGCCTCACATGAGTTGCTGTTGTAGACAAGCTACACTAACTATGTAATCAAAGGTGGAAGATGAAGGACAGCAAAGGCGAAGGCTCCTCCCCACCCACCCATCCCTCCAGCCAAAGCTGGCAGGAAAGGAAAAAGAACCATGCAGCATGGAAAAACTGCATGGAAATTATGTAGGAAAGAGGAAAGAACTACCATTACTGCAACTACTAACAGGGCGATAAAAGCGGACAAGTATACCAGTATTCGAAAGAACTTAACGTTATTACGACAATGAGTAATATCTTAGTTGCTGGTTGGATTCAAAACACTTGTCTAATCTATTCTTGAAGGCCGTAACTGTTGTACTATCAACGACATCACAGGGTAGAGAGTTCCAAACATTAACAACTTGATTGAAGAAGAAGTGTTTAGCTTCGTGCGACGAGAATCTTTTGCCACTTATCTTCAAATTGTGATTTCTTCTTGTTCTATTTGATCGATCAATTGTAAAGTAATCTTCCGTATTAATATTGTTATGCCGGACGTATTACTTGGGTTCCGTGTCGCCGTCACAAGACTCCGTGGGAGGGAGATATGTAAACACTTTGCACAGCTTCAGTAGTTTAATATTCTTCCTTAGTAGTGTTATTAACTTCACTCTTGATAACTTCTGCTGACAATTCACTTCAGCTTACATTTACATGACTGAGACTCTCTCGCCCCTCTTCTCCTATATATATCCAGAAATAGTACAGTCTAGGAATGTTACAGTATATTTTAGATCATACAAGAAACATGTAGCAAAAAAGTATGAGTTAAGCAACACTTCCCTGCCTTGGCGTGCCTGCCAGAATGGGCGCGGACGCGCCTCCCCAAGGGGGCGCGGACGGCTCGTCTTGCTCCCCGCCCCTTGCTCCCCGCCCCTGTTTCGTTTCCTCCGAGCCTAGAGGCCTATGGTTGCCGGGGAAGCTTCCAGCACAACACTATCCCCTTCTTAGTTGTGGATCGTCCCGATCAGTTAATAACTCTAACTATATACAAAACGTAAGAGAATTAATCAAAACATAATACATCGCAGGGCGTATCGCTGTGGACGCCTGCGTTGTCTCTGTCTTTCTGCTCGGTGCCTCCTGCGCGTCTGTCTCCTGGGTGCGGCCTGTCGTCGTCCGCTTCTTCTTGTGTGTCCCTGAACAGTCTGCCGAAGCTGAGAGGTTATCTCCCTCGGCTGAAAGGTCCAGGAAGGCTTGGCGTCGTCGTCGACCTCCTTCCTCGGTCCTGGACGTCCCTTGCGTTTTTCGTCGGCTGCTGGGTGTCTGTAGTTGTTCCGTGTAGTTTCCGGACCGTGGTACTTCCATAGGCGGTTGACGATGATAACTTTCGGCTTGGTCCTTCTGCCCTCTCGGATTCGGTAAGTCACGTCGGAGAGGCGTTCTAGCACAGTGTAAGGGCCTTCCTAGGGCTCTGTAACTTCGGAGACTGGGTCCTTTCTTCCTCTGCGGGTTGCAAAGCCAGACTTGGTCTCCTTCCTTGAAGTTAACGTGGCTTGCCCCATATTGGTAAATCCGCGCTTCATGGCCTCCCCTGGAGAACTCTACAAGGCACTGGACTTGATGGTGCACCCTTCCAGCCGTTCCTTCTAGTTGACGGGCAAAACTGAGAGGCGTCCTTGGAAGGCTTTTCTCCAGGAGGCCTTCCCACAGGTCCACTTTCGGCAATCGCAGCTCACGTCCAAACATCAGTTTGCTGGTGAATACCCCTGTAGTTCCTGTAAGGCAGACCTTGTAGGGAAGGCGAGATGCAGGGCAGCTTCTGATCCCATGAAGACTGATCATTGTTGCATTGTTTGGCCAACTCCTGGCCCAACGTCCACTAAACCTCTCCACCATTCCATCTGACCCTGTGGGTGCAGAGGGGTGGTCCGGGTCTTCTTGATACCCAGAAGCTTGCAGCACTCAGTGTATGATCGTTGACTCAAATCTTCTTCCTTGGTCGTGAATGGAGCTCGTTAGCACACCGAAATGACAGAATAGAACCTCCACCAAAACCTTGGTGATGGTAGTGGCTTCCGGTCAGGATGGCGTAGGCTTCCGGCCACTTGCGAAGTAACCACAGACGCAGATGTACCCATTTCCGTTCGTCGTCAGAGTGCAAGGGTCTCCACATATCCATCACACCCGTTCCATGGGGCCTAACCTGGTATAATTCGCAATGGGGCACGTGACGCTCTGGGGTTCTTTCGCACAGCACACCACACGCGTGACACTATCTTCCACGTCCTTCCCTCATGCCAACCTAATAGAACCTTTGGCGCAGGCGGACTCAGTCTTTTACCAAAGGTGTCCGCTGGTGATGCTGTCGTGCATTTCTTTCAAGACGCCTTCCTGGACTTCACAGGTGGCACTGTGACCAGTAGTGGTCAAGACCATCAGAGAGACCCAGCGTCGCTGCACACCCCGTCGTCTATTCGAAGAGGCAGTCCCACTGAGTCCAGTAATTTGGTGGTAGGGCTTTCCTCGAGATGATTCTCCACCCAGGTCGCAGTTGGACGACCGACCTGCAAAGCCACCCATAATTGGTCTCAGATCTCGGTCCTCCCGCTGCAGTTTTCCCCAAGTCTTCCATACATCTTCTGCTGTCTGTTCTTGACTTGCGCCTGTCGTGGTGGTTTCCCATTGATATTCTGGGGCATGTACAGGACAGACTGGTCGTTGCCCCCAGAACCAGTTCTCTTTTTTTTCTTGCCCGAGTGGGAGACCGTCAGTACATCTCTTCCGACACTCATTCTTCCAGTGCCCCTTTTCTCACAGTCCAGCACTGGGTCCTTCTGGCTTCTTCTTAACGCCACCTTCATATTCTTCTTCCTCCCTATAGCATCTGTTCCTCCCAGGCCCAACCTTCTGCAGTACCCAGCACGTTCCTTGAACCTGTCTGTGTCGCTGACAGCGCCCTTTCGTGCCCTAAAGCCAGAAGTCGAGTCGTCCTCGAGGCTTGACAAGTTAGACCCAATAAAGGACCTAAACTCCATGGCACGTGCCAGGAGCTTCCTGCATTGATGCCATTTTCTAGCTTGTTCACTTGGTATCTTCAGCTGAGGGTCCAGGTATCGGATGAATTGATCACGCAGCAAACCGTCAGCAGGTCAGGGTGGCACTCTGGCATGCCTTTGTGCGCCATGCTCTCGTCCTGAGCGGAGTTCCTGAAGAGACTCGGGCCGCGCCTCCTGTTGCGGGGTTCTGAACCCAACCCTGAAGAGCTCGTTCTGGTGCTTGGTCCTGATATCAAGTTGCTCCAGCGCCTGTGCCAGTCCGCGGTAGCTGCCCTTTGTCGCATTGTCGAGCTGAGCAAGGACCTCCAGTGCCGCCCCTTTCAGGCTAGTGGCCAGCCGTACCATGCACCTTGGTCATCCCATCCGTTCCGGAGCTGCCAACAGCTCAAACTGAGCGCGGTAAGCCTCCCAGGAGACCTTGCCATCAAACTCCTGAGGTTTCCTTTTCTAACAGGCGCGAACCCAGCAGACTCCATGGGGTTATGGAACTTCAGGATAAATCAGTGAAATATTAGGCTCAAACTAGCCCCGGACTTGGGTGTAGGAGAAGTATCTTGGGTACAATTAGCCCCCTGTGAAAATTGGCTGTCCGTTTCCAGCCAAGCAGTCTCTGCGCTCAGTACTCTGTCACTTTGCTGTCACAAACTACCTGTTCAGTGCATGGTTCACCTCCTTCTGCACTTCTTTACATTTCTTTGTGTGTCAGTCTCCGTACCAATTTCCATCTCTTTTTGAAGATTTGTGTGTTCTCTTTTTCTCCACTTCTAGTCAGGCGTTGTCCCAGTTCGTGGCTCATCAGCTTCGCACTGACTCACTTCCATCTTAATGTTTGGGTTGTAGCTGTAATCTTGTGAAGCGATCTTCTAGCTGTTCTTTTGAGTTCTTCGAGTGTTCTTCTTGTTGTTGCTGTGCTCTTTCTAGTTTTGTTGCTGTGCTCTTTTCTTGTTGTTCTTGAGTTCTTGGTGCTCTTGTTGTTCTTCTTTTGAGTTCTTGGTGCTCTCTTTTCTTGTTGTTCTTGAAAGTTCTTTTGGAGTGTTCTTTCTTGTTGTTACAGCTCTTCTTGTTTCTCCCCTGTCTCAAGGCTTCCAAAAGTTCAGTCAACATGTCGTCTCTTCCTGGGTTAGCCTGGGAAACGAGTCTCCATGGCGAAAAACAAATGGCTACAATTTGACAATTCAGTGTTATGCCGGATGGCCATTTGGGTTCCGGTGTTGCCGTCACAAGACCTGTGGGAGTGGAGAGATATGTAAACATCTCTGCACAGCTGTAGTTTAATATTCTTCCTTAGTAGTACACTTCACTCTGATTCTTCACTGACCACTAGCTTACTATGACTGGGACTCTCTCGCCCTCTTCTCCTATATATATCCAGAACAGTACAGTCTAGAATGTTACAGTATATTTTAGATCATACAAGAACATGTAGCAAAAATATGCGAGTTGGCAACACTTCCGCCTGGCGCCTGGCCGCGCCCGTGGACAGCTCTGCTGCTCTCCGCCCCTTGCTCGTTTCTCCGGGAGCCTTCTAGAGGCCTATGGTCGCCAGGAAGCTTCCAGCACAACAGTACTATGAAGTCTTATAAATAAACTTAATATATATATGATATTACCTTTATATATTAGCTAATCTCGGACGTTTTTAGGTATAATTGACTATTATACATTTTCAGGCTACTTAAAAAGTTACACATATATTTATCGTTTTCAAGGTATATATATATATATATGATATATCTAGTTACTTTGATCTTTTTAAAAGCTAATTCTATATATATTAAAATCATCATACAGAAAACACAACATAATATAAAAAGAATTATATATAGATAAATATATATATATAGATTGAAACAAGGCAATAAACATGAGATATAAAGATACGAGAAGACGACGAAGACTTACAAGGGAGAGAATGCATACATATATACTCAAAGTCATTGAAAAACAATGGAAGTTAAGAGACAATAATAACATATGAAATAAAGACGTGAAAACAAATAGTCTAAAAAATGAGAACTCAAAGACGAAGAAAATAAGACAGACATGAGATTATTACTATGACATAAATACCTTAGAAAAGAAATGCAGAACATAAAAGATAACATATCACAGACTAACATTTGGGTGTGGCAGAGAGAAGTGAGGTGACATTAGGAAGCGACCCTTGTGTAAAGTGTACGAATCTCTCCTTTGCTTAGTATTTTAACATTTTAACTCTAATTTGCACTGGGAAAGACAGACTACCCCTCAAGGATGAACGAGGGACGAATCAAAATGGAAGTTCAAATTTTCTGGGGCAGACGGAGGTCACTCCCTCGTAACGTACGTCATTACGACAAAACAACATAGCAATAAATACGTTCTGGTTGCACAGGAAAGGAAGAACAGAAGTCATAGTTACTTGCAAGGAAAATAGACCTTGTATATGATGTACGGAGGGCTGGAATTCTCGTAATCTGTTCTCAGTCGTGTAAACGTAACATACGAATAGGTCACCGTGCCTTAGGATTTCTCTGCCGGAAAGCTTTCGTTTATACGTTAAGAGATGAGGAGGAAGGAAACAACAAATAATGGAACTATATATACGATACAGTGAAAAGGATTTACCGAGGATGTACGTATGAGGAGGAAAGTGAGGAGGAGGCGGAGAAGAGAGAGATTAAGTCAGTAAAGTAAAGGGAAGTAAAAACAGACGATGAGGATATATATAAATAAAACAACTAAATAAAGAAAGAATGATTAGAACAGAGAGAGGAATCACAGAGGAGGAAAGTCTGGAATTTGAGGAAGACAAGGAGGAAGGAATGCCAGCCAAGTCTACTGTCGTCAAGGAGCTGATTCAGAAGGTACATCTCAAACTTCTCTTCCTAAGATCTATGGGCAGACCCTCCGCCCCCCTCTTCAGCTACTTCCAAAGGTCAGTGGGGAGGAAAATCAAGTTCTCACGTGTCTTTTTAAGATTCATGGTAAAGAAAGTTAAAACTACCCACGTGAAAATGACTCCTATGAAATCCTGTGGACAATATTTTTTTTAAATGTGACCGTTAGATGCTTCCGACTCTCATTTCAACTCCTTCCAAAGGCCAAGTGGAAATCAATCAGGTTCTAACTTTGTGTGTTTTGTGAGTTCATGATACAGAAGAAGGGTTGGACTACTACCAGAGGTCATAAAACTACCCTGAAAATGCCCAACTCCTATGAGCCCTGTCAGTTTACCAGGGGACAAAATGTTTATCACTAATTCCCAGCTTAAATGGGTTAAGATATGACAAATACAACCAATACAATGTTTGAATTAGTTTTTGAGGTTCTTGGTACAGTAGAAGAGTTAAGTGGAAGAGTTTTGTTCAGTCGGCGCAACATCTGTGGTCACATGCCAGAGAGAGACAGGAGGAAGGAATTATAGAGGAACAGACCCAGGGGACAGGACACAACCCCGATTAATACCTGGTACACTGCTGGGTGGACAGGGGCTACGTAGGGTATCGGAAAAAGCCTTCAAATTTTCAACTCCTTGAATCAAACCCTCTCTCGATTGTCCATACTGTCAACCACTTCTCTTTCACTGAAGTCCCCTGTAGAAGGGTTAAACTTCCACCAGGGTCAGAAACACCCCTGGAAATGCTCACAACTCCTATGAAAGCCTGGCAAATGTGTCCGCTTGGGCGGGTGACATTTTCAGTCTCCACACTTTTCCTACGTAATATTTTGGTTTGCAAAAATTATCAAATTTGACAAAAATTACCAAATTGAGTGGATCAGGGAGACATTAGCCACACCAAGCTAAGCACAACCTATGCACACTCAGAACGAAGACCTACTGACAGCCTAACGTCACTGCACTTCGTAACGTCATAATATACACACCTTCATGAGCGTAGAGACATCAAGTTTGCGGCAGATTGAAGAAAGGATGGATAAACGAATGCTGGTATATTCAAAGCTGCCGGGTTAGGGAAAGCCGTGATACTGATAATGTTAAGTGAGCAATTTTCAGGGAAGGCGTATTTCCGTGCAGGGACAACCAATTGCATGGTACGTTCCGCCTTTAGGGATTAAGCTGGTTGTAAACATAACCGCCTCAGTTCACCGCCGAAAATTCTCTCATGGTAGGAGTTAGAGGGCTTTCAATGGACTGTTTGTTGACCCTGGTGAGTAGTTTAACATGGTCTCGCATCTTCAACTGGAAAATTACCCATGAAACCTGGTTAATCTTCTCTACGGCCTGCAAAAGTCATAATAGGAGCTGGAAAGCCTCTCGTCATAGATCCTACAATGGTTTCATGGACTGTTTGTGACCCTGGTGATGGTTTACATTCCGCTGTACTATGAATGTGAAAATTACCAATAAATGATTATCTTCTCTGAGGCCTTGGGAATAGTCATTAATGGTGCTAAAAGCCTCTCATAGTCAAGTAGTTCCTGGGCTTTCAATGGACTGTGTTGTGACACTGGTGATAGCTATCTCCCTCTGCACCATGAATGGAAGAATTACCCATGAAATCCCTATTTATCTTCTCTGCAGGCCCTGCAAAAGTCATAATAGGGCTGGAAAGCCTCTCGTCATAGATCCTACAGTGGTTTCATGGACTGTTTGTGACCCTGGTGATAGTTTTACCTCCACTCCACCGTCAGACAACTTCTCCCTCCTCCACCTCCTGACCTCAGCCGGACTACCTGCCTGACTCCTGATAGTTCTGGCTGCGCCAGGGTGTATATGTTGTGGATGTCTAACAAGCGAGAACAGATGGTTCAAACCAAACATTCTGCAAATACAAGCAAAGTGACTGACGACATGGAAGAGATGAACAAACCAAACGACTCAAACCAGCAACCACCATGACTGACGACAGCGAAGTGAACAACCTCATTGAGTCGTTGCCAAGGAATCTCAATCACTGGTGAAAGTATTATCAAAAGGATATATTTATACAACTAGTTGCAGAACTATCCAGTGTGAAAAAGAACTTAAAGAAAAAGACACACAAATTGCAAATCTCACCAGTGAGTGAACAACCTCAAAGACCATATGAACGATTTAGAACAGAAAGTGGATAGTGAAGGCAATACGAACGTGACACAGTTATCTTCAGTGGCCCATCGCTACCAGGAACATACAAGCAGTGAACATACAACCAGTGTAGTTGTGAATACAATCAGGGACTACCTAAAGATAAACATAAAAGAAACTTTAGTATGCACATAGGCTGGGTATAAAAGCAACAATAAAACAAGCCAATCATCGTAAAATTCAACAGAACCCTCAGAATAAATCTCACTCAGGCTTGTAAGCGCTCAAACCACAATTATATATCAATGAGCTTAACACCAAAGCGAAGGAACCTGCTCAACACCATTCTGAACATCAGACGACAACACAAGGCCAAATTCCAAGTGCTACACAAAAGACGGAACAATAATAATCAAATCGAAACTGGACCACTAAGCACTCCATAGTTGATGACAAGTCACTGATGTCCTTCCTAGAGAAATACCCGCAAATGATGGACACCTACCAGCAGACTACATCCCGACCTCTACATCATCTTCAAACAACAGGTAAAGCACAAATGACACCACTCAACCCCTCTACCACTGTTGCTGTTACCACTGCTACCACTACCGTTACTGCTGTCATCACAACCACTACTATTGTTTCTACTGTTACCATACCACTACCAACAGTACCACTACTACTGATACTACTGTTACTACCCACTACCACTACCACGGTACCACTACTACTGATACTGTTCTACTACTTTACCACTCAAGTCTCGTACACTACTACTGATACTACTGTTCTTCTCATACCACTACTGCTGCTACTACCAATACTGCACTGTTTACTATTACTAATGTTACCACCACTACTGCCATCGCTGCTGTCATCGTTACCCCTACTACTGTTACCACCGTTGCACTACTGCTGCTACCTTCACTAGCTCCACAATGGTATTTGTCACAACCACTAACGCTGCTGCTGCTGTATCACCACTACCATCACTGCTGCTATCTTCGCTGCTACTACTACTAATGCTACTATTAACCCCGCTACCATTACTACTGCTGTCAACAGCCAATACACTTTACAAGACTTTCTACTACTGCTATGCTGTCCAGATGCTGATACAATTACCACAACTACTACCGCTGCAACTACTAATACTACAAGTTCCACACTACAACTGCTACTATTGCAGATATTACAACTTTACTCATCCACTACTGATATAACAACAACTGATACAACTTTAAATGGTATGATTATTGTTACTGTTTTCTTTATATATATATATATATATATATATATATATATATATATATATATATATATATATATATATATATATATATATATATATATATATATATATATATATATATATATATATATATATATATATAATTTAATTGCTCATTACTACTAGTTACTACTACTAATCTTATTGCTAGTACTTATTTACTATTTACTATCATTACTATTATCTTTATTACTATTTTATTATTAATATTATCATACTTTTATGATCATTATTAATATTACTAATATTTTCTTATTTTTAATATTTCATTATTATTAGTATTATTATTATGTATTATTATTATTATTATTATTATTATTATTATTATTATTATTATTAATTATTACTTGTAAGTTATTATCGTTATCATTGGTTACCTATTGTGACACTTGAATGATCAGATTATCCATTTTAATTTTAATTTTAATTATTATTATTATTATTATTATTATTATTATTATTATTATTATTATTATTATTATTATTATTATTATTATTAACTTTACTATTATTGAAATTACCTTTATCATTATTACTATTATCACTATTATTGACTATTATTTATTACTATTACTAATATTACTATTTATTACAACTATTATTATTACTATTATTATTACTTATTATAATGTATTACTTTCATTACTATTATTACAATTATTACTATCACTACTTACTTATTACATTGCAATGTCTTAAAATGGTAATAGTAACGACTTTTATCAATTATCTTATTATAGCTTTTACTATGACTGATTATTATGTCCTGATACCCTCCTCTTGAAGAGTTCAAGTCGTAGGCAGGAGGAAATACAGATGAAGGAAGATTGTTCCAGAGTTTACCAGCGTGAGGGAAAGAGTGAAGATGCTGGTTAACTCTTGCATAAGGGTTTGGACAGTATAGGGATGAGCATGAGTAGAAAGTCGAGTGCAGCAGGGCCGCGGGAGGGAGGCATGCAGTTAGCAAGTTCAGAAGAGCAGTCAGCGTGGAAATATCGATAGAAGATAGAAAGAGGCAACATTGCGGCGGAATTTAAGAGGTGAAGACTATCAGTATGAGGAGGAGAGCTGATGAGACGAAGAGCCTTTGCCTCCACTCTGTCCAGAAGAGCTGTGTGGTGGAGCCCCACATGAGATGCATACTCCATACGAGGGCGGACAAGGCCCCTGTATATGGACAGCAACTGTGCAGGGAGAAGAACTGGCGGAGACAGTACAGAACGCCCAGCCTCGAGGAAGCTGATTTAGTAAGAGATGAGATATGAAGTTTCAGTTGAGATTTTGAGTTAAGGATAGACCGAGGATGTTTAGTGTTGAGGAAGGTGATAGCTGGGTGTTGTCAAGAATAGGGGATAGTTGTTTGGAAGATTGTGTCAGTGGATAGGTGGAGAAACTGTGTTTTGAGGCGTTGAAGGACACCAGGTTCTTCTTGCCCCAATCGGAAATAATAGTAAGGTCTGAGGCTAAGCGTTCTGCAGCCTCCAGCCTTGAGTCGTTAAGTTCCTGAAGGGTGGGTCTTCTATTAAAGAAGTTGAATAATGCAGAGTGGAATCATCGGCGTAGGAATGGATAGGACAGTTCGTTTTGGAAAGAAGATCATCAATGAACAACAGAAAAAGAGTGGGAGATAGGACAGAACCCTGTGGGACACCACTGTTAATAGATTTAGGGAAGAACAGTGACCGTCTACCACGGCAGAAATAGAACAGTCAGAAAGGAAACTGGAGATAAAGGTACAGAGAAGGATAGAAACCGTGGGAGGGTAGTTTAGAAAGCAAAGATTTGTGCCAGACCCTATCAAAAGCTTTTGATATGTCAGCGCAATAGCAAAGTTTCACCGAAACGGCTAGAGAGGATGACCAAGAGTCAGTTAAGAAGGCTAGGAGATCACCAGTAGAACGCCCTTGCGGAACCCATACTGGCGATCAGATAGAAGGTCAGAAGTGGAAAGGTGCTTTTGAATCTTACGGTTTGAGATTGATTCAAAAGCTTTAGATGAACAAGAAAGTAAAGCAATAGGACGGTAGTTTGAGGGATTAGACGGTCACCCTTCTTAGGTACAGGCTGTGTGAAGGCATACTTCCAAGGAAAGGTAGATGTTGACAGGCAGAGGCGAAGAGTTTGACCAGGCAGGGTGACAGCACGGAGGCACAGTTTTAAGGACAATAGGAGGCACTCCATCAGGTCCATAAGCCTTCTGAGGATTGAGGCCAGAGAGGGCATAGAAAACATCATTTTGAAGAATCTTTATAACAGGCATAAAGGAGTCAGAGGGGATGAGTAGGAGGAATATGCCCAGAATCGTCCAGAGTGGAGTTTTAGAAAAAGTTTGAAGAAGAGTTCAGCCTTAGAGATAGATGAGACGGCAGTGTTGCCGTCAGGACTGAGTGGAGGAAAGATGAAGAAGTGAAGTTGGAGGAGATGTTTTGGCTAGATGCCAGAAGTCACAGGAAGAGTTAGAAAGCAAGGTTTGACATTTTCTATTAATGAAAGAATTTTTGGTTAGTCGGAGAATAGATTTGGCACGATTTCGGGCAGAAATGTAAAGTTCATAATTAGCATTAGTTTGAAGGCTCTGGTATCTTTGTGAGCTACCTCTCTATCATTGACAGCACGAGAACAAGCGTGATTAAACCAAGGCTTTTAGCGTGAGGTAGAGAAAGAACGAGGAATGTATGCCTCCATTCAGAGACAATCACCTCTGTGATGCGCTGAGCACACACAGAGGGTCTCTATCCTGGAAGCAATAATCATTCCACGGGAAATCGGAAAGTACATCCTCAGGTCGTCACCGAGCTGAAGCAAAATGCCAAAGCATCGCCTCTTCGGTGGGTCAGAGGATTTACAGGAGCGATAGGATAGAATGCGTACATGATTGTGATTGTGATCGGAGGAGCCGAACGAAGGGAACAGTTTGATATAATAAGCTGAAGGATAAAAGGGTAAGAAGAGGTCTAGAATGTTGGGCATTGTATATGTATTTCAATACAAGTACCCTATTTTATGTGTATTTTATATCTATTTTAAACAAATTTAAATTATTTTTGAGTATTTTTATATATATTTATATATAATTTTATGAACCTTTATTTGTTTTTGTTTATATATTTTCCTACAAATAGTACATTCTTTTATTGAGAATTTTAATATATTTACTTTTTACAATTTACATTATTTTGTGTATTTTGTATATATATTTTTTGCGTATTTAAACTATTTTATGTATTTTATATATACATTTCATAAAATTTACATTATTTTGTTGTGTATTCAAACATCTCCTTTTGAAAAAGGAAATTTATGTAAATTTATGTTATTTTATATTTATTTATATATATATTTTCTTACTAAATTTATATTATTTTATATGTATTCTTGCATATATTTTATTACAATTACCTTATTTATGTTTTATTTGTATATTCTTTATTTCTCAATTTCAAATTACTTAATATGTATATTGTATATTTGTATTTAAATTATTTTATGTGTATTTTCAATATATATTTCATCCAAATTACATTATTTTATTAGTATTTTCTTAATTTAACTCGATACAATTTAGATTGTTTCATAAGGTATTTTTTGTTATACGTATTTTATACCTTCTCATTATTTACATATATTTTGTATGCAAATAATTTGTGTGCATTTTTGTACATTACATTTTATGCATATATTTTTATAGACCTTTCAAAGCAATTATTTTATGTATTATTTTGTATATATTTTCTCATATGAGTTACATTATTTAATTGTTTGTTTTGTTTATTTATTTTGATACGAATGAGCTACATTATTATGCCTTTTGTATACTTTATACGTATATAAGTATTTGTGAAATATTTTTTTATACATATTTATACAAATTTGCCAATTGTACTGTATTTTATATATATTTTCATGCAAATTTAATAATTAGTTTTGTATTTTTTATGTATAGTTTGGCTACAAATTTTACGATTATTTATGTATTATTTTGTATATTTATATTTCAAATACACATTTCTCTTATATAGTATTTGTTTATTTATAGTTTTGCTTTACAGAAATTACATTATTTTTCTATTGTATTTTGTTATTATAGCCATTTTGACTCATGTTACTTAATTTACTATTGTATTTGTATCATATATATGATATATATATATATATATATATATATGATATATATATATATATTGCCGCATTCTTAGGTGATATATCATATATATATATATATATTTTTTAATCTGTATTATATTTTATGTGTATTCATTATATATATATTTGCAAAACAAATTTACATTGTTTTATATATATATTTTTACATATCATTCAATACAAATTAACCTTGTATATTACAAGCTTTGGTTTGTATATTTATTTTTAATACAAATTCAAATATTTTATGTCATGTTTATTGGTATATACCTAATTACCATAAAGAAATACACGTTATTTTATAGGCATTTTACATGTAATTTTCATACCTAAATGTACTATTATTTACCGTAATAATATGTGTATATATTTTGTTGCAATTTTTTATATTATACTATTTATGCTTTTTGTATATATTTTTATGTCATATTGTTGGATTATTTACACATGTGTATTTTTTATATATCTTTTATACAATTAACATTTACGTGTATTTTATGATATATTTGTTTTATATAATTTCATTTCAAATCACATTATTATTTAATTCTTTGTAATATATATTTATTATGCAATTTTACCTAATTTTTATCATGTATTTTGTATATTTATTTTCCTTTACAAGTTAAATTATTTTTGGTTTTTATTGTATATACATATAGAGTAATTTCTATGAAAATATATATTCAAAATACATATAAATATATATAAATAAGTAAAAATATATATATCAAATTACACCTAAAAAATGATAATTCGTATCAAAATAAATAAACAAAATTCCGATAAAAAGAACGTATATTTGCTTGAAAATAAAATTACAAAATACATGGAAAGTTTACAAGGTTTGAAATAGAAAAGAGTATATACTAAAAACAAAAAACCAAATTTCAATTTGTTTGAAAATCAGGTATGCAAAATACACATAATGGATAATTTAAATACGTAAAATACATAAAATAATGTAAATTTGTATCAAGTAACAAACTCACATAGACATAATACATAAATAGAATATACAAAATATACATAGAATAAGAAAATGAATCGTGTCAGAATAAATACACGAATATCTAAATAAAATAATGTACAACTGAAAATAAACGATACTTACATAAACATGTTTTAAAAATACGCACAAAATACACATGAATAATTATATTTTGTATATAAATTACTACCAAAATGCGTACAATAAAATGAAATTTATATTGAAAAAATAATACACCCTAAACACTCATCATATATATTTCAAAATACTATATGAATACATAAAATATACCTGAAATATATACAAAATACACATGAAATACGTATAAAAATATATATATATACACAATACACATTTAAATAATGTAATTTCGCATAAAATAAATAAACAAAATTTCAATAAAATGTATATTTGAATGAAAATGAATGCTGCAATACACATGAATATTAACCAAATTAATAAAAATATATATCCTACTTCACATAAAATTAGTGAGATTTCATACAATCATATACAAAATACACATAAAATAATCATAAATTTGAATGAAAATATATAAACAGATAAGCAAAATAGCATTAGTTTATGCTAGATATGCTATAGAAATACGTTAAATAATGTAAATGTGAAAATATATACCAAACACCAAATGGAATATAAAATGGTATCAAATATGTAAGAATATTGATAAAATGGTATAGGTTGTATGAAATAGAAAGATTGAAATAACCATAAAACAGCGCATTTTATATATATAAATACACATAAAATATTTAGATTTGTGTACAATGATATACAAAATACCTACATACAGTAAGATAATTTATGTTGAATGAATGTAAAATACATATGAACAAAATATAAAATGTGTTCAAAATATATATACGAATACACATAAAATATACTTATGAATTTCTATAAAAATATATAGAGAAAATACACATAAAATGGAAATGCATGCAATATAAAGAAATGTATACAAATACGCACAAATAAAATGTAAATTCGTATCAAATAAATAAGCTAATGCCATTAAAAGAATGTTTATATAAATATAAATATACAAAATATGCATAGGAAATAACGTGGGTTGGCATAAAAGAGCTATAACACAAAAGCTCGACAAAATAAACAAATTTGTGTGAAATGGATATACAAGACGTAAAATAGAAGCTAAATTTAGTTGAATAAATATGAAATACATATAAATAAAATACTAATTTATGTCAAATATATTCAAATACACATATAATATAATTTATATAAATAATATAAATACGTATAAAAGATATGCATGTGAAATTTATAAAATTAAGATGCAAAATACCCATAAAATAACTCATACTGAAATAAAATATATACAAAATACATTAAATACAATTAAGTTTGTTTTAAATAAATATACAAAATACACACATACAATAAGAGCAAATTTTTATTAAAATAGATACAAAAACACATAAAATAATGAATTTTTATCAAAATATATAAGAATACACAATAAAATTACGTAACTTTATGAAATATACAAAATACACATAAAATAATGTAAATACATAGAAAATATATAACCTACAAAATACATATAAAATAATATAAATTCATTGTCAAATTAATGAACAAGAACCACTCTAAATGAATCATATTTGAAAATATATATACAAAGACAAATAAATAACAAAGATTTATTATAAATGTATTACAAATTTGGTAAGAAGTCACGCGAAGAGTTAGAAGAAAACCAAAGACTTTGACATTTTCTATTAATGAAAGAATTTTGGTTGGTCGGAGGAGAATAGGTTGGCGTTTAGGCAAAATGTAAGTTCATAATTAGCATTAGTTGGGCTCTGGTACCTTTTGAGCTACCTCTCTATCATTGACAGCGAGAACAAATTAATTATTAAAACTTTTGGCGTGAGGAGTAGAAAGAAACCAGGAATGTTGCACCATTCCAAGACAATCCACCTCTGTGATGCGCTGAAACTTTACAGGGGTCTCTGGAAGCAATAATCATTCCGCGAAATGGAAGAAAGTACGTCTCAGGTCGTCCCGCAGGCTGGTAAATGCCAAGCATCACGCCTCTTCGGCGGTGGAATTCAGAGGGTATTGCTGGAGCGATGGGGACAGGATGCAAGAGAGCCAAAGATTGGCAGTCGGAGGAAGCCTTGGAGAACAGTTTGACAGAATGAAGGGGTTTAAGTGAAGGTCTACAGAATGTTGGGCCGATCTCTCCCGAGACAGTCAGGGAGACTCGTGATAGGGGTGCTGAATACCAACTGCTCTAGGTCGTTGAGGATAGCAAGGATTGTGGGCTTATTCTACAGGATGGTCAGTGAAAGAAGGGATAAATAAGCAGTGGTGAACATTGAAATCTCCTGGATGGAGACTACAGCGAAGAGAGAATGGATCAAGATATGCTCCTTTAGAATTCAAATAGTTAAGAATTTTACATAGTTGATGGAGATTGGGTGAGATAAACACTTTGGTCTTATTTAGTAATAAGAGAATGACAATGAAATCTTAGCCAATGTTGGAAAATTCAGAAGGGGTCAGGTTGTGGGCACGAGAGCAAGTGATATCGTTGCGTAAACAACATCCAGCTTTGGATTGAAATTTAGGATAGATAGTAGGAAGACAGAGTAAGATTGCTGTCAGTAGCACAAAACTATGTTTTCGTGATGAGAAGAAAGGTGGAAACAGGAGGAGGATGATGTTCTAGATGAAATGCGACGAAGATAACGAATGCAGAAAGTGAGAGGGTTCGAGGAGTTGTCAGACACCTCTTGGGTCCCGGCAACCAGAGGTCTCCTGAAGGGGAATTTGGCCCCCCAGGCGAGACTCAGGAAACTACTAATTCATGTGCCATTTTGAGAATTTTGGGAGAGTGTATATGTTTGTGTGAATGTGGTGTGGTGTGAATAAAGGAGATCTCTGTCTTTGAGGCATGCTGAACCTACTCTCCAGGGCCTTGCTTGGTGAGACAATAGGGAAACGGTTAGTGAGGACATGTGAGGACATGTAAATATGTATAAAAAATATATACAAAATACACAGAGTATAATGTAAAATCGTATCAAAATAAATGAGCAGAATATGAATAAAATACTGTAAATTTGAATGAAAATAAAGATGCAAATATCCATAAAATAACGCTTATTTGTATAAAAATATGTATACATATTTTTCCTCTCCCTTCTCTCTATCCTTCCTTTCTCTTATCTCCCTCTTTGTTCATCTTCCAACCCTTTCCCTTCCCTTCTCTTTCTCTTCCTTTCCTCTCCCTTCTCTCTATCCTTCCTTTCTCTTATCTCCCTCTTTGTTCATCTTCCAACCCTTTCCCCCTCCTTTCTCTTTCTCTTCTTTTCCTCTCCCTTCTCTCTATCCTTCCTTTCTCTTATCTCCCTCCTAATTCATCTTCCAGCCCCTTCCCTTCCTTTCTCTTCCTTTCCTCTCCCTTCTCTCTATCCTTCCTTTCTCTTATCTCCCTCTTTGTTCATCTTCCAACCCTTTCCCTTCCCTTCTCTTTCTCTTCCTTTCCTCTCCCTTCTCTCTATCCTTCCTTTCTCTTATCTCCCTCTTTGTTCATCTTCCAACCCTTTCCCCTTCCTTTCTCTTTCTCTTCCTTTCCTCTCCTCTCCATCCTTCGTTTCTTTCATCCCCCCTTATCTGCTAGCCATCAACATCTAACCACCAGCATCTTCTACCTCTGCATTCATTTACCTTTCCTTTTCCCTCCCTTCCCCATTCACTTACCTTCCCTTTTCCCTCCCTTCCCTTCTTTCCCTTCACCTTCACCTTCCCCCGTCTTCTAACCTACCATACTTACTACTAATCATCTATCTTACTAACTATCTCCTAACCACAGCATCTTCTGACCACCTCTCTACCGTCCCCAGCATCTCCTTATCTTTTTGCTCTCACAGATGCTGACGGCGATGAACCACCCGCGCTCCCGAAGACTCTTGAGCTTGCGTACGCCCTTGCAGTGGTTGAAGGCCGTGTCGCCCGGCTCCCGCACCAACTCGCACTCGTGGTTGTTGGATATGAGCGTGAGGTCTATCTTCTGGCGATTCCTCTTGATCAAGACGCCCTCCTTCTCTTCGCAAGTTTGGGGAGGGTGAGGGAAGGGAGGGAGGTGAAGGGAGAAAGGTAGAACGGTGAAGAATGTATAGGGTAGAGCAGAAGAAGGAAAGGGCATAGCTGGGCGTTATCGCGATAAGTTATCGCGATACTTTATCGCTGATAACAAAATCGGATTATCGGCCATCCGCTACTTATTTAAATATATATCGGTATCTTCGTTACTTTTGTGACCAAACTAGCGATAATCGCTACTTTTTTTCCGCCTCTCAGAAAAAAACGTTGTTTCCCTACTGCGCATGCGTGGCCCGGTGTTGTATGAAAAAACTTCGGGGTATGAAATATCTTCGGTGATGAGATTTCATACTTAGATCATGAAAATTAAAACACTATGTTATTTTGTTATGGTACTCAAAAATCAATATATCATTGAGAAAAATCATTTAACTTTGCCCCAAAAATGATTATTCACTGCCTCAAATTTGATATTCCATATTCGTTTGTGACCATGCCATGGTACTGAAGGCACCCGGTGTTGTGTTATTTGGTGTCCCATCGTCAAAAGCTGGCGATTTTGTTTACAAACACTGGTCTCTCGTGAACTGCGCATGCTCAGACCATGAAGTGTAGCCCTGTACAGTCTCACAATGCTTTTTTAACACAGTAAGAGTTGCTGGAAGGCTGAATCATACTTACAGTACCACCATCCTCGCTGTTTCTAGAACGACGTACATATAAATACAACTCGTACAGAATGTCGTTCTAGAAACAGCGAGGATGGTGGTATTGTTACTATATGTCTGATTCAGCCTTCCAGCAACTCTTAATTACGGTTTAAAATCTTTATGAGACTGTACAGGTCTACGCTTGCTGGTCTGAGCATGCACCGTTCACGAGAGACCAGAGTTTGTAAACAATTTTTGACGGTGGGGACGCCAAATAACACAACACCGGTTCAGGCATTTCTAGTACTACCGTCCATATGTACGTGTCAACGTGTGGTTTTAAGGTTTTGTAAGTTTCCTAAAATACAGATAATGAAAATTTGAACTCATCAATGTTGTTCTATCTGAAATATCAATATAGTATCGTTTTCGCCTATCGGACTTATCGCTAGCTAGTATCGGAATTGTGGATTTTTATCGGGTAACGGTTATCGGTTATCGCCTATATTTGTGTCTCTAGTTAACGAATATCGGTTATCGCCGTTAAGGTTTTTCATTATCAGTTATCGGTTATCGGGAATAAGGTTTTCTGTTATCGTGCCCAGCTATGGGAAAGGGATTGACGAGGATGGAAAGAGAAAGGAAAGGAAGGGTTGTGAGGGAGATGAGGAAAGGATTGGAAAAGAAGGTAAAGGAAAGGGAGAGGGAAGGGAAGGGAGAAAGGGAGGATGGTGAGGAATGGATAGGGTATAGCATAAAAAGGAAAGGGATTGAAGAGCGTGGTAAGGGGGGGCGAAGATTGCTCCCTCCCAATGCATAATTTGTGATTAATAAAAAAACTAACGCAAATTGAAGTACACGTTTAGAAGTTAAGTATTTATTTATTGTATTTATTATTCACTAGGGTGATGGGGCCTGATGTGGTGCGAAGAGGAGGCGGCAGGGGGGGGGGGGGTGAAGCGACATGCCAGTAACGTACGCGCTGCCTCACGGGCCATGCACAGGTCTCTGGAGCAAAGTCCATCCAGCTGCGAGCAGGGCCGTTTGATGCAGGAAAGCTGCTGTTGTTTTTTGTACATATTTTTTCCCTTCCCATCTCTACGCATACTCGTGATTCGTTTTATATGATAGTGAGTAAATTGTGATTATTTTTTCTATTTTATGGTAAAGAGATTAGCTTAATTCTACAGTAAATCTAGTGAATAGTTTTTATTTTTACATTAAAGGAAGCAGCTCCAAGGCCCCCCCCCAAAAAAAAAATCAAGCAGAAAAAAAATGGCCCGCTAATCAATGCCCCAGAAAAATGTATGGAAGTCAGCATGAAATATCGATAGATGATAAAAAGAGAGACAACATGGCGGAGGAATTTAAGAAACAAAAGACTGTTAGTAAGAGGAGGGGAGTTGAAGAGTCTTATTCTGTGGTAATAAGATCTTGTTTTTATTCTAGGGTGGAGTGATTATCTCTAGTTTCTGGAAAAGAGAGGCTGCTGTGATCAAACAAGAGCGAGAGTAACTAAAACTATGGTTGAAAATGTTTATACCACGTTTGATTAAAGCTGCTTTTTACGGTAACTATCAAATCAAGTATGGAAAAAAAAGTAAGGATTCTCCGACAAAGTTTTCTTGATTACCTCGGCCATTTGAAACTTGGTGCAAAGTGCGTCAGAGATGAGGTAGAGAGTTTTTGTGGAAAGATTTGCGAGCGTATGGACTTCCAACGCTAAATTTCAGTTATAAAATTATAATAAAAAATGCAGATCACAAAAAAAGTTGATAATGTTAGTACGATGTTAGAATTAGTGGAACTACTAAAACTACCACTACTACTACTACTACTACTACTACTACTACTACTACTACTACCACAACTACTACTATAACCAACGCAACAACAACAGTAATAATACGTAACATTGACGATGATAATAATAATAATTACAATAATAATAATAATAATAATAATAATAATGATTATAACAACAACAATCGTATAAAAGACATTTCTAAACACGACTTGGGTACATTTCTTTGCATATCATTTTATTTTCACCTTTATAATAATCTCCATCAACACTTCCTCACCACGACAGACAAAGGACGGCAAGCAGCACTCACAGATAACGGGAGCACCGCTGATTAGCACCGAGAGCCAGCAACAGCACCCAACACACTATCTCTCTGAGCGACCTAACCCAACAGTCTTCTCCGCGATGGCCAGGTTTTTCACTCGACACCTCATACAAAAGAAATTCCCTGTGCTGTGTAACTTCCTCAAAAACCTCTCACCTCTATGAACACTCTATATTATGAGAAGTTTCCTGTATAGTTTCCACGGATACCTTACCTTTAATACCAACAGCAAATACTATATATATATATATATATATATATATATATATATATATATATATATATATATATATATATATATATATATATATATATATATATATATATATATATATATATATATATATATATATATATATATATATATATATATATATATACATATATATATATATATATATATATATATATATATATATATATATATATATATATATATATATATATATATATATATATATATTTATCTGTTATGAACACCTAGCAAAATATTATAAGCGATATCCTATATAGTTTCCATTGATTTCATACGTTTAATAACAACACCAAATGCTATATATAAATTTATCTCTTTTATGAACACCCAGCAAAATATTATAAGAGATATCTCGTATAGTTTCCACAGATTTCTTACCTTTAATATCAACATCAAATGCTATACATACATTTTTCGTAGCTTTTTGTGCTTGTGTTTGGTTTTGGAAGCTTATCAACTTGTGTGGACGTCATTAAAGTGTGTGGCTGATTACACGAGTAACAATATCAATAACAATAACGGCGAACATGATGATGATAAGGAATATAATAAAAGATAAAAGCAACATCAACAATAAAGCCTAACCATTATATTCTCACGTATTTTAAACCATTATATTCTCCCGTATTTTAAACGATTATATTGTCCCGTATTTTAAACCATTATATTCTCCCGTATTTTAAACCATTATATTCTCCCGTATTTTAAACCATTATATTCTCCCGTATTTTAAACCATTATATTCTCTCGTATTTTAAACCATTATATTCTCCTGTATTTTAAACCATTATATTCTCCAGTATTTTAAACCGTTTTATTCTCCCGTATTTTAAACCATTATATTCCCTCATATTTTAAACCATTATATTCTCCCGTATTTTAAACCATTTTATTCTCCCGTATTTTAAACCATTATATTCTCCCGTATTTTAAACTATTATATTCTCCCGTATTTTAAACCATTATATTCTCCCGTATTTTAAACCATTATATTCTCCCGTATTTCAAACCATTATATTCTCCCGTATTTTAAACCATTATATTCTCCCGTATTTCAAACCATTATATTCTCCCGTATTTTAAACCATTATATTCTCTCGTATTTTAAACCATTATATTCTCCCGTATTTCAAACCATTATATTCTCCCCTAATTTATACCATTATATTCTCTCGTATTTTAAACCATTATATTCTCCCGTATTTTAAACCATTATATTCTCCCGTATTTTAAACCATTATATTCTCCCGTATTTTAAACCATTATATTCTCCCGTATTTTAAACCATTATATTCTCCCGTATTTTAAACCATTATATTCTCCCGTATATTAAACCATTATATTCTCCCGTATTTCAAACCATTATATTCTCCAGTATTTTAAACCATTTTATTTTCCCGTATTTTAAACCATTATATTCTCCGTATTTTAAACCATTATATTCCCTCATATTTCAAACCATTATATTCTCCGGTATTTTAAACCATTATATTCTCCAGTATTTCAAACCATTATATTCTCCAGTATTTTAAACCATTTTATTTTCCCGTATTTTAAACCATTATATTCTCCGTATTTTAAACCATTATATTCCCTCATATTTTAAACCATTATATTCTCCCGTATTTTAAACCATTATATTCTCCCGTATTTTAAACCATTATATTCTCCCGTATTTTAAACTATTATATTCTCCCGTATTTTAAACTCTTATATTCTCCTGTATTTTAAACCATTATATTCTTCCGTATTTTAAACTCTTATATTCTCCCGTATTTTAAACCATTATATTCTCCCGTATTTTAAACCATTATATTCTCCCGTATTTTAAACCATTATATTCTCTCGTATTTTAAACCATTATATTCTCCTGTATTTTAAACCATTATATTCTCCAGTATTTTAAACCATTTTATTCTCCCGTATTTTAAACCATTATATTCCCTCATATTTTAAACCATTATATTCTCCCGTATTTTAAACCATTTTATTCTCCCGTATTTTAAACCATTATATTCTCCCGTATTTTAAACTATTATATTCTCCCGTATTTTAAACCATTATATTCTCCCGTATTTTAAACCATTATATTCTCCCGTATTTCAAACCATTATATTCTCCCGTATTTTAAACCATTATATTCTCCCGTATTTCAAACCATTATATTCTCCCGTATTTTAAACCATTATATTCTCTCGTATTTTAAACCATTATATTCTCCCGTATTTCAAACCATTATATTCTCCCCTAATTTATACCATTATATTCTCTCGTATTTTAAACCATTATATTCTCCTGTATTTTAAACCATTATATTCTCCCGTATTTTAAACCATTATATTCTCCCGTATTTTAAACCATTATATTCTCCCGTATTTTAAACCATTATATTCTCCCGTATTTTAAACCATTATATTCTCCCGTATTTTAAACCATTATATTCTCCCGTATTTTAAACCATTATATTCTCCCGTATTTTAAACCATTATATTCTCCCGTATTTTAAACGATTATATTCTCCCGTATTTTAAACCATTATATTCTCACGTATTTTAAACCATTATACTCTCCCGTATTTTAAACGATTATATTGTCCCGTATTTTAAACGATTATATTCTCCCGTATTTTAAACCATTATATTCTCTCGTATTTTAAACCATTATATTCTCCCGTATTTTAAACCATTATATTCTCCCGTATTTTAAACCATTATATTCTCCCGTATTCTAAACTGTTATATTCTCCCGTATTTTAAACCATTATATTCTCCCGTATTTCAAACCATTATATTCTCCCGTATTCTAAACTGTTATATTCTCCTGTATTTTAATCCATTATATTCTCCCTTTTCTCTTTCTTTAATACGTACAAACTAAGGTAAATATCAATCAACAAAGAGAGGCCAAGTTCATCATCTCTTCTCTCGTGTTCCTTTTCTTTTCCTTCGTTATTATATACAAACAAATAAGACAAACAACAATCAACAAAGACACGAAATCACTACCTTACATTGAGATCGTCGTTGTTGGTGCTATTTTGTTATTTAGGTGCAAACACAACAAGAGTTAACTCGGTTTCGGAGTCTACGTACAGTTAGTAATATAAGGGTTAGTTTTTTTACGTTTAATTCTACGGTGTTTCCCTGTTAGTTTCATTACTGGGGACGAGGTAAGGAAGGAAGGAAGGAAGGAGGGAGGGAGGGAGGGAAGAGAAGGGAAGGGGGAAGGGAGAGGAGAAGTGGGGAGGGAAAGGGAAAAGAGATAAGATAAAGGGAAAAGAAAGGAGAAAGTAGAGAGAAAGGGAGAGAAAAAGGGAAGGGGTGAAGGAGAGGGAATTGGAGTGAAAGAGAAGGGAAGGGGAGCAGGGAGAGAAAGTGGAAGGGGAGGAGGGAGAGAAATGGGAAGTGGAGAGAGAGAGCGAGAAAGGAGAGAGGGAAAGGGGGAAGAAAGGGAAGGGAAAGTGGAGGAAAAGGGGGAAGAGATGCGGTAAAGGAGAGAAAGGGGAGAGAAAGGGAAGGGAAAAGGAGAAGAGGTGAGGGATGGGAGACGAAAGGGGAGAGAAAGGGAAGGGAAAGGGAGAAGAGGTGAGGTAAAGGAGAGGAAAGAGGAGAGAAAGGGAAGGGAAAAGGAGAAGAGGTGAGGGATGGGAGACGAAAGGGGAGAGAAAGGAAGGAAAGGAGAAGAGGTGAGGAAAGGGAGAGAAAGGGGAGAGAAAGTGGAGGGAAAGGGGGAAGTGGTGAGGGAAAGGAGAGGAAAGGGAGAGAAAAGGAAGGGAAAGAGGGAAGAGGTGAGGGGAAGGAGAAGCAAGGGGAGGGAAAGTAGAGGGAAAGGGGAGAAAATTGGGAGGAGTAGGGGTGAGGGAAAGGAGAGGAAAGGGGAGATAAAGGGGAGGGACGAGGGGAAGAGGTGAGAGGGGAGGAACATGGGAGGAAAGGAAAGGGGAAGGAAATGGAGAGAAAATGGAAGGAAAGGAGGGAAGGAGAGGCACGGGAAAGGGAAGGGAGGGAAGGAAGGGGTGGGGGAAGGAAAGGGTGAGAGAAGGAAAGGAGGGTGGTGGAGGGAAGGGAAAGGAAAGGGAGGAAGGAAGGGAGGGGAAGGAAAGGGTGAGAGAAGGAAAGGAGGGGTGGTGGAGAGGGAAGGAAAGGAAGGAGGAAGGAAGGGAGGGGAAGGAAAGGGGTGAGAGAAGGAAAGGGAGGGGTGGTGGAGAGGGTAGGAAAGGAAGGAGGGAAGGAAGGAAGGGAAGGAAAGGGTGAGAAGGAAAGGGAGGTGGTGGAGAGGAAGGAAAGGAAGGAGGAAAGGAAGGAAGTGAAAAGGATGAGAGAATTAGGGAGGTGGTGGAGAGGGAGGGAAAATTAAGGGAGGGAAGGAAAGGAAGGGGAAGGAAAGGGGGAAAGGGGGAGTTTGATTAGAGAGGAAAGGTAAGGAGGAGGGAGGGGGAGGGAAGGAAGAGGAGGGAGAAGGGAGGGTGAAGGAGAGAGCAAGAATAAGGAGAGAAGAAGAAGTAGAGAAAGAGAACAGGAAGAAGATTAAGAGAAGTGAGAGAAAAAGGAAGCAGAGAAATATTAGTAAACAAAGAGGAAAACAAAACAAACAAAATCTCACCTTTCCGATCCCACAGGAGGAGGAGGAGGAGGAGGAGGAGGAGGAGGAGGAGGAAGAGGAGGAGGAAGAGGACGGAGTGATATCAGTGTTGGAGTTGGTGGTGGTGGTGGTGGTGGTGGTGGTGATATGTACTGGTTCGATACTTGTTACTGGTGGTGGTGGTGGTGAAGGGGGTGGGGGTGAGGGTGGGGGTCAGGGGGAGGGGTCGTCCTTGGGTGGAGGGGGCTGAGGGGGCGGGGGGGGCTGGGGGGCGTGGTGGGGGTAGCTCTTGTCCTCCTTGGCGATGCATTTGGGGGGCGTGAGAGGAATCTGTGAGGGGAGAGAAGGGATAGACTCTCTCTCTCTCTCTCTCTCTCTCTCTCTCTCTCTCTCTCTCTCTCTCTCTCTCTCTCTCTCTCTCTCTCTCTCTCTCTCTCTCTCTCTCTCTCTCTCTCTCTCTCTCTCTCTCTCTCTCTCTCTCTCTCTCTCTCTCTCTCTCTCTCTCTCTCTCTCTCTCTCTCTCTCTCTCTCTCTCTCTCTCTCTCTCTCTCTCTCTCTCTCTCTCCTACCTTTTCTTTCCTCCCTCCTTCCTTTTCCTGTCCTCACACCTCACTTGTTTTCCCTTCCTTCCCGTTTGATGTTTTCTATCCCCCTTTTCCTCCATTTCCTCCCCCTTCTTTCCTCCATCCCTCCTCTTCTCCCCCTCCTCTACATCACTTCTTGCTTCTTTCCTTTTTCAATCCTACTTTTTTATTCGTTACTTCCTTACTCTTTTACCTCCCTACTTCCTTATTCTCTTTCTCCCTTACTTCTTTACTTCCTTCCTCACTCCCTGGCATTCCTATTTCCTTCCTTCCTTCCTTCCTTCTTTACCCCCTTCACTATTCCTTACCTCATTTTTTTTCTCCTACTTCCCTTTTATCCTGTGTCTCCTTTTCCTAGTTTCTTCCTCTCTTTTCCTTTTCCTCCATTTCCAGCTTTTATCTCTCTCTCTCCGTTATTGCCGTTCCTTCTTTTCGTTTTCAGTTCTCTTATTCCACTCTTTCTTACACCATCTTTTAATTTTATCCATCGTTCCTTTTCTCTCTCTTCCCTCGACTTTTTTTCCTCCCTCCAAACACACATTTTTTTCATTAACTTTCTCTTTGTTTTCTCCAATTTTCTCTTCTTCCACTAACAGATCCCTTTTTTCATTCCCTTTCTTTTTCTTCCTCCTCGCATTTACACTTTCCCTTTTTACCTTTCCTTTCAGACTCTTCCCTCCACTTCCTGTCTCTCCTTCCACTTACAACTCCATTTTTTCTCCTTCCCTTTCCATTAGTCCGTAACCTCGTGACAAATACCAGTGTTGTTATTCTTATTCATCTATTTCGCGTAATATTTTAAACAGTGGGATTAAACAATTATTGAAGGGAAAAAACGCTCACTTCTTACTATAAGGGCCATATTTTTAAGCGTATCGGGCTCCCTTTATGATTATTTCCCAAGGCCACGGAGAAGTTTAACCGGGTTGTCTTGGGTGATTTACTATTCATGGTGCAGAAGGCGTGTACAGCTATCACAAGGATCACAAAACAGTCCATGAATACCCAAGCAACTTGAACGAGAGGCTTTTCCAACAGACGAACCGAGGCGCCCATACCTTGAAGAATACCTTCCATCCAGCCAATCACCGTAGCTAACATCACCCTCCTTCCGTCCAGCCAATCAGCTCCCGTAGCGATCTTCACTACAAAAGGTGCCACTAGCTCTAGATTCGACCCTATGCAATGTCAACTCCAAGGTCCCCAAAACGGCATATCTCAAACCGAGGTGATGTGGTAAATCTCGACCCTATATATGGTAAGCCGAGGCGAGAAAGGTGCCCATCTCAAGAAATCAAAATCCCGTGCCTGATCCCCGAGGCCAAAGGAACCTCAGAAATACAATAAAGGTAAATAGATGTAACAGCTGAGCTACCCCCCCGCAGCGTACCCGCAAACACTTACACACATTCAGGAACACAGTAAAAGCTGCATGGAAGAAACGCTTCAATAACCTCAAGAAAAAAACTCACAAATTCAAGCGAACACTCAAAAACCCAATAAAAGGAACATGCAAGCAATGGTAGAATTATCCCCCGAAGATAACCCACAAACACAAATTCAGAAATACGACAAAAGAAACATGGACGTGAGGGTTGGACCTCTCGAAGAAAACCCACAAACCCGAACGAATATTCGGAAGCACAATAGCGGCAACATGCACGTGACCGTTGAAATACACCTCGAAGAAAACACACGAAGTGAAGTGTTCCTTCACAAACACAATGGCAGCAAACACACAGTGATGGAAAGGATAATATCGCGTTTATCAACGCCTTACCTGCGTCTACGTAACGCTATTATGCGACGATTAAACAAGTGTGTGGCCGGCCTGCTGCTACTCCTGCTGCTGGCCGGCCACGTGGCCACCCTGGCCTACGCCTACCACCAGCAAGGCCAGAGTGACCTGCTGTGGGGCATTGCGGTGCTGTGCTCCTTGCTTGCCCTCCTCCTGACGCACGGGCGTGCTTCCCTGCGTTGGGCGTGGCTCGCCGTTCACGTCACTTATAGTGACGACCTCGCGCGAGGCGCTCTCCGCGTGCTAAACGACCATCAGGCACAGCCCCTGCTGCACGCCATAGGCCTGGGACCCCCTGACGCCCTGGACGCCCTCATCTACTGGTGGTGGGTCCTACAGGGGTTGCTGCTCGCTACCCTGGCGAGCTTCATCTCGGGGCCCAGCGCCCCTCATGACGACAATCCTGACAGTAATATTCACCCTGTGTGTGAAGAGGGTGACTTTAAAGAAGTGGAATCGAGGGAGGTGGTGGTGGTGGTGGAGGTTGGACAGCAGAACAATAACAGCAATGAACACGAAACTGTTGAATCACCTCCTGGGGCTAACATACATAGTGAAGTGTTCCTTCAGACACACAGTAACAACAAACACGGAACGGTCCGAGGCATAATGTCACGTGTATCAACGCCTTGCCAACGCCTACTCAAGGTTATTATGCCGTGTGGTGTGGCCGGCCTGCTGCTGCTCCTGCTGCTGGCCGGCCACGTGGCCACCCTGGCCTACGCCTACCATCAGCAAGGCCAGAGTGACCTCCTGCGCTGTGCTCCGTGCTCGCCCTGCCACCCCTCGCCCTCCTCCTGCCAGCCGGGAGTTCCTTAATGAGTTGGGCGTGGCTCGCCTTTCACGTCACTTATAGTGACGACCTCGCGCGAGGCGCCCTCCGCGTGCTAAACGACCTGCAGGCATAGCCCCTGCTGCCCGCCCTGGGCATGGGCCACCCCGACGACCTGGACACCATCGCCTACTGGTGGTGGTTCCTACAGGGGCTGCTGCTCCCTACCCTGGCGAGCTTAGTCTCAGGGTCCAGCGCCCCTTATGACGACAACCCAGATGATGACGACACCGACGATAACAACCCTGACTATGGCAGCCCTGACGATGACAACCCTGACCGTGATCTTGACCCTGCGGGTGAAGAGGATGACTTTGCGGAGATGAAACTGAGGGAGGTGGTGGTGGTGGTGGAGGCGGCGGATTGGCAGTTCAGGGTGGGGGCTCTAGTCCCCCCTCCTGACTCGCCCCTCCTCCAGCCTCGGAGGGATGAGGAGATGGAAGACGAGGATGAGTTTGAGAACGTGGATCGGATGGAGGTAGCGGATGCGGTGGAGGAAGGGTTGTTTGGGGTGGGGGCCCTTGCCGCCCCTCACGAGCCGCCTGCCGAGGAGGAGGGTGAAGAAGAGGATGGTATTGAGGAGGTGGAAAGAGGGGAGGTGGTGGGGGAGGTGGTGGGGGTGGTGGTGGAGGGGCAGGTCGGGGTGGGGGTTGTTGCCGCCCCTCCGGACCCGCCCGCCCGCCACCCTGGTCCTGTTGAGTAAGGAGGATGAGGGCGAGGATGACTCTGACGATGTGAGCGTGAGGGACGTGGCAACGATGGAGTGAGACCACTGCAGAAACCATAGAAAAATACAAAAACAAACAAAAAATACAAAATACGTAAAAGAAGAAAAAAATATATAAAACGCCAGAGTAAAAAAAAAAATCTAATACAAAATATTAGGTTTAGATTCTTAAAAAAAAATGAAACCAAATACAGAATACTTAAAACAATAGAAAATGCAACAAAAAAAGTAAAAAAAAATCAAAAAGAAAATATTAGGATTAAGATTCATAAAAAAAGTAAAACCGATTACAAAATACATAAAAAACAAAAAAGCAAAAAAAAACAAGAAAAATCAAAACCCAATACAAAATATTAGGGTTAAGGTTCAACTTTATTTGCGTCTAAAAGGAGCAACGGTTTCACCCGAACAGTCGTCAATGTGAACACGTGTGCAATATTTTATATTTCCCAGAGATGTCGTGTGATATGTTTAGTGGTAATGTCGTGTGATATGTTTAGTGGTAATGTCGTGTGATATGTTTAGTGGTAATGTCGTGTGATATGTTTAGTGGTAATGTCGTGTGATATGTTTAGGGGTAATGTCGTGTGATATGTTTAGTGGTAATGTCGTGTGATATGTTTTGTATATATATATATATATATATATATATATATATATATATATATATATATATATATATATATATATATATATATATATATATATATATATATTTCATGTAAAATTACGTTATTTTATGTTTATTTGTTTATATATTTTGACAAGAATGTACAATATTTTATGGGTATTTTGTAATACGTATATTTCAAAACAAGTTTACCTAATTATATGCGTATTTTGTAAATCTATTTTCATACAAATTTAAATTTTTTTTTTTGTATAGATTTTAATACAAATTTTAGTTATGTTATGTGTATTTTGTAAATATGATTTCACGCAAATATATATCATTTTATTTCTATTTTCTTGATTTATTTTGATACGAATTTACATTGTTTTATGTGTAATTTGTATATATATTTTTGTACGTATTTACATTATTTAATGTGTATTTTGTATATATATTTTTATACAAATTTATGCTAATTTACGTGTATTTGTATATATATTTTGATACAAATCTACATTATTTTATGTGTATTTTCATGTTTATTTTTATATTTATTTTCATTCAAATTTAAGTTATTTTATGTGTACATATTCATTTGTATTTACGTTATTTTATGTGTATTTTCTATATATATTTTCATTCAAAATTATATTATTTTATCGGTATTTTGTTCATTTATTTCGAAACGAATTTAGATTATTTCATGTGTATTTTCTATACATATTTTTATACGCATGTATAATATTTGATGTGTATTTTGCATATCTATTTTCAAACAAATTTAAATTATTTTTGTGTATTTTTGTATATATTTTTATACAAATTTTAGTTATTTTATTTGTATTTTGTATATATGTTTTCCTACAAATTTATATTCTTTTATTAGAATTTTGTTTATTTATTTTGATACGAATTTACGTTATTTGATGTGTATTTTGTATGTATATTTTTCTACGTATTTACATTATTTTATGTGTATTTTGGATATATATTTTCATAAGAATTTACGTTATTTTATTGTGTGTATTCGTATATATTTTGGGACAAATTTACCTTATTTTATGTGTCTTTTGCATATCTATTTCAATGCAAATTAACCTTACTGTATGTGTAGTTTGTATATTTATTTTAATATAAATTTAATTATTTTATGTGTATTTTTGTATATATATTTCTTTTAAAATATAAGTTATTTTATGGATATTTTGCATCTTTATTTTCATAAATTTTTACATTACTTTATTGATATTCCGTATATTTATATTGATATAATTTTACATTATTCTATGTGTATTTTGTATATATTTTCCTTACATATTTACATTATTTAATGTGTATATATATATATATATATATATATATATATATATATATATATATATATATATATAATTTTTTTTTTCGCGGTATATATAGGCCGGCAGGCTTTTTCAGTGGGGCCTGATGGTCGCAGGCTTCTTCCAGTGAGTCCTGATGGTCGGCCCAGCCTGTTCTGGCGCAGGCGAGTGTTTATAGTGGCGCCATCTTGCATTGGCTCATGCTGCCTCCTGGAGCTCATCTTTGATCCTAGAATCTAGAGGTCGGGTTGATAGGTGGTCTTCTGGACAGCATGTGGGTAGTTTTAAGCCACTCGGCGGCGGCTGAAAAATCCCAGCTTGGTGGCACCGGGCGGGGATTGAACTCGCGTCCTCCTGAACGCGGTGCTGTTACTCTGTCGATTCATATATATATATATATATATATATATATATATATATATATATATATATATATATATATATATATATATATATATATATGGAAATTTACGTTATTTTATGTTCATTTGTTTGTATATTATAATAGAAAATTACAATATTTTATGGGTGTTTTGTATATTCGTATAATAAAATTTACCTAATTTTATTTGTATTTTTTATATATATTTTCATACAAATTTCAATTATTTCTGTGTTTTTTTGTATAGATTTTAATACAAATTTTAGTTATGTTATGTGTATTTTGTAAATTTATTTTATTGGTATTTTGTTGGTTTATTTTGATACGAATTTACATTGTCTAATGTGTAATTTGTACATATATTTTTATACGTATTTACATTATTTAATGTGTAATTTGTATATGTATTTTTACACAGATTTATGTTATTTTACGTGTATTTGTGTATATATTTTGATACAAATCTACATTATTTTAAATGTATTTTGTATATATATTTCATTACAAATTTGCCTTATTTTATGTTTATTTTTATATTTATTTTTATTCAAATTTAAATTATTTAATGTGTATATTTTTATTTGTATTTACGTTATTTTATATGTATTTTCTATATATATTTTTATTCAAAACTCTTATATAAATTTTATCGGTATTTTGTTAATTTATTTCGATACGAATTTAGATTATTTCATGTGTATTTTCTATACATATTTTTATACGCATATACATTATTTATTGTAATTTAATGCAAATTTACATTATTTTAAGTGAATTCTGTATTTTTTTTACTACAAATTTGCCTTATTTTATGTGTATTTTGTTTTTTTTATTTTGATACAAATTTAAATTATTTTATGTGCATTTTTGTACATATATTTTTTTAGAAATTTGCGTTGTTTTGTGTCTATTTTATATATATTTTTTCATACAAATAAATTTTTTTTTTCGGTTTTTTGTCTATTTATTTTGATTAGAATTTACATTATTATATGTTCATTTTCATATGTTTTGTATACGCATTTCCACTATTTAATGTGTATTTTGTTTATATATTTTAAAACAAATTTACGTTATTTTATGCGTATCTATTTAAAAATTTTGATACAAATTCACATTATTTTATGTATTTTGTATATATATTTCTATACAAATTTAGTTTATTTTATGTATATTTTGTATATCTATTTTCATACAAATTTAAATTACTTTTGTGTATTTTTGTATATCGTTTTATACAAATTTACGTGATTTTATGTAATTTTTTTCTATATACTTTTATAGTAATTTACGTTTTTTTTATGTGTTTTCGTATATATATTTTTAAAGAAATTTACATTGTTTTATGTGTGTTTTGCATATCTATTTCAATACAAATTTACCATATTGTATGTGCCTTTTGTACATTTATTTTAATACAAATTTAATTATTTTATGTGTATTTTTGTATACATATTTTTATAAAAAATATGCATTATTATGGGTATTTTGCATCTTTATTTTCATACAAATTTACATTATTTTATTAATATTCTGTGTATGTATTTTGATACGATTTTACATTGTTCTATGTGTATTATTGTATATATTTTATTTTACATATTTACATTATTTAATGTGCATTTTCTATATATATTTTATACAAATATACGTTGCTTTATGTCTATTTGTTTATATATTTTAATACAAATTTACATTATTTTATGTGTATTTTGTATATGTATTTCAATACAAATTTACATTATTTTATGTGTATTTTGTATATCTATTTTCATATAAATTGAAATTATTTTTGTGTATTTTTGTATGTATTTTTATACAAATTTTAGTTATTTTATATATTATTTTGTATATTTATTTTCCTACATATATACATTCTATTATTAAAATTTAGTTTATTGAATTTGATACGAATTTACCGTATTTTAGCTGTATTATGTATATATATTTTTATACGTATTTACATCATTTTATGTGTATTTTTTATATATATTTTCATAGAAATTTACGTTATTTTATGTGTTTTCGTATATATTTTAATAAAAATTTACATTATTAGATGTGTTTTTTGCATATCTATTTCAATACAAATTTGCCTTATTGTATGTGCATTTTGTATATTTATTTTAATACAAATTTAATTATTTTATGTCTATTTTTGTATATATATTTTTATTCAAATGTGCGATATTTTATGGCTATTTTGCATCTTTATTTGCATAGAAATTTACATTATTTTATTGATATTCTGTTTATTTATTTTGATACGATTTTACATTATTCTATGTGTATTTTGTATATATTTTTTATACATTTTCCATTATTTCATGTGTATTTTGTATATCTGTATTTGTTGAAAGATTTTGACACAAATTTACAATATTTTATGGGTATTTTGTATATATATTTCAAAAGAAATTTATCTACTTTTATGTGTATTTTGTATATATATTTTCATACAAAGTCAAATTAATTCTGGGTATTTTTGTATATATTTTAATACAAATTTTAGTTATGTTATGAGTATTTTGTAATTTTTTTTTTCATTCAAATATATGTTATTTTATTGGTATTTTGTTTAATATAATTTACACTATTTTATATGTACTTTGTATATATTTTTTTATCCGCATTTACAATATTTAATGTTCATTTTGAATATATATTTTTATACAAATTCATGTTATTTTATGTGTATTTTATATATATTTGCATACAAATTTACATTATCTTATGTGTATTTTGTATATATATTTCATTACAAATTTACCTTATTTTTTGTTTATTTTGTATATTTATTTCATTCAATTTTAAATTATTTAATGTGTATATTTGTATATGTATTTAGGTTATTTTATGTGTTTTTTCTATATATATTTTCATCCAATATTACATCATTTTATTGGTATTTTGTTAATTAATTCGATACGAGTTTAGATTTTCATAGGTATTTTGTATACATATTTTTATACACATTTACATTATTTAATGTGTGTTTTGTATATAAATTTTTATGCAAATTTTCTTTATTTTATGTGAATTTTTGTACATATATTTTTATAGGAAATTGCGTTATTTTATGTGTATGTTGTATATGTTTTATGAAACAAATTTACATTATTTGTTTTTCTTTTGTTAATTTATTTTCATACGAATTACATGATTATATGTGTATTTTGTACATATTTTTATACGTATTTATATCATTTTATGTGAATTTTGTTTATATATTTTTATAAAAATTTACGTTATTATATGTGTATTTGTATAAATATTTTTATACAAATTTACATTATTTTATGTATTTTGTATATATATTTTAATTCAGATTTAGCTTATTGTATGTTTATTTTGTATATATATTTCATTACAAATTTGCCTTATTTTATGTTTATTTTTATATTTATATTCATTCAAATTTAGATTATTTTATGTGTATATATTTATTTGTATTTACGTTTTTTTATGTGTATTTTCTATATATATTTTCATTCAAAATTACATTATTTTATCGGTATTTTGTTCATTTATTTCGAAACGAGTTTTGATTATTTCATGTGCATTTTCTATACATATTTTTATACGCATTTACATTATTTAATGTGTGTTTTGAATATATATTTTTTATACAATTTTACTTCATTTTATGTGCATTTGTGTTGTTGTTTTTATACAAATTTACATTATTTTAAGTGTATTCTGTACTTTTTTTACTACAAATTTGCCTTATTTTATGTGTATTTTGTTTATTTATTTTCATACAAATTTAAATTATTTTATGTGCATTTTTGTACATATATTTTTATAGAAATTTGCGTTATTTTATGTGTATTTTGTATATATTTTTTGAAACCAATTTTCATTTTTTTATTGGTATTTTGTTTATGTATTTTGATACGAATTTACATTATTATATTTGTATTTTGTATAGCTTTTGAATACGTATTTTCATTATTTAATATGTATTTTGTTTATATATTTTAAAAGAAATTTACGTTATTTTATGCGTTTTTGTTTAAATATTTTTATACAAATTTACAGTATTTTATGTATTTTGTATATATATTTCAATACAAATTTTGTTTATTTTATGTATATTTTGTATATCTATTTTCATACAAATTTAAATTACTTTTGTATATTTTTGTATAAAGTTTTATACAAATTTACGTTATTTTATGTGTATTTTGTATTTTTATTTTCACAAAAATTCACATTCTTCTATTGGTATTTTGTTCATTTATTTTGGTACGAGTTTATATTATTTTATGTGTATTTTGTATATATATTTTTATACGTATTTACATCATTTTATGTGTATTTTTTATATATATTTTTATAGAAATTTACGTTTTTTTTATGTGTATTCGTATATATATTTTGAAACAAATTTACATTGTTTTATGTGTGTTTTGCATATCTATTTCTATACAAATTTACCATATTGTAAGTGCATTTTGTATATTTATTTAATACAAATTTAATTATTTGACGGGTATTTTTGTATATATATTTAAAAAAAAAAGTTTTTTTTATGGGTATTTTGCATCTTTATTCTCATACAAATTTACATTATTTTATTGATATTCTGTGTATTTATTTTGATACGATTTTACGTTGTTCTATGTGTATTTTGTATATATTTTATTTTACATATTTACATTATTTAATGTGCATTTTCTATATATATTATATACAAATTTAAGTTACTTTATGTTTATTTGTTTATATATTTTCATACAAATTTACATTATTTGAAGTGTATTTTGTATATGTATTTCAATACAAATTTATCTAATTTTATGTGTATTTTGTATATCTATTTTCATACAAATTGAAATAAGTTTGTATGAAAATATATATACAAATACACACAAAATAATATGAATTAGTAAAAAAATATGTATTCAAAATAAACATTAAATAATGTATAAAAATATATATACAAAGTACATATAAAATAATGTAAATTCGTATCAAAATAAAGCAACAAAATACGAATAAAATAATATATATTTGAATGAAAATAAATTTACAAAATACACATAACATAAGTTAAATTTGTATTAAAAAATAAAATAAAATAATTTAATTTGAATTTGAAAATAGATAATAAAATAAATTACAAAAAAGTAGTAGAAATTTCATTTGAATATATAAATAAACCCATAATATATATTGTAATTTTTGTGTCAACATATCAACAAATACACGAAACGTAATTTTAAAATATATATATAAAATACACATTAAATTAATGCATAAAAATATATACAGAATACACATAGAATAATGTAAATCGTATCAAAATGAAAATAAAGATGCAAAATACCCATAAAATAACATATTTGTATAAAATATATATACAAAATACACATAAAATAATTAAATCTGTATTAAAATAAATATACAAAATGCACATTATATAATAAATTTGTATTGAATAGATATGCAAAATACACATCAAATAATGTAAGTTGTATTAAAATATATATAAGAAACACATAAAATAACGTAGATTTCTATGAAATATATATAAAACACATAAAAATACGTATAAAAATATATATACAAAATACACCTAAAATAAGGTAAACTCATATCAAATTCAATAAATTAAACTTCAATAAAATAATGGATTAAGGTAGGAAAATCAATATACAAAATAATATATATATAAAACCTAAAATTTGAATTAAAATACATACAAAAAAACACACAAATAATTTCAATTTGTATGAAAATAGATATACAAAATCCACATAAAATAAGGTAAATTTGTATTGAAATACATATACAAAATACACATAAAATATTGTAAATTTGTACGAAAATATATAAACAAATAGACATAAAGTAACGTATGTTTATTTAAAATATATATAGAAAATGCACATTAAATAATGTAAATATGTAAAATAAAAAAAATATACAAAATACACATAGAACAATGTAGAATTGTATCAAAGTAAATACACAGAATATCTATAAAATAATTTCAAATTATTTCTGCGTATTTTTTATATATTTTAATACAATTTTTTTTGTAAATTTATTTTAATTCAAATATATATTATTTTATTCGTATTTTGTTGACTTATTTTGATACGAATTTACATTATTTTATATGTACTTTGTATATATATTTTTATACACTATTTAATGTTTATTATGAATATATATTTTTATACTAATTCATGTTATTTTATGTGTATTTTTATATATATTTTCATACAAATTTATATTATTTTATGTGTATTTTGTATATATATTTTCATACAAATTTAATTACTTTTGTGTATTTTTGAATATAGTTTTATACAAATTTACGTTATTTTATGTGTATTTTGTATATTTATATTTATACAAATACACATTCTTTTATTGGTATTTTGTTTATTTATTTTGATACGAATTTACATTAATTTATGTATTATTTTATATGTATTCGTATATATATTTTGAAACAAATTTACATTGTTTTATATGGATTTTGCATATCTATTTCAATGCAAATTTATCTTATTGTATGTGCATTTTTTATATATATTTTAATACAAATTTAAATATTTTATGTGTATTTTGGTATATATATTTTTTTAAAAAATGCGTTATTTTATGGGTATTTTACATATTTATTTTCATATAAATTTACATTATTTTATTAATATTCTGTGTATTTATTTTGGTACTATTTTACATTATTCTATTTGTGTTTTGTATATATTTTTTTTATACATATTTACATTATTTAATGTGTATTTTGTATATATATTTCATTCAAATTTACGTTATTTTAAGTGTATTTGTTTATATATTTTCATTCAAATTTACATTATTTTATGTGTATTTTGTATATGTATTTCAATACAAATTTACCTAATTTTATGTGTATTTTGTATATTTATTTTCATTCAAATTTAAATAATTTTTTGTGTATTTTTGTATAGAGTTTTATACAAATTTACAATATTTTATGTGTATTTTGTATATGTATTTTCATACAAATACACATTCTTTTATTGATATTTTGTTTATTTATTTTGACACGAATTTACATTATTTAATGTGTATTGTGTATATATATTTTTATACGTATTTAAATCATTTCACGAGTATTTTGTATATATATCTCTATAGAAATCTACGTTATTTTATGTGTATTCGTATATATATTTTAAAACAAATTTACATTGTTTGATGTGTATTTTGCATATTCTTTCAATACAAATTTACCTTATTGTATGTGCATTTTGTATATTAGTTTTAATACAAATTTAATTATTCTATGTGTATTTTTGTATATGTATTTTTATAAAAATATGCTTTATTTTATGGGTATTTTGCATCTTTATTTTCATTCAAATTTACATTATTTTATTGATATTCTGTGTATTTATTTTGATACGATTTTACATTATTCTATGTATATTTTGTATATATATTTTATACAAATATACGTTATTTTATGTGAATTTGTTCTCATTTCATACAAGTTTACATTATTTTGTGTGTATTTTCTTCATGTATTTAAATAACTTTAACTAATTTAACTAATTATATGTGTATTTTGTATATCTATTTTCATACAAATTTAAATTAATTTTGTGTATTTTTGTATATATTTTTATACAATTTTTCGTAATTTTATGTGTATTTTGTATATTTATTTTCCTACAAATATACATTCTTTTATCGGAATTTTGTTTATTTATTTTGATACGAATTTACATTATTTTAGGTGTATTTGATATATATATTTTTATAATTATTTACATCATTTTATATGTATTTTGAATACATATTTTCATAAAAATTTACTCTATTTTATGTGTATTCGTATATATATTTTGATACAAATTTACATTATTTATGTGTATTTTGCATATCTATTTCAATACAAATTTTCATTATTGTATGTGCCTTTTGTATATTTATTTTAATACAAATCTAATTATTTTATGAGTATTTTTGTATATATATTTTTAAACAAATATCCGTTATTATATGGGTATTTTGCACCATTATTTTCATACAAATTTACATTATTTTATTGATATTGTGTTTATATATTTTGATACGATTTTACATTATTCTATGTGTATTTTGTATATATATTTTCATACATATTTACATTACTTAATGTATATTTTGTATATATATTTTATGGAAATTTACGTTATTTTATGTATATTTGTTTATATATTTTCATACAAATTTACATTATTTTATGTATATTTTGTATATGTATTTCAATGCAAATTTGCCTAATTGTAGGTGTATTTTGCATATCTATTTTCAAACAAATTTAAATTATTATTGTGTATTTTTGTATATATTTTTCTACAAATTTTAGTTATTTTATTTGTATTTTGTATATATATTTTCCTACAGATACACATTCTTTTAGTGGAATTTTGTTTTTTTACATTATTTTATGTGTACTTTGTATATATATTTTTCTACGTATTTATATTATTTTACGTGTATTTTGTATATATATTTTCATAAAAATTTTATTGTGTGTATTTGTATATATTTTGATACAAATTTACATTATTTTATGTGTATTTTGCATATCTATTTCAATACAAATTTACCTTATTGTATGTGTATTTTGTATATTTATTTTAATACAAATTTTATTATTTTATGAGTATTTTTGTATATATATATTTTTTAAATATGAGTTATTTTATGGGTATTTTGCATCTTTTTTTTATTAATTTTTACATTACTTACATATTTTTTATACGTATTTACATTATTTAATGTGTACTTTGTTTATATATTTTTTATACAAATTTACTCTATTATATGTGTATTTAAATAAATATTTTTATTCAAATTTACATTATTTTATGTATTTTGTATATATATTTCAGCTCAAATTTAGCTTATTTTATGTGTCTTTTGTATATCTATTTTCATACAAATTTAATTATTTTTGTTTATATTTGTTTATAGCTTTATACAATTTTACGTTATTTTATGTGTATTTTGTATATTTATATTTATAAAAATACACATTCTTTTATTGGTATTTTGTTTATTTATTTTGATTCGAATTTACATTATTTTATGTGTATTTTGTATACATTTTATTATAAGTATTTACTTCATTTTATGTGTATTTTGTATATATATTTTTATAGAAATCTACGTTATTTTATGTGTATTCGTTTATATATTTTGAAACAAATTTACATTGTTTTATATGTATTTTGCATATCTATTTCAATACAAATTTACCTAATTCTATGTGCATTTTGTATATTTATTGTAATACAAATTTAAATATTTTATGTGTATTTTGGTATATATATTTTTATAAAAAATGCGTTATTATATCTGTATTTTGCATCTTTATTTTCATACAAATTGAAATTATTTTATTAATTTTTCTGTGTATTTATTTTGATACGATTTTACATTATTTTATTTGTGTTTTGTATATATTTTTTTATACATATTTACATAATCTAATGTGTATTTTTTATATATATTCCATTCAAATTTACGTTATTTTAAGTGTATTTGTTTATATATTTTCATTCAAATTTACATTATTTTATGTGTATTTAGTATATGTATTTCAATACAAATTTACCTAATTTCATGTGTATTTTGTATATTTATTTTCATACAAATTTAAATTATTTTTTTTGTATTTTTGTATAGAGTTTTATACAAATTTACAATATTTTATGTGTATTTTGTATATCTATTTTCATACACATTCTTTTCTGATATTTTGTTTATTTATTTTGACACGAATTTACATTATTTAATGTGTATTGTGTATATATATTTTTATACGTATTTCATGTGTATTTTGTATATATATTTCTATAGAAATCTTCGTAATTTTATGTGTATTCGTATATATATTTTGAAACAAATTTACATTGTTTTATGTGTATTTTGCATATTCTTTCAAAACAAATGTACCTTATTGTATGTGCATTTTGTATATTAATTTTAATACAAATTTAGTTATTCTATGTGTATTTTTGTATATGTATTTTTACAAAAATATGCTTTATTTTATGGGTATTTTGCATCTTTATTTTCATACAAATTTACATAATTTTATTGATATTCTCTGTATTTATTTTGATATGATTTTACATTATTCTATTTATATTTTGTATATATATTTTATACAAATGTACGTTATTTTACGTGAATTTGTTTTCATTTCATACAAATTTACATTATTTTATGTGTATTTTGTACATGTATTTAAATACAAATTTAACTAATTATATGTGTATTTTGTATACCTATTTTCATACAAATTTAAATTAATTTTGTGTATTTTTGTATATATTTTTATACAAATTTTCGTAATTTTATGTGTATTTTGTATTTTTATTTTCCTACAAATATACATTCTTTTATCGGAATTTTGTTTATTTATTTTGATACGAGTTTACATTATTCTAGGTGTATTTGATATATATATTTTTATAATTATTTACATCATTTTATATGTATTTTGAATATATATTTTCATAAAAATTTACTCTATTTGATGTGTATTCGTATATATATTTTGAGACAAATTTACATTATTTATGTGTATTTTGCATATCTATTTCAATACAAATTTTCTTTATTGTATGTTCCTTTTGTATATTTATTTTAATAGAAATCTAATTATTTAACGAGTTTTTTTGTATATATATTTTTAAACAAATATGCGTTATTATATGGGTATTTTGCATCTTTATTTTCATACAAATTTACATTATTTTATTGATATTCTGTTTATTTATTTTGATACGATTTTACATTATTCTATGTGTATTTTGTATATATATTTTTATACATATTTATATTATTTAATTTATATTTTGTATATTATATTTTATGGAAATTTATTATTATTATTATTATTATTATTATTATTATTTTATGTGTATTTGTTGATATATTTTCATACAAATTTACATTATTTTATGTGTATTTTGTATATGTATTTCAATATAAATTTGCCTAATTTTATGTGTATTTTGCATATCTATTTTCAAACAAATTTAAATTATTTTTTTGTATTTTTGTATATATTTTTATACAAATTTTAGTTATTTTATTTGTATTTTGTATATATATATTTCCTACAAATATACATTCTTTTAGTAGAATTTTGTTTATTTATTTTGATACGAATTTACATTATTTCATGTGTATTTTGTATATATATTTTTCTACGTATTTACATTATTTTATGTGTATTTTGTATATATATTTTCATAAAAATTTACGTTATTTTATTGTGTGTATTCGTATATATTTTGATACAAATTTACATTATTTTATGTGTATTTTGCATATCTATTTCAATACAAATTTACCTTATTGTATGCGTATTTTGTATATTTATTTTAATACAAATTTAAATATTTTATGTGTATTTTGGTATATATTTTTATAAAAAATGCGTTATTTTATGGGTATTTTGCATCTTTATTTTCATACAAATTCACATTATTTTATTAATATTCTGTGTATTTATTTTGATACGATTTTACATTATATTCTGTTTGTGTTTTGTATATATATATATATATATATATATATATATATATATATATATATATATATATATATATATATATATATATATATATATATATATATATATATATATATATACATATTTACATTATTTAATGAGAATTTTGTATATATATTTTATACAAATCTACGTTAATTTAAGTGTATTTGTTTATATATTTTCATTCAAATTTACATTATTTTATGTGTATTTTGTATATGTATTTCAATACAAATTTACCTAATTTTATGTGTATTTTGTATATTTATTTTCATAAAAATTTTAATTATTTTTGAGTATTTTTGTATATAGGTTTATAAAAATTTTAGTTATTTTATGTGTATTTTGTATATGTATTTTCATACAAATACATATTTTTTTATTGATATTTTGTTTATATATTTTGAGACGAATTTAAATTAATTAATGTGTATTTCATGTATATATTTTGATACAAATTCACATTATTTTATGTGTATTTTATCATTTTTATCATTTCATGTGTATTTTGTATATATATTTCAATAGAAATCTACGTTATTTTATGTGAATTCGTATATATATTTTGAAACAAAGCTACATTATTTTATGTGTATTTTGTATATATATTTCATTGCAAATTTGCCTTATTTTATGTTTATTTTTATATTTATTTTCATTCAAACTCTAATTATTTTATGTGTATATATTTATTTGTCTTTACGTTATTTTATGTGTATTTTCTATATATATTTTCATTCAAAATTACATTATTTAATCGGTATTTTGTTCATTTATTTCGATACGAATTTAATTATTTCATGTGTATTTTCTGTACATATTTTTACACGCATTTACATTATTTAATGTGTGTTTTGTATATATATTTTTTATCCAATTTTACTTCATTTTATGTGCATTTGTGTTGTTGTTTTTATACAAATTTACATTATTTTAAGTGTATTCTGTATTTTTTTATATTACAAATTTGCCTTATTTTAAGTGTATTTTGTTTATTTATTTTCATACAAATTTACATTTTTTTATTATTATTTTGTTCATGTATTTTGATACGAATTTATATTATTATATGTGTATTTTGTATATATTTTGTATACGTATTTTCATTATTTAATGTGTATTTTGCTCATATATTTCAAAACAAATTTACGTTATTTTATGCGTATTTGTTTAATTATTTTGATACAAATATACATTATTTTATGTATTTTTTATATATATTTCAACACAAATTTAGTTTATTTTATATATATTTTGTATATCTATTTTCATACAAATTTAAATTACTTTTGGGTATTTTTGTATATAGTTTGATACAAATTTACGTTATTTTAAGTTTATTTTGTATATTTATTTTCATACAAATTCACATTCTTCTATTGGTATTTTGTTTATTCATTTTGGTACGAATTTACATTATTTGATGTGTATTTTGTATATATATTTTTATACGTATTTACATCAATTTATGTGTATTTTTTATATATATTTTTATAAAAATTTAGGTTTTTTATGTTTATTCGTATATATATTTTGCAACAAATTCACATTGTTTGATGTGTGTTTTGCATATATATTTCAATACAAATTTACTATATTGTATGTGTATTTTGTATATTTATTCTAATACAAATTTAACTATTTGATGTGTATTTTTGTATATATATTTTTATAAAAATATGCTTTTTTTATGGGTATTTTGCATCTTTATTTACATACAATTTTACATTATTTTATAGATATTCTGTGTATTTATTTTGATACGATTTTACATTGTTCTATGTGTATTTTGTATATTTTTTTTATTTTACATATTTACATTATTTAATGTGCATTTTCTATATATATTTTAAATAAACATACGTTACTTTATGTCTATTTGTTTATATATTTTCGTACAAATTTACAATATTTTATGTGTATTTTGTATATGTATTTCAATACAAATTTACCTTATTTTATGTGGATTTTGTATATCTATTTTCATACAAATTGAAATTATTTGTGTGTTTTTTTGTATGTATTTTAATTCAAATTTTAGGTTTTATATATATTATTTTGTATATTGATTTTCCTACATATATCCATTATTTTATTGAAATTTAATTTATTGAATTTGATACGAATTTACCTTATTTTAGGTGTATTTTGTATATATATTTTTATACGTATTTACATCATTTTATGTGTTTTTTTATATATATTTTCATAGAAATCTACGTTATTTTATGTGTTTTCTTATATATATTTTAATACAAACTTACATTATTTGATGTGTATTTTGCATATCTATTTCAATACAAATTTACCTTATTGTATGTGCATTTTGTATATTTATTTTAATACAAATTTAATTATTTTATGTGTATTTTTGTATATATATTTTTATACAAATATGCGTTATTTTATGGGTATTTTGCATCTTTATTTTCATTTTGATACGATTTTACATTATTCTATGTGTATTCTGTATATATTTTTTATGCATTTTTCCTTAATTTAATGTGTATTTTGTATATATATATTTTATACAAATTACGTTTCGTGTATTTGTTGATATATGTTGACACAAATTTACAATATCTTATGGGTATTTTGTATATATATTTCAAATGAAATTTACCTACTTTTATGTGTATTTTGTATATCTATTTTCATACAAATTCAAATTATTTCTGGGTATTTTTGTATATATTTTAATACAAATTTAACTTATGTTATGTGTATTTTGTAAATTTATTTTCATTCAAATATATATTATTTTATTGGTATTTTGTTGATTTATTTTGATACGAATATACATTATTTTATATGTATTTTGTATATATATTTTTATACATTATTTAATGTTTATTTTGAATACATATTTTTTTACTAATTCATGTTATTTTATGTGTATTTGTATATATATTTTCATACATTTTTACATATACTTTATTACAAATTTACCTTATTTTATGTATATTTTGTATATTTATTTCATTCAATTTTTATTTATTTTATGTGTATATTTGTATTTGTATTTAGGTTATTTTATGAGTATTTTCTATATATATTTTCATCCAAAATTCAATTATTTTATTGGTATTTTGTTAATTTAATTCGATACGAATTTAGATTATTTCATAGGTATTTTGTATACATATTTTTATACGCATGTACATTATTTAATGTGTGTTTTGTATATATCTTTTTATGCAGATTAACTTTTTTTTATGTCTGTTTTTGTACATATATTTTTATTGAAATTTACTTTATTTATGTGTTTTTTATATATGTTTTCTCATACAAATTTACATTACTTTATTATTATTTTGTTTATCTATTTATTTATTTAATGTGTATTTTCTTTTTATAGTTTTATACAAATCTACATTATTATATGTGTATTTGTATAAGTATTTTGATACAAACTTACATTATTTTATGTATTTTGTATATATATCTCAATTCAGATTTAGCTTATTTTATGTGTATTTTGTATATCTATTTTCAAACAAATTTAATTAATTATGGGTATTTTTGTATATAGATTTATATAAATTTACGTTATTTTATGTGTATTTTGTATATTTATATTTATACAAACACACATTCTTTTATTAGTATTTTGTTTATTTAATTTTTTACGAGTCTACATTATTTTATGTGTATTTTGTATACTTTTTTTATACGTATTTACTTAATTTTATGTGTATTTTGTATATATATTTTTTATAGACATCTACGTTATTTTATGTGTATTGCTATATATATTTTGAAGCAAATTTTTTTATATGTATTTTGCATATCTATTTCAATATAAATTTACCTTATTGTATGTGTATTTTGTATATTTATTTTAATACAAATTCAAATATTTTATGTGTTTTCGTAAATATGTTTTCATAAAAAAAATTTTTTTTATTAATATTCTGTGTATTTATTTTGATACGTTTTTACATTATTCTATTTGTGTTTTGTATATATTCTTTTATATTTACGTTATTTTAAGTGTATATGTTTATATATTTTCATTCAAATTTACATTATTTTATGTGTATTTTGTATAAATATTTCAATACAAATTTATCTGATTTTATGTGTATTTTGTATATTTATTTGCATACAAATTTAAATTATTTTTTGTGTATTTCTGTATATAGTTTAAAACAAATTTAGGTTATTTTATGTGTATTTTCTTTATCTATTTTCATACAAATACACATTCTTTTATTGATATTTTGTTTATTTATTTTGACGCGAATTTACATTATTTAATGTGTATTTTTTATATATATATATATTTTATACGTATTTGCATGATTTCATTTGTATTTTATATATATATATATATATATATATATATATATATATATATATATAGATATATATATATATATTTCTATAGAAATCTACATTATTTTATGTGTATTCGTATATAGATTTTGAAACAAATTTACACTTTTATTTGTATTTTGCATATTTTTTCAATACAAATTTACCTTATTGTATATGCATTTTGTATATTAATTTTAATACAAAATTAATATTTTTATGTGTATTTTTGTATATTCATTTAAAAAAAAAAATATGCTTTATTTTATGGGTATTTTGCATCTTTATTTTCATACAAATTTACATTAGTTTATTGATATTCTGCTCATTCATTTTGATACGATTTGACATTATTCTATGCGTATTTTGTATATATCTTTCAAACAAATTTACGTTATTTTATGTGTATTTGCTTATATATTTTGACAAAATTTACAATATTTTATGGGTATTTTGTACATATATTTCAAAAGAAATTTACCTAGTTTGATGTGTATTTTGTATATCTATTTTCATACAAATTCAAATTATTTATATTTATTTTTGTATATATTTTAATACAAATTTTAGTTATGTTATGTGTATTTTGTAAATTTATTTTATTGGTATTTTGTTCATTTGTTTTGATACGAATTTACATTATTTTATATGTACTTTGTATATATATTTTTATACGTATTTACATTATTTAATATTTGTTTTGAATATATATTTTTATACAAATTCATGGAATTTTATGTCTATTTGTATATGTATTTTCATATAAATTTACATTATTTTATGTGTATTTTGTACATATATTTCATAACAAATTTACCTTATTTTATATTTATTTTGTATATTTATATCATTTAATATTAAAATATTTGATCGGTATATATGTATTTGTATTTAGGTTATTTTATGTGTATTTTCTATATGTATTTTCATAAAAAAAATTACATTATTTTATTGGTATTTTGTTAATTTAATTCGATAAGAATTTAGATTATTTTATAGGTATTTTGTATACATATTTTTATGCGCATATATATATATATATATATATATATATATATATATATATATATATATATATATATATATATATATATATATATATATATATATTTTTTTTTTTTATGCAGATTTACTTTATTTTATGTGCATTTTTGTACATATATTTTTTTAGAAATTTCCGTTCTTTTATGTGTATTTTTTTTATATGTTTTCTCATACAAATTTACATTATTTTATTAGTATTTTGTTTATTTATTTTGATACGAATTACATTATTATATGTGTATTTTTTACATATATTTTATACGTATTTACATTATTTAATGCATATTTTGTTTATATATTTTTGTACTAATTTACGTTATTATATGTGTATTTGTGTAAATAGTTTGATACAAATTTACGTTATTTTATGTATTTTGAATATATATTTCAATTCAAATTTAGCTTATTTTAAGCGTATTTTGTATATCTATTTTCATACAAATTTAATTACTTTTGTGTATTTTTGTATAAAGTTTTATACAAATTTACGTTATTTTATGTGTATTTTGTATATTTTTATTTAAACAAATACTCATTCTTTTATTGGTATTTTGTTTATCTATTTTTATACCAATTTACATTATTTTATGTGTATTTTGTATACATTTTTTGATAGGTATTTACTTCATTTTATGTGTATTTTGTATGTATATTTTTTTAGAAATCTACGTTATTTTGTGTATCCGTATATGTATTTTGAAACAAATTTATATTGTTTTTTATGTATTTTGCATATCTATTTCAATACAAATTTACCTTAATATAAGTGCATTTTGTATATTTATTTTCATACAAATTTAAATATTTTATGTGGATTTTTGTATATATATTTTTTATAAAAAATGCGTTATTTTATGGGTATTTTGTATTCTTTATTTTGATACAAATTTACATTATTTTATTAACATTCTGTGTATTTATTTTGGTACGATTTTACACTATTCTATTTGTTTTGTATATATTTTTTTCATACATATTTGCATTATTTAATGTGTGTTTTGTATATATATATATTATACAAATTTACGTTATTTAAAGTGTATTTGTTTATATATTTTCATTCAAATTTACACTATTTTATTTGTATTTTGTATATGTATTTTAATACAAATTTACCTAATTTTATGTGTATTTTGTATAGTTATTTTCATTAAAATTTTTATTATTTTTGTGTATTTTTGTATGTATTTTTTATATATATTTTTATATAAATTTAGGTTTTTTATGTGTATTCGTATATATATTTTGAAAAAAATTTACATTGTTTTTTGTGTGTTTTGAATATCTATGTCAATACAAATTTAACATATTGGATGTGCATTTTGTATATTTATTTTAATAAAAATTTAATTATTTGATGTGTGTTTTTGTATACATAATTTTATAAAAATATGCTTTTTTTATGGGTATTTTGCATCTTTATTTTCATACAAATTTACATTATTTGATAGATATTCTGTGTATTTATTTTGATACGATTTTACATTATTCTATGTGTATTTTGTATGTATTCTATTTTACATATTTACATTATTTAATGTGCATTTTCTATATATATTTTATACAAATATATGTTACTTTATGTCTATATATTTATATTTTCATACAAATTTACATTATTTTATATGTATTTTGTATATGTATTTCAATACAAATTTACCAAATTTTATGTGTATTTTGTATTTCTATTTCAATACAAATTGAAATTATTTTTGTGTATTTTTGTATATACTTTTATACAAATTTTAGTTATTTGATATATTATTTTGTATATTTATTTTCCTACATATATACATTCTTTTATTGAAATTTAGTTTATTGAATTTGAGACGAATTAACCTTATTTTAGGTGTATTTTGTGTATATATTTTTAAACGTATTTACATCTTTTTATGTGTATTTTGTATATATATTTTCATAGAAATTTACTTTATTTTATGTGTTTTCGTATATATATTTTCATACAAATCTACAAATTTACACTGTTTTATGTGTATTTTGCATATTTTTCAATACAAACTTACCTTATTGTATATGCATTTTGAATATTAATTTTAATACAAATTTTATTATTCTATGTGTATTTTTGTATATTTATTTTTATAAAAATATGCTTTATTTTAAGGGTATTTTGCATCTTTATTTTCATACAAATTTACATTATCTTATTGATATTCTGTGTATTTATTTTGATACGATTTTACATTATTGTATGTGTATTTTGTATATATATTTTATACAAATGTACGTTATTTTATGTGTATTTGTTTTCATTTCAAACAAATTTACATTATTTTATGTGTATTTTATACATGTTTTTAAATACATATTTAACTAATTATATGTGTATTCTGTATATCTATTTTCATACAAATTGAATTTTTTTCCTTTTGTATATATTTTTATACAAATTTTCGGTATTATATGTGTATTTTGTATATTTAATTTCCTACAAATATACGTTCTTTTATCAGAATTTTGTTTATTTATTTTGATACGAATTTACATTATTTTTGGTGTATTTGGTATATATATTTTTATACATATTTACATCATTTTATATGTATTTTGTATGTACATTTTCATAGAAATTTACTCTATTTTATATGTATTCGTATATATATTTTGATACAAATTTACATTATTTATCTGTATTTTACATATCTATTTCAATACAAATTTACTTTATTGTTTGTTCATTTTGTATATTTATTTCAATACAAATTGAACTATTTTATGTGTATTTTTGTATATATATTTTTCTGCAAATATGCGTTATTATAAGGGTATTTTGCATCTTTATTTTCATACAAATTTACATTACTTTATTGATATTCTGTTTATTTATCTTGATACGATTTAACATTATTCTATGTGTATTTAATATACTTTTTTTTATACATATTTACATTATTTAATGTTTATTTTGTATATATATTTTATCCAAATTTACGTTATTTTATGTGTATTTGTATATATATTTTCATACAAATTTACTTTATTTTATGTGTCTTTTGTATATGTATTTCAATACAAATTTGCCTAATTTTATGTGTATTTTGCATATCTATTTTCAAACAAATTTAAATTATTTTGTGTATTTTTGTATATATTTTTATACAAATTTTAGTTATTTTATTTGTATTTTGTATATATACTTTCCTACAAATATACATTCTTTTATTGGAATTTTGTTTACTTAATTTAATACGAATTTACATTATTTTATGTGTATTTTGTATATATCATTTCTACGTATTTAAATTATTTTATGTGTATTTTGTATATATATTTTCATAAAAATTTACGTTATTTTATTGTGTGTATTCGTAACATTTTGATACAAATTTTATACAAATTCATGTTATTTTTATATGTATTTGTATAAATATTTTCATACAAATTTATGTGTGTATTTTGCATACATTTGTTTATACGTATTTACTTCATTTTATGTTCATTTTGTATGTATATTTTTATAGAAATCTACGTTATTTTGTGGATTCGTATATATATTTTGAAACAAATTTACATTGTTTTATATGTATTTTGCATATCTATTTCAATGCAAATTTACCTTAATGAATGTTCATTTTTTATATTTATTTTTATACAAATTTAAATATTTTATGAGTATTTTGGTAGATATATATTTTATAAAAAATGCGTTATTTTATGGGTATTTTGCATCTTTATTTTCATACAAATTTACATTATTTTATTAATATTGTGTGTATTTATTTTGATACGAATTTACACTATCCTATTTGTGTTTTGTATATATTTTTTTCATACATATTTACATTGTTTAATGTGTATTTTGTATATATATATTATACAAATTTACGAAATTTAAAGTGTATTTGTTTATATATTTTCTTTCAAATTTACATTATTTTATGTGTATTTTGTATATTTATTTCAATACAAATTTACCTAATTTTATGTGTATTTTGTATATTTATTTTCATAAAAAAATATTTTATTTTATGTGCATTTTTGTACATATATTTTTATAGAAAGTTGCGTTATTTTATGTCTATTTGAATATGTTTTCTCATACAAGTTTACATTATTTTATTGCTATTTTGTTTATTTATTTTGATACGAATTACATGATTATATGTGTATTTTGTACATAATTATTATACGTATTTACATTACTTAATGTGTATTTTGTTTATATATTTTTAAACAAATTTACGTTATCATATGTATTTGTATAAATATTTTGATACAAATTTATATTATTTTATGTTTTTTGTATATACATCTCAATTCAAATTTAGCTTATTTTATCTGTATTTTGTATATCTATTTTCATACAAATTTAATTACTTCTGCGTATTTTTGTATATAGTTTTATACAAATTTACGTTATTTTATATGTATTTTGTATACATTTTTTTTACGTATTTACTTCATTTTATATGTATTTTTTATATATTTTATAGAAATTTACGTTATTTTATGTGTATTCGTATATATATTTTGAAACAAATTTACATTGTTTTATATGTATTGTGAATATCTATTTAAATACAAATTTACCTTATTGTATATGCATTTTGTATATTTATATTAATACAAATTTATGTGTATTTTGGTATATATATTAAAAAAAAAAAGCGTTATTTTATGGGTATTTTGCATCTTTATTTTCATACATATTTACATTTTTTTATTAATTTTCTGTGTATTTTTTTTGATACTATTTTACATTATTCTATTTGTGTTTTTTATATATATTTTTTATACATATTTACTTTATTTAACCCGCAAACTGCTGGACGCCTTCTGGGCATATATTTGCTGTAAGCCTTCTGGAAGCATTTTTTTCAAACAGGCATAAAAAGTTTCCGCTTGGCTTCAGATACTGCCAGAAAAACATTTTTGTGATAGAAAAATCTAAGAAATATGCAGGATACAACACATTTAGAGCTACAGATATGTGTATTGTAATATTTATGACACGTTTATGTAACTTAGATATCATTTATTGAAGGTCAATCTCTCGCTGATATAGCCGCACTAGGCGACGCACTCAGAATCTCAGTCCCGCAGCTTACGGGTTAATGTGTATTTTGTATATATATTTCATACAAATTTACTTTATTTTAAGTGTATTTGTTTATATATTTTCATTCAAATTTACATTATTTTATGTGTATTTTTGTATAGACTTTTATAAAAATATACAATATTTTATGTGTATTTTGTATATCTATTTTCATACAAATACACATTCTTTTATTGATATTTTGTTTATTTCTTTGACACGAGTTTACATTATTTTATGTGTATTTTGTATACATTTTCTTATACGTACTTACTTCATTTTATGTGTATTTTATATATATATTTTTTATAGAAATCTACGTTATTTTATGTGTATTCGTATATATATTTTGAAACAAATTTACATTGTTTTATATGAATGTTTTTTTGCATTTCTATTTCAATACAAATTTACCTTATTGTATGTGCATTTTGTATATTTATTGTTATACAAATATAAATATCCTATGTGTATTTTGGTATATATATTTTTATAAAAAATGCGTTATTTTATAGGTATTTTGCATCTTTATTTTCATTCTAATTTACATTATTTTATTAATATTCTGTGTATTTATTTTGATACGATTTTACATTATTCTATTTGTGTTTTGTATATATTTTTTTTAAACATATTTACATTATTTAATGAGTATTTTGTATATATATTTTATACAAATTTACGGTAATTTAAGTGTATTTGTTTATATATTTTCGTTCAAATTTACATTATTTTATGTGTATTTTGTATATGTATTTCAATACAAATTTATATAATTTTATGTGTATTTTGTATATTTATTTTCATACTAATTTTATTATTTTTGTGTATTTTTGTATGTAGTTTTTTACAAATTTACGTTACTTTATGTGTATTTTGTATATGTATTTTCATACAAATAACATTCTTTTATTGATATTTTGTTTATTTATTTTGACACGAATAAACATTATTTAATGTGTATTTTGTGTATATATTTTTATACGTATTTACATCATTTCATGTGTATTTTGTATATATATTTCTATAGAAATCTACGTTATTTTATATGTATTCTTATATATATTATGAAAAAAATCTACATTATTTTATGTGTATTTTGTATATATATTTCATTACAAATTTGCCTTATTTTATGTTTATTTTTATATTTATTTTCATTCAAATTCAAATTATTTTATGTGTATATATTTATTTGTATTTACGTTATTTTATGTGTATTTTCTATATATATTTTCATTCAAAATTACATTATTTTATCGGTATTTTGTTCATTTATTTCGATACGAATTTAGATTATTTCATTTGAATTTTCTAATCATATTTTTACACGCATTTACATTATTTAATGTGTGTTTTGTATATATATTTTTTATACAATTTTACTTCATTTTATGTGCATTTGTGTTGTTGTTTTTATACAAATTTACATTATTTTAAGTGTATTCTGTACTTTTTTTATTACAAATTTGCCTTATTTTAAGTGTATTTTGTTTATTTATTTTCATACAAATTTAAAGTATTTGATGTGCGTTTTTGTACATATATTTTTATAGAAATTTGCGTTATTTTATGTGTATTTTGTATATATTTTTTCATACAAATTTACATTTTTTTATTATTATTTTGTTTATGTATTTTGATACGAATTTACATTATTATATGTGTATTTTGTATATATTTTGTATACGTATTTTCATTATTTAATGTGTATTTTGTTTATATATTTTAAAACAAATTTACGTTATTTTATGCGTATTTGTTTAATTATTTTGATACAAATATACATTATTTTATGTATTTTTTATATATATTTCAATACAAATTTAGTTTATTTTATATATATTTTGTATATCTATTTTCATACAAATTTAAATTACTTTTGTGTATTTTTGTATATATATTTATACAAATTTACGTTATTTTATGTGTATTTTGTATATTTATTTTCATACAAATTTACATTCTTCTATTGGTATTTTGTTTATTTATTTTGGTACGAAATTACATTATTTTATTTGTATTGTGTATATTTATTTTTATACGTAATTACATCATTTTATGTGTATTTTTTATATATATTTTTATAGAAATTTAACTTTTTTTATGTTTATTCGTATATATATTTTGCTACATATTTACATTGTTTGATGTGTGTTTTGCATATCTATTTCAATACAAATTTACCATATTATATGTGTATTTTGTATAATTATTTTAATACAAATTTAATTATTTGATGTGTATTTTTGTATATATATTTTTTATAAAAATATGCCTTTTTCTGGGTATTTTGCATCTTTATTTTCATAGAATTTTACATTATTTTATTGATATTCTGTGTATTTTTTTGATACGATTTTACATTGTTCTATGTGTATTTTGTATATATTTTATTTTACATATTAACATTATTTAATGTGCATTTTCTATATATATTTTATACATATATACGTTACTATGTGTTTATTTGTTTTTATATTTTCATACAAATTGAAATTATTTTTGTATATTTTTGTATGTATTTTTATACAAATGTTAGTTATTTTATATATTATTTTTTATATTTATTTTTCTACATATATACATTCTTTTATTGAAATTTAGTTTATTGAATTTGATACGAATTTACATTATTATAGGTGTATTTTGTATATATATTTTTATTCGTATTTACATCATTTTATGTGTATTTTTTATATATTTTCATAGATATTTACGTTATTTTATGTGTTTTCGTACTCATATTTTAATACAAATTTACATTATTTGATGTGTATTTTGCATATATATTTCAATACAAATTTATCTTATTGTATGTGCATTTTGTATATTTATTTTAATACAAATTTAATTATTTTATGTGTATTTTTGTATATATATTTTTATACAAATATGCGTTATTATATGGGTATTTTACATCTTTATTTTTATACAAATTTATATTATTTTATTGATATTCTGTTCATTTATTTTGATACGACTCTTCATTATTCTATGAGTATTTTGTATATATATTTTAGAACACTTTTCCATTACATAAAGTGTTTTTTGTAACTATATTTTATACAAATTTACGTTATTTTTTGTGTATTTGTTGATACATTTTGACACAAATTTATAATATTTTATGGGTATTTTCTATATATATTTCAAAAGAAATTTACCTAGTTTTATGTGTATTTTGTATATATATATTTTCATATAAATTCAAATTATTTTTGGGTATTTTTGTATATATTTTATTACAAATTTTACTTATGTTATGTGTATTTTGAAAATTTATTTTCATTCAAATATATATTATTTTACATTATTTTATATGTACTTTGTATATATATCTTTATACGCATTTACATTATATTATGTTTATTTTGCATATATATTTTTATAAATTTAAGTTATTTTATGTTTATTTGTATATATTTTCATACAAATTTACATTATTTTATGTGTTTTTTGTACATATATTTCATTACAAATTTACCTTATTTTATGTTTTTTTTTTTGTATATTAATTTCATTCAATTTTAAATTATTTTATATGTATATTTGTATTTGTATATAGTTTATTTTATGTGTATTTTTTTATATATATTTTCATCCAAAATTACATTATTTTATTGGTATTTTGTTAATTTAACTCGATACGAATTTAGATTATTTGATAGATATTTTGTATACATATTTTTATACGCACTTACATTATTTAATGTGTGTTTTGTATATATATTTTTATGCAAATTTGCTTTATTTTATGTGCATTTTTGTACAAATATTTTTAAAGAAATTTGCGTTATTTTATGTGTATTTTGTATTTGTTTTCTCATACAAATTTACATTATTTTATTGGTATTTTGCTTATTTACTTTGATACGAATTATATTATTATATGTGTATTTTGTACATATTTTTTATACGTATTTACATTATTTAATGAGTATTTTGTTTATAATTTTATAAAAATTTACGTTACTATTTCTGTATTTGTATAAATATTTTGATACAAATTTACATTATTTTATGTATTTTGTATATATGTTTCAATTCAAATTTAGCTTATTTTATGTGTATTTTGTATATCTATTTTCATACAAATTTAATTACTTCTGTGTTTTTTTTATATAGTTTTATACAAATTTACGTTATTTTATGTGTATTTTGTATATTTATATTTATACAAATACACATTCTTTATTGGTATTTTGTTTATTTATTTTGATACGAATTTACATTATTTTATGTGTATTTTGTATACATTTTTTCATACGTATTTACTTAATTTTATGTGTATTTTGGTATATGTTTTTATGGGAATCTACCTTATTTTATTTGTATTCGTATATATATTTTGAAACAAATTTACATTGTCTTATATGCATTTTGCTTATCTATTTCAATACAAATTTACCTTCTTGTATGTGCATTTTGTATATTTATTTTAATACAAATTCAATTATTTTTTGTGTATTTTGGTATACATATTTTTATAAAAAAAAATGTGTTATTTTATGGGTATTTTGCATCTTAATTTACATACAACTTTACATTATTTTATTAACATTCTGTGTATTTATTTTGATACAATTTTACATTATTCTATTTGTGTTTTGTATATATTTTTTTATACATATTTACATTATTTAATGTGTATTTTGTATATATATTTTATACAAATTTACGTTATTTTAGGTGTATTTGTTTATATATTTTCATTCAAATTTAATTATTATTTTATGTGTATTTTGTGTATGTATTTCAATACAAACTTACCTAATTTAATGTGTATTTTGTATATTTATTTTCATACAAATTTAAATTATTTTTGTTTATTTATAAATACACATAATATTGATAAAATAATGTAAATTTGTATATAAAAAATACACATAAAATAATGTTAAATCGTATCAAAATAATTTAACAGAATATCAATAAAATAATGTAAATTTGTATGAAAATAAAGATGCAAAATACCCATATAATAAGGAATATTTGTATAAAAATATATATACAAAAATACATATATATAAATATATAAATATATAATTACATTTGTATTAAAATAAATATACAAAATGCACATACAATAAAGTAAATTTGTATAGAAATAGATATGCAAAATACACTTCAAATAATGTAAATTTGTATCAAAATATATATACGAATACTCATAAAATAGAGTAAATTTCTATGAATATACATACAAAATACATATAAATGATGTTAATAAGTATAAAAATATATATACCAAATATATATATATATATATATATATATATATATATATATATATATATATATATATATATATATATATATATATATATATACATATATATATATATATATATATATATATATATATATATATATATATATATATATATATATATATATATATATATATATATATATATATATATATATATATATATATATATATATATATATATATATATATATATATATATATATATATATATAGTATATAAATATACAAAATACACATAAAGCAACCTAAATTTGAATAAAACCATATACAAAAATTAACAAAAATAATTTAAATTTGTATGAAAATAGATATACAAAATACACATAAAATTAGGTAAATTTGTATTAAATACATTTACAATAAAATAATGAAATAATAATTAAGTTTGAATGAAAATGTATAAATAAATACACCTAAAATAACGTAAATTTGTATAAAATATATATACAAAATACACATTAAATAATGTAAATATGTATAAAAAAATATATACAAAACACAAATAGAATAAAGTAAAATTGTATCAAAATAAAAACACAGAATGTTAATAAAATAATGTAAATTATATGTAAATTAAGGTGCAAAATACCAATAAAATAACGCATTTTTTTTATAAAAATATATATACCAAAATACACATAAAATATTTGAATTTGTATTAAAATAAATATACAAAATGCACATACTATATAAAATTTATTTGAAATAGATATGCAAAATGCATAAAAAACAATGTAGATTTGTTTCAAAATATATATACGAATACACATAAAATAACGTAGATTTCTATAAAAATATATATACAAATTACACATAAAATTAGGTAAATACGTATAAAAAAATGTATACAAAATACAAAAAAAATAATGTAAACTCGAATCAAAATAAATAAACAAAATATAATAAAAGAATGTATTTCTATAAATATAAATATACAAAATACACTTAAAATAACGTAAATTTGTAAAAACTATATACAAAAAATTTGTATGAAAATAGATATACAAAATACACATAAAATAAGCTAAATTTGAATTGAAATATATATACAAAATACATAAAATAATATAAATTTGTATCAAAATATTTATATAAATACACATATAATAACGTAAATTTTTAAAAAAATATATAAACAAAATACTCATTAAATAATATAAATACGTATAAAGAAATATGTACAAGAAACACATATAATAGTATAATTCGTATCAAAATAAATAAACAAAATGCCAATAAAATAATGTAAATTTGTATGAAAAAACATATACAAAATACACATAAAATAACGCAAATTTCTTTAAAAATATATGTACGTGAATGCACATAAAATAAAGTAAATTTGCATAACAATATATATACAAAACACACATTAAATAATGCAAAAGCGTAAAAGAATATGTATACAAAATACCTATCAAATAGTCTAAATTCGTATCGAACTAAATTAACAAAATACCAATAAAATAATGTAATTTTGGATGAAAATATATATAGAAAATACACATAAAATAACCTAAATACAAATACAAAAAAATAATTTAAAAATGAATGAAATTAATATACAAAATGAACATAAAATAAGGTAAATTTGTAATGAAATATATGTACAAAATACACATAAAATAATGTAAATTTGTATGCAAATATATATACAAATACACATAAAATAACATGAATTTGTATAAAAATATATATTCAAAATAAACATTAAACAATGTGAATGCGTATAAAAATATATATACAAAGTACATATAAAAAATGTAAATTCGTATCAGAATAAATCAACAAAATACCAAAAATAATATATATTAAAATGAAAATAAATTTTCAAAATACACATAACATTAGTAAAATTTGTATTAAAATATATACAAAAATACCCAGAGATAATTTGAATTTATATGAAAATAGATATACAAAATACACATAAAACTAGGTAAATTTCTTTTGAAATATATATACAAAATACCCATAAAATATTGTAAATTTGTGTCAAAATATATCATCAAATACACAAAAAATAACGTAAATTTGTATAAAATATATACACAAAATACACATTAAATAATGGAAAAATGTATAAAAATATATATACAAAATACACATAGAATAATGTAACATCATTTCAAAATAAATGAACAGAATTTCAATAAAATAATATAAATTTCTATGAAAAAAAAGATGCAAAATACCCATAAAATAACGCATATTTGTATAAAAATATATATACAAAAGTACACATAAAATAATTAAATTTGTATTAAATTAATTATATAAAATGCACATACAATAAGATAAATTTGTATTGAAATAGATATGCAAAATACACATCAAATAATGTAAATTTGTATTAAAATATGTATAGGAAAACACACATAATAACGTAAATTTCTATGAAAATATATGAAAAATACACATAAAATGATGTAAGTACGAATAAAAATATATATACAAAATACACCTAAAATAATGTAAATTCGTATCAAATTCAATAAACTAAATTTCAATAAAAGAATGTATATATGTAGGAAAATAAATATACAAAATAATATATAAAATAACTAACATTTGTATAAAAATACATACAAAAATACACAAAAATAATATCTATTTGTATGAAAATACAAATACAAAATACACATAAAATTAGATAAATTTGTATTGAAATGCATATACAAAATACACATAAGATAATGCAAATTTGTATGAAAATATATAAACAAATAGACATAAAGTAACGTATATATGTATAAAATATATATAGAAAATGCACATTAAATAATGTTAATATGTAAAATAAAATATATACAAAATACACATAGAAGAATGTAAAATCGTATCAAAATAAATACACAGAATATCAATAAAATAATGTAAAATTCTATGAAAATAAAGATGCAAAATACCCATAAAAACAGCTTTTTTTTATAAATATATATATACAAAAATCCTCATCAAATAATTAAATTTGTATTAAAATGAATATAAAAAATACACATACAATATGGTAAATTTGTATTGAAATAGATATGAAAAACACACATCAAACAATTTAAATTTCTTGCAAAATATATATACGAATAAACAAAAAAAAACGTAAATTTCTATAAAAATATATATAAAAAATACACATAAAATGATGTAAATACGTATAAAAATATATATACAAAATACACATAAAATAATGTAGATTCGTACCAAAATAAATAAACAAAATACCTATAGAAGAATGTGAATTTGTATGAAAATAAATATACAAAATACACATAAAATAACGTAAATTTGTATAAAACTATATACAAAAAAACACAAAAGTAATTTAAATTTGTATGAAAATAGATATTCAAAGTATATATAAAATAAACTAAATTTGTATTGAAATATATATAAAAAATACATAAAATAATGTATATTTTTATCAAAATAATTAAACAAATACGTATAAAATAACGTAAATTTGTTTTAAAATATATAAACATAATACACATTAAAAAATGAAAATACGTATACAAAATATATACAAAATACACATATAATAATGTAAATTCGTATCAAAATACATAAACAAATTAATAATAAAAAAATGTAAATTTGAATGAAAAAATATTTACAAAATACACATAAAATAACGCAAATTTCTATAAAAATATATGTACAAAAACGCACATCAAATACTTTAAATTTGTATGAAAATAAATAAACAAAATACACTTAAAATAAGGCAAATTTGTAATAAAAAAATTTAACAATTCACTTGAAATAATGTAAATTTGTATAAAAACAACAACACATATGCATATAAAATGAATTAAAATTGTATAAAAAATGTATATACAAAACACACATTAAATAATATAAATGCGTGTTAAAAATATGTATAGAAAATACACATGAAATAATCTAGATTCGTATCGAAATAAATGAACAAAATACCGATAAAATGATGTAATTTTGAATGAAAATATATATAGAAAATACACATAAAATAACATAAATACAAACAAATATATACACTTAAAATAATTTGAATTTGAATGAAAATAAATATAAAAATAAACATAAAATAAGGCAAATTTTTAATGAAATATATATACAAAATACACATAAAATAATTTAGATTTGTTTCAAAATATATATACGAATTCACATAAAATAACGTAGATTTTTATAGAAATATATATACTAAATACACATGAAATGATGTATATACGTATAAAAAATATATACACAAAATACACATTAAATAATGTAAATTCTTGTCAAAATAAATAAACAAAATATCAATAAAAGAATGCGTATTTGCATGAAAATACTTACACAAAATACACATAAAATAACGTAAATTTGTATAAAACTATATAAAAAAAAGACACAAAAATAATATAAATTTGTATGAAAATAAATATACAAAATACACATAAAATTAGATAAATTTGTATTGAAATACATATACAAAATACACATAAAATAATGTAAATTTGAATGAAAATATACAAACAAATACCCTTAAATTTACGTAAATTTGTATAAAATATATATACAAAATATTCATTAAATAATGTAAATATGTATAAAAAAAATATATACAAAACACAAATAGAATAATGTAAAATCGTATCAAAATAAATACACAGAATATAAATAAAATAATGTAAATTTGTATTAAAATAAAGATGCAAAATACCCATAAAATACCGCATTTTTTATAAAATATATAGGTATACCAAAATACACATAAAATATTTAAATTTGTATTACAATAAATATACAAAATGCACATACAATAAGGTAAACTTGTATAGAAATAGATATGCAAAATACATATAAAACAATGTAAATTTGTTTCAAAATATATATAAGAATACACATAAAATAACATAGATTTCTATAAAAATATATATACAAAATACACATAAAATAATGTAAACTCGTATCAAAATAAATGAACAAAATACCAATAAAAGAATGTGTATTTGCATAAATATAAATATACAAAATACACATAAAACAACGTAAAATTGTATAAAACTATATACAAAAATAAACAAAAATAATTAGATTTGTATGAAAATAAGCTAAATTTGAATTGAAATAAATATACAAAATACATAAAATAATGTAAATTTGTACCAAAATATTTATTCAAATACACATATAATAACGTAATTTATTAAAAAAATATATAAATAAAATACACATTAAATAATGTAAATACGTATAAAAAATATGTACGTGTTGTAAAAATTTATAAAAATAAAGATGCAGAATACCAATAAAACATCTCATATTTCAAAAAAATATATAAACAAAAATACACATAACATAATTAAATTTGTATTAAAATAAATATACAAAATATACACACAATAAGGTAAATTTGTGTTGAAATAGATATGCAAAATACACATAAAATAATGTAAATTTGCATCAAAATATATACGAATACACACAATAAAATAACGAAAATTTTTATGAAAATATATATACAAAATACACATAAAATAAAATAAATACGTAGAAAAATATATATACAAAATACACATAAAATAATGTAAATTCGTATCAAAATAAATAAACAAAATTCCACTAAAAGAATGTACATTGTAGGAAAATATATATACTAAATACAAGTAAAATAACTAAAATTTGTATAAAAATGTATACAAAAATACACAAAAATAATTTAAATTTGTTTGAAAATAGATATGCAAAATACACATAAAATTAGACAAATTTGTATTGAAATACATATACAAAATACACATAAAATAATGTAAATTTGTATGAAAATATATAAACAAATACACATAAAATAACGTAAATTTCCATAAAATATATATACAAAATATACATTAAATAATGTAAATATGTATAAAATATATATACAAAATACACATAGAATAATGTAAAATCGTATCAAAATAAATAAACAGAATATCAATAAAATAATGTAAATTTGTATGAAAATAAAGATACAAAATACCCATATAATAACGCATATTTGTTTAAAAATATATATACAAAAAAACACATAAAATAATTAAATTTGTATTAAAATAAATATACAAAAGGCACATACAATAAAGAAAATTTGTATTGAAATAGATATGCAAAATACACATAAATAATGTAAATTTGTATCAAAATATATATACGAATACACATAAAATAGAGTAAATTTTTTTGAAAATATATATTAAAAATACATATAAAATGATGTAAATAAGTATAAAAATATATATATCAAATAAACCTAAGATAATGTAAATTCGTATCAAAATAAATAGAGAAAATTCCGAAAAGAATGTATATTTTTAGGAAAATAAATATACAAAATACACATAAAATTACGAAAATTTGTATAAAAATATATACAAAAATACACAAAATTAATTTCAATTTGTATGAAAATAGATATACAAAATACACATATAATTAGTTAAACTTGTATTTAAATACATGTACAAAATAATGTAAATTTGTATGAAATGAAATCAAATTCACATAAAATAACGTACATTTGTTTAAAATATATATAGAAAATATACATAGAATAATGTAAAATCGTATCAAAATAAATAAACAGAATGTCAATAAAATAATGTAAATTTGTATGAAAATAAAGATGCAAAATACCCATAAAATAAAGCATATTTTTTTAAAAATACATATACAAAAATACACATATAATAATTAAATTTGTATTAAAATTAATATTCAAAATGCACATACAATAAGGTAAATTTGTATTGAAAGAATATACTAAATACACATAAACAATGTAAATTTGCTTAAAAAAATATATACGAATACACATAAAATAACGTAGATTTCTATAGAAATATATATACAAAATACACATGAAATGATGTAAATACGTATAAAAATATATATACACAATACACATTAAATAATGTAAATTCGTGTCAAAATAAATAAACAAAATATCAATAAAAGAATGTGTATTTGTATGAAAATAGATATACAAAATACACACAAAATAAGCTAAATTTGAATTGAAATATATATACAAAATACATAAAATAAAGTAAATTTGTATCAAAATATTTATACAAATCTACATATAATAACGTAAATTTGTATAAAAATATATAAACAAAATACACATTAAATAATGTAAATACGTATAAAAAATATGTACAAAATACACATATAATCATGTAATTCGTATCAAAATAAATAAACAAAATACCAATAAAATAATGTAAATTTGTATGAGAAAACATATTCAAAATACACATAAAATAACGCATATTTCTATAAAAATATATGTACAAAAATGCACATCAAATAAATTTGCATAAAAATATATATACAAAACACACATTAGATAATGTAAATGATTATAAAAATATGTATAGAAAATACCTATGAAATAATCTAAATTCGTATCGAATGAAATTAAGAAAATACCAATAAAATAATGTATTTTTGGATGAAAATATATATAGAAAATACACATAAAATAACCTAAATACAAATAAAAATATACACATGAAATAATTTAAAATTGAATGAAATAAATATACAAAATAAACATAAAATAATGTAAATTTGTAATGAAATATATGTAAAAATACACATAAAATAATATAAATTTGTATGAAAATATATATACAAATACATATAAAATAACATGAATTTGTATAAAATTTGTATCAAAATATATACGAATACACACAATAAAATAACGTAATTTGTTATGAAAATGTATATACAAAATACACATAAAATAAATTAAATACGTAGAAAAATATATATACAAAATAGACATAAAATAATATAAACTCGTATCAAAATGAATAAACAAAATTCCGATAAAAGAATGTATATATGCAGGAAAATATATATACAAAATACAAATAAAATAACTAAAATTTGTATAAAAATATATACAAAAATACACAAAAATAATTTAAATTTGTTTGAAAATAGATTATGCAAAATACACATAAAATTAGGCAAATATGTATTGAAATACAAATACAAAATACACATAAAATAATGTAAATTTGTATGAAAATATATAAATACATACACATAAAATAACGTAAATTTATATAAAATATATATGCAAGATACACATTAAATAATGTAAATATTTAAAAAAATATATATACAAAAAACAAATAGAATAATGTAAAATCGTATCAAAATAAATACACAGAATATTAATAAAATAGTGTAAATTTGTATGAAAATAAAGATGCCAAATTCACATAAAATAGCGCATTTTTTATAAAAATATATATTCCAAAATACATATAAAATATTTAAATTTGTATTGAGATAAACATACAAAATGCACATACAATAAGGTAAATTTGTATTGAAAGAGATATACAAAAATACATATAAAACAATGTAAATTTGTTTCAAAATATATATACGAATACACATAAAACAACGTAGATTTCTATAAAAATATGTATACAAAATACACATAAAACTAAGTAAATACGTATAAAAAAATGTATGCAAAATACACATAAAATAAAGTAAACAAAATAAATAAACAAAATACCAATAAAAGAATGTGTATTTGTATAAATATAAATATACAAAATACACTTAAAATAACGTAAATTTCTATAAAACTATATACAAAAATACACAAAAGTAATTAAATTTGTATGAAAATAGATATACAAAATACAAATAAAATAAGCTAAATTTGAATTGAAATATATATACAAAATACATAAAATAATGTAAATTTGTATCAAAATATTTATACAAATACACATATAATAACATAAATTTGTATAAAAATATATAAAGAAAATACTCATTAAATACTTTAAATACGTATAAAAAACATGTACAAAATACACAAATAATAACGTAATTTTTATCAAAATAAATAAACAAAATACCAATAAATTAATGTAAATTTGTATGAGAAAACATATACAAAATACATATAAAATAACGCAAATTTCTATAAAAAGATATATACAAAAATTTTATGTGTAATTTGTATGTATATATATATATATATATATGAATCTATATTTTATTTGTATATATATATATATATATAAAAATTTAAATAATTTTATATATATTTATATATACAAATATTTTTGTTTTTTTTGGCATATATTATATAAAAAAAATGTGTGTTTTATGGGTATTTTGCATCTTATTTACATACATTTACATTATTTTATTAACATTCTGTGTATTTATTTTGATACAAAATTTACATTATTCTATTTGTGTTTTGTATATATTTTTTATACATATTACATTATTTATGTATTTTGTATATATATATATATATACAAATTTATATTTTAAATTTGTTTATATATTTTCATTCAAATTTAATTATTATTTTATGTATTTTGTGTATGTATTTCAATACAAACTTACCTAATTTAATGTGTATTTTGTATATTTATTTTCATACAAATTTAAATTATTTTTGTTTATTTATAAATACACATAATATTGATAAAATAATGTAAATTTGTATATAAAAAATACACATAAAATAATGTTAAATCGTATCAAAATAATTTAACAGAATATCAATAAAATAATGTAAATTTGTATGAAAATAAAGATGCAAAATACCCATATAATAAGGAATATTTGTATAAAAATATATATACAAAAATACATATATATAAATATATAAATATATAATTACATTTGTATTAAAATAAATATACAAAATGCACATACAATAAAGTAAATTTGTATTGAAATAGATATGCAAAATACACTTCAAATAATGTAAATTTGTATCAAAATATATATACGAATACTCATAAAATAGAGTAAATTTCTATGAGAATATACATACAAAATACATATAAAATGATGTTAATAAGTATAAAAATATATATACCAAATATACCTCAAATAATGTAAACTCGTATCAAAATAAATAAACAAAATTCCGATAAAAAAACGTATATTTGTAGGAAAATAAATATACATATATATATATATATATATATATATATATATAAAATATATATATATATATATATATATATATATATATATATATATATATATATATATATATATATATATATATATATATATATATATATATATATATATATATATATATATATATATATATATATATATATATATATATATATATATATATATATATATATATATATATATATATATATATATATATACATATATATATATATATATATATATATATATATATATATATATATATATATATATATATATAAAGAAAATATCAATAAAAGAATGTGTATTTGTATGAAGATAAATATACAAAATACACATAAAGTAACCTAAATTTGAATAAAACCATATACAAAAATTAACAAAAATAATTTAAATTTGTATGAAAATAGATATACAAAATACACATAAAATTAGGTAAATTTGTATTAAATACATTTACAATAAAATAATGAAATAATAATTAAATTTGAATGAAAATATATAAACAAATACACCTAAAATAACGTAAATTTGTATAAAATATATATACAAAATACACATTAAATAATGTAAATATGTATAAAAAAATATATACAAAACACAAATAGAATAATGTAAAATTTTATCAAAATAAAAACACAGAATATTAATAAAATAATGTAAATTATATGTAAATTAAGGTGCAAAATACCAATAAAATAACGCATTTTTTTTATAAAAATATATATACCAAAATACACATAAAATATTTGAATTTGTATTAAAATAAATATACAAAATGCACATACTATAAGGTCAATTTGTATTGAAATAGATATGCAAAATGCATAAAAAACAATGTAGATTTGTTTCAAAATATATATACGAATACACATAAAATAACGTAGATTTCTATAAAAATATATATACAAATTACACATAAAATTAGGTAAATACGTATAAAAAAATGTATACAAAATACAAAAAAAATAATGTAAACTCGAATCAAAATAAATAAACAAAATACCAATAAAAGAATGTGTATTTGTATAAATATAAATATACAAAATACACTTAAAATAACGTAAATTTGTAAAAACTATATACAAAAAATTTGTATGAAAATAGATATACAAAATACACATAAAATAAGCTAAATTTGAATTGAAATATATATACAAAATACATAAAATAATATAAATTTGTATCAAAATATTTATATAAATACACATATAATAACGTAAATTTTTAAAAAAATATATAAACAAAATACTCATTAAATAATATAAATACGTATAAAAAAATATGTACAAGAAACACATATAATAGTATAATTCGTATCAAAATAAATAAACAAAATGCCAATAAAATAATGTAAATTTGTATGAAAAAACATATACAAAATACACATAAAATAACGCAAATTTCTTTAAAAATATATGTAAAAAAATGCACATAAAATAAAGTAAATTTGCATAACAATATATATACAAAACACACATTAAATAATGCAAAAGCGTAAAAGAATATGTATACAAAATACCTATCAAATAGTCTAAATTCGTATCGAACTAAATTAACAAAATACCAATAAAATAATGTAATTTTGGATGAAAATATATATAGAAAATACACATAAAATAACCTAAATACAAATACAAAAAAATAATTTAAAAATGAATGAAATTAATATACAAAATAAACATAAAATAAGGTAAATTTGTAATGAAATATATGTACAAAATACACATAAAATAATGTAAATTTGTATGCAAATATATATACAAATACACATAAAATAACACGAATTTGTATAAAAATATATATTCAAAATAAACATTAAACAATGTGAATGCGTATAAAAATATATATACAAAGTACATATAAAAAATGTAAATTCGTATCAGAATAAATCAACAAAATACCAAAAATAATATATATTAAAATGAAAATAAATTTTCAAAATACACATAACATAAGTAAAATTTGTATTAAAATATATACAAAAATACCCAGAGATAATTTGAATTTATATGAAAATAGATATACAAAATACACATAAAACTAGGTAAATTTCTTTTGAAATATATATACAAAATACCCATAAAATATTGTAAATTTGTGTCAAAATATATCATCAAATACACAAAAAATAACGTAAATTTGTATAAAATATATACACAAAATACACATTAAATAATGGAAAAATGTATAAAAATATATATACAAAATACACATAGAATAATGTAACATCATTTCAAAATAAATGAACAGAATTTCAATAAAATAATATAAATTTCTATGAAAAAAAAAGATGCAAAATACCCATAAAATAACGCATATTTGTATAAAAATATATATACAAAAGTACACATAAAATAATTAAATTTGTATTAAATTAATTATATAAAATGCACATACAATAAGATAAATTTGTATTGAAATAGATATGCAAAATACACATCAAATAATGTAAATTTGTATTAAAATATGTATAGGAAAACACACATAATAACGTAAATTTCTATGAAAATATATATGAAAAATACACATAAAATGATGTAAGTACGAATAAAAATATATATACAAAATACACCTAAAATAATGTAAATTCGTATCAAATTCAATAAACTAAATTTCAATAAAAGAATGTATATATGTAGGAAAATAAATATACAAAATAATATATAAAATAACTAACATTTGTATAAAAATACATACAAAAATACACAAAAATAATATCTATTTGTATGAAAATACAAATACAAAATACACATAAAATTAGATAAATTTGTATTGAAATGCATATACAAAATACACATAAAATAATGCAAATTTGTATGAAAATATATAAACAAATAGACATAAAGTAACGTATATATGTATAAAATATATATAGAAAATGCACATTAAATAATGTAAATATGTAAAATAAAATATATACAAAATACACATAGAACAATGTAAAATCGTATCAAAATAAATACACAGAATATCAATAAAATAATGTAAAATTGTATGAAAATAAAGATGCAAAATACCCATAAAACAGCTTTTTTTTATAAAAATATATATACAAAAATCCTCATCAAATAATTAAATTTGTATTAAAATAAATATAAAAAATACGCATACAATATGGTAAATTTGTATTGAAATAGATATGAAAAACACACATCAAACAATTTAAATTTCTTGCAAAATATATATACGAATAAACATAAAAAAACGTAAATTTCTATAAAAATATATATAAAAAATACACATAAAATGATGTAAATACGTATAAAAATATATATACAAAATACACATAAAATAATGTAAATTCGTACCAAAATAAATAAACAAAATACCAATAGAAGAATGTGAATTTGTATGAAAATAAATATACAAAATACACATAAAATAACGTAAATTTGTATAAAACTATATACAAAAAAACACAAAAGTAATTTAAATTTGTATGAAAATAGATATTCAAAGTATATATAAAATAAACTAAATTTGTATTGAAATATATATAAAAAATACATAAAATAATGTATATTTTTATCAAAATAATTAAACAAATACGTATAAAATAACGTAAATTTGTTTTAAAATATATAAACATAATACACATTAAAAAATGAAAATACGTATACAAAATATATACAAAATACACATATAATAATGTAAATTCGTATCAAAATACATAAACAAATTAATAATAAAAAAATGTAAATTTGTATGAAAAAATATTTACAAAATACACATAAAATAACGCAAATTTCTATAAAAATATATGTACAAAAACGCACATCAAATACTTTAAATTTGTATGAAAATAAATAAACAAAATACACTTAAAATAAGGCAAATTTGTAATAAAAAAATTTAACAATTCACTTGAAATAATGTAAATTTGTATAAAAACAACAACACATATGCATATAAAATGAATTAAAATTGTATAAAAAATGTATATACAAAACACACATTAAATAATATAAATGCGTGTAAAAATATGTATAGAAAATACACATGAAATAATCTAGATTCGTATCGAAATAAATGAACAAAATACCGATAAAATGATGTAATTTTGAATGAAAATATATATAGAAAATACACATAAAATAACATAAATACAAACAAATATATACACTTAAAATAATTTGAATTTGAATGAAAATAAATATAAAAATAAACATAAAATAAGGCAAATTTTTAATGAAATATATATACAAAATACACATAAAATAATTTAGATTTGTTTCAAAATATATATACGAATTCACATAAAATAACGTAGATTTCTATAGAAATATATATACTAAATACACATGAAATGATGTAAATACGTATAAAAAATATATACACAAAATACACATTAAATAATGTAAATTCTTGTCAAAATATATAAACAAAATATCAATAAAAGAATGCGTATTTGCATGAAAATACTTATACAAAATACACATAAAATAACGTAAATTTGTATAAAACTATATAAAAAAAAGACACAAAAATAATATAAATTTGTATGAAAATAAATATACAAAATACACATAATATTAGATAAATTTGTATTGAAATACATATACAAAATACACATAAAATAATGTAAATTTGAATGAAAATATACAAACAAATACACTTAAATTTACGTAAATTTGTATAAAATATATATACAAAATATTCATTAAATAATGTAAATATGTATAAAAAAAATATATACAAAACACAAATAGAATAATGTAAAATCGTATCAAAATAAATACACAGAATATAAATAAAATAATGTAAATTTGTATTAAAATAAAGATGCAAAATACCCATAAAATACCGCATTTTTTATAAAATATATAGGTATACCAAAATACACATAAAATATTTAAATTTGTATTACAATAAATATACAAAATGCACATACAATAAGGTAAACTTGTATAGAAATAGATATGCAAAATACATATAAAACAATGTAAATTTGTTTCAAAATATATATAAGAATACACATAAAATAACATGGATTTCTATAAAAATATATATACAAAATACCCATAAAATAGTGTAAACTCGTATCAAAATAAATGAACAAAATACCAATAAAAGAATGTGTATTTGCATAAATATAAATATACAAAATACACATAAAACAACGTAAAATTGTATAAAACTACATACAAAAATAAACAAAAATAATTAGATTTGTATGAAAATAAGCTAAATTTGAATTGAAATAAATATACAAAATACATAAAATAATGTAAATTTGTACCAAAATATTTATTCAAATACACATATAATAACGTAATTTATTAAAAAAATATATAAATAAAATACACATTAAATAATGTAAATACGTATAAAAAATATGTACGTGTTGTAAAATTTTTTAAAAATAAAGATGCAGAATACCAATAAAACATCTCATATTTCAAAAAAATATATAAACAAAAATACACATAACATAATTAAATTTGTATTAAAATAAATATACAAAATATACACACAATAAGGTAAATTTGTGTTGAAATAGATATGCAAAATACACATAAAATAATGTAAATTTGCATCAAAATATATACGAATACACACAATAAAATAACGAAAATTTTTATGAAAATATATATACAAAATACACATAAAATAAAATAAATACGTAGAAAAATATATATACAAAATACACATAAAATAATGTAAATTCGTATCAAAATAAATAAACAAAATTCCACTAAAAGAATGTATATTGTAGGAAAATATATATACTAAATACAAATAAAATAACTAAAATTTGTATAAAAATGTATACAAAAATACACAAAAATAATTTAAATTTATTTGAAAATAGATATGCAAAATACACATAAAATTAGACAAATTTGTATTGAAATACATATACAAAATACACATACAATAATGTAAATTTGTATGAAAATATATAAACAGATACACATAAAATAACGTAAATTTCCATAAAATATATATACAAAATATACATTAAATAATGTAAATATGTATAAAAATATATATACAAAATACACATAGAATAATGTAAAATCGTATCAAAATAAATAAACAGAATATCAATAAAATAATGTAAATTTGTATGAAAATAAAGATACAAAATACCCATATAATAACGCATATTTGTTTAAAAATATATATACAAAAAAACACATAAAATAATTAAATTTGTATTAAAATAAATATACAAAAGGCACATACAATAAAGAAAATTTGTATTGAAATAGATATGCAAAATACACATAAATAATGTAAATTTGTATCAAAATATATATACGAATACACATAAAATAGAGTAAATTTTTTTGAAAATATATATTAAAAATACATATAAAATGATGTAAATAAGTATAAAAATATATATCAAATAAACCTAAGATAATGTAAATTGTATCAAAATAAATAGAGAAAATTGAAAAAGAATGTATATTTTATAAAATAAATATACAAAATACACATAAAATTACGTAAATTTGTATAAAAATATATACAAAAATACACAAAATTAATTTCAATTTGTATGAAAATAGATATACAAAATACACATATAATTAGTTAAACTTGTATTTAAATACATGTACAAAATAATGTAAATTTGTATGAAATGAAATCAAATTCACATAAAATAACGTACATTTGTTTAAAATATATTTAGAAAATATACATAGAATAATGTAAAATCGTATCAAAATAAATAAACAGAATGTCAATAAAATAATGTAAATTTGTATGAAAATAAAGATGCAAAATACCCATAAAATAAAGCATATTTTTTTAAAAATACATATACAAAAATACACATATAATAATTAAATTTGTATTAAAATTAATATTCAAAATGCACATACAATAAGGTAAATTTGTATTGAAAGAATATACTAAATACACATAAACAATGTAAATTTGCTTAAAAAAATATATACGAATACACATAAAATAACGTAGATTTCTATAGAAATATGTATACAAAATACACATGAAATGATGTAAATACGTATAAAAATATATATATACAATACACATTAAATAATGTAAATTCGTGTCAAAATAAATAAACAAAATATCAATAAAAGAATGTGTATTTGTATGAAAATAGATATACAAAATACACACAAAATAAGCTAAATTTGAATTGAAATATATATACATAATACATAAAATAAAGTAAATTTGTATCAAAAATTTATACAGATCCACATATGATAACGTAAATTTGTGTAAAAATATATAAACAAAATACACATTAAATAATGGAAATACGTATAAAAAAAATATATACAAAATACATATATAATCATGTAATTCGTATCAAAATAAATAAACAAAATACCAATAAAATAATGTAAATTTTTATGAGAAAACATATTCAAAATACACATAAAATAACGGATATTTCTATAAAAATATATGTACAAAAATGCACATCAAATAGATTTGCATAAAAATATATATACAAAACACACATAAGATAATGTAAATGATTATAAAAATATGTATAGAAAATACCTATGAAATAATCTAAACTCGTTTCGAATGAAATTAAGAAAATACCAATAAAATAATGTAGTTTTGGATGAAAATATATATAGAAAATACACATAAAATAACCTAAATACAAATAAAAATATACACATAAAATAATTTAAAATTGAATGAAATAAATATACAAAATAAACATAAAATAATGTAAATTTGTAATGAAATATATGTAAAAATACACATAAAATAATATAAATTTGTATGAAAATATATATACAAATACATATAAAATAACATGAATTTGTATAAAATTTGTATCAAAATATATACGAATACACACAATAAAATAACGTAATTTTTTATGAAAATGTATATACAAAATACACATAAAATAAATTAAATACGTAGAAAAATATATATACAAAATAGACATAAAATAATATAAACTCGTATCAAAATAAATAAACAAAATTCCGATAAAAGAATGTATATATGCAGGAAAATATATATACAAAATACAAATAAAATAACTAAAATTTGTATAAAAATATATACAAAAATACACAAAAATCATTTAAATTTGTTTGAAAATAGATATGCAAAATACACATAAAATTAGGCAAATATGTATTGAAATACAAATACAAAATACACATAAAATAATGTAAATTTGTATGAAAATATATAAATACATACACATAAAATAACGTAAATTTATATAAAATATATATGCAAGATACACATTAAATAATGTAAATATTTAAAAAAAAATATATACAAAAAACAAATAGAATAATGTAAAATCGTATCAAAATAAATACACAGAATATTAATAAAATAGTGTAAATTTGTATGAAAATAAAGATGCCAAATTCACATAAAATAGCGCATTTTTTATAAAAATATATATTCCAAAATACATATAAAATATTTAAATTTGTATTGAGATAAACATACAAAATGCACATACAATAAGGTAAATTTGTATTGAAAGAGATATACAAAAATACATATAAAACAATGTAGATTTGTTTCAAAATATATATACGAATACACATAAAACAACGTAGATTTCTATAAAAATATGTATACAAAATACACATAAAACTAAGTAAATACGTATAAAAAAAATGTATGCAAAATACACATAAAATAATGTAAATCAAAATAAATAAACAAAATACCAATAAAAGAATGTGTATTTGTATAAATATAAATATACAAAATACACTTAAAATAACGTAAATTTCTATAAAACTATATACAAAAATACACAAAAGTAATTAAATTTGTATGAAAATAGATATACAAAATACAAATAAAATAAGCTAAATTTGAATTGAAATATATATACAAAATACATAAAATAATGTAAATTTGTATCAAAATATTTATACAAATACACATATAATAACATAAATTTGTATAAAAATATATAAAGAAAATACTCATTAAATACTTTAAATACGTATAAAAAACATGTACAAAATACGCAAATAATAACGTAATTCGTATCAAAATAAATAAACAAAATACCAATAAATTAATGTAAATTTGTATGAGAAAACATATACAAAATTCATATAAAATAACGCAAATTTCTATAAAAAGATATATACAAAAATGCACATAAAAAAAGTAAATTTGCATAAAAATATATATACAAAACACATATTAATTGATGTCAATGGGTATAAAAATATGTATACAAAATACCTATGAAATAATCTAAATTCGTATCGAATTAAATTAAAAAAATACCAATAAAATAATGTAATTATGGATGAAAATATATATAGAAAATACACATAAAATAACCTAAATACAAATACAAATATACATATAAAAGAACTTAAAATTGAATGAAATAAATATACAAAATAAACATAAAATAAGGTAAATTTGTAATGAAATATATGTACAAAGTACTCATAAAATAATGTCAATTTGTATGTAAATATATATACAAATACATATAAAATAACATGAATTTGTATAAAAATATATATTCAAAATAAACATTAAATGATGTAAATGCGTATAAAAATATATATACAAATAGCATATAAAATACTGTAAATTCGTATCAAAATAAATCAACAAAATACCAATAAAATAATATATATTTGAAGGAAAATAAATTTACAAAATACAGATAACATAACTAAAATTTGTTTTAAAATATATACAAAAAGAAAACAGAAATAATTTGAGTTTGTATGAAAATAGATATACAAAATACACATAAAACTAGGTAAATTTCTTTTGAAATATATATACAAAATACCCATAAAATATTGTAAATTTGTGTCAAGATATATAAACAAATACACATAAAATAATGTAAATTTGTATAAAATATATATATACAAAATACATATTAAATAATAAAAAAAATGTATAAAAAATATATACAAAATACACAGAGAATAATGTAAAATCGTATCAAAATAAATGAGCAGAATATCAGTAAAATAATGTAAATTTCTATGAAAATAAAGATGCAAAATACACATTAAATAACGGATATTTTTATAAAAATATATATACAAAAAAACGCATAAAGTAATTAAATTTGTATTAAAATAAATATACAAAAAGCACGTACAATAAGGTAAATTTGTATTGAAATAGATATGCAAAATACACATCAAATAATGTAGATTTGTATTAAAATTTATATACGAAAACACATAAAATAAAGTAAATTTCTATGAAAATATATATACAAAATACACATAAAATGATGGAAATACGTATAAAAATATATATACAAAACACACCTAAAATAAGGTAAATTCGTCTCAAATTCAATAAACTAAATTTCAATAAAAGAATATATATATGTAGGAAAATAAATATACAAAATAATATATAAAATAACTAAAATTTGTAAAAAATATATACAAAAATACACAAAAATAATTTCAATTTGTATGGAAATAGATATACAAAATACACATGAAATTTGGAAAATTTGTATTGAAATACATATACAAAATACACAAAAAATAATGTAAATTTCTATGAAATTATATAAACAAATAGACATAAAGTAACATATATTTGTATAAAATATATATAGAAAATGCACATTAAATATTGTAAATATGTAAAATAAAATACATACAAAATACACAAAGAATAATGTAAAATCGTATCAAAATAAATACACAGAATATCAATAAAATAATGTAAATTTGTATGAAAATAAAGATGCAAAATACCCATAAAAGAAATATGTATACAAAAACACACATCAAATAATTAAATTTGTATTAAAATAAATATACAAAATGTACATACAATATGGTAAATTTGTATTGAAATTGATATGCAAAACACACATAAAACAATGTAAATTTATTTCAAAATATATATACGAATACACATAAAAAAACGTAAATTTCTATAAAAATATATATAAAAAAATACATACAAAAATACACAAAAATAATTTAAATTTGTATGAAAATAAATATACAAAATGCACATAAAATTAGGTAAATTTGTATTGAAATACATATACAAAATACACATAAAATAATGTAAATTTGAATGAAAATATATAAACAAATACACTTTAAATAACATAAATTTTATAAAATATTTATACAAAATACACATTAAATAATGCAAATATGTATGAAAAAAATATATACAAAACACAAATAAAATAGTGTAAAATCGTATCAAAATAAATACACAGAATATTAATAAAATAATGTAAATTTGTATGAAAATAAAGATGCAAAATACCTATAAAATAACGCATTTTTTATAAAATATATATATACCAAAATACACATAAAATATTTAAATTTGTATTAAAATAAATATACAAAATGCACATTCGTCAAGGTAGATTTGTATTAAAATAGATATGCAAAATACACATCAAATAATGTAGATTTGTATTAAAATTTATATACGAAAACACATAAAATAAAGTAAATTTCTATGAAAATATATATACAAAATACACATAAAATGATGGAAATACGTATAAAAATATATATACAAAACACACCTAAAATAAGGTAAATTCGTCTCAAATTCAATAAACTAAATTTCAATAAAAGAATATATATATGTAGGAAAATAAATATACAAAATAATATATAAAATAACTAAAATTTGTAAAAAATATATACAAAAATACACAAAAATAATTTCAATTTGTATGAAAATAGGTATACAAAATACACATAAAATTTGGAAAATTTGTATTGAAATACATATACAAAATACACCAAAAATAATGTAAATTTATATGAAATTATATAAACAAATATATATAAAGTAACATATACTTGTATAAAATATATATAGAAAATGCACATTAAATATTGTAAATATGTAAAATGAAATACATACAAAATACAAATAGAATAATGTAAAATCGTATCAAAATAAATACACAGAATATCAACAAAAAAATGTAAATTTGTATGAAAATAAAGATGCAAAATACCCATAAAAAAAATATGTATACAAAAACACATATCAAATAATTAAATTTGTATTAAAAAATATATACAAAATGTACATACAATATGGTAAATTTGTATTGAAATTGATATGCAAAACACATAAAACAATGTAAATTTATTTCAAAATATATATACGAATACACATAAAAAAACGTAAATTTCTATAAAAATATATATAAAAAATACATACAAAAATACACAAAAATAATTTAAATTTGTATGAAAATAAATATACAAAATACACATAAAATTAGGTAAATTTGTATTGAAATACATATACAAAATACACATAAAATAATGTAAATTTGAATGAAAATATATAAACAAATACACTTTAAATAACATAAATTTGTATAAAATATATATACAAAATACACATTAAATAATGCAAATATGTATGAAAAAAATATATACAAAACACAAATAGAATAGTGTAAAATCGTATCAAAATAAATACACAGAATATTAATAAAATAATGTAAATTTGTATGAAAATAAAGATGCAAAATACCCATAAAATAACGCATTTTTTATAAAATATATATATACCAAAATAAAATATTTAAATTTGTATTAAAATAAATATACAAAATGCACATTCGTCAAGGTAGATTTCTATTAAAATAGATATGCAAAATACATATAAAAAAATGAAAATTTGTTTCAAAATATATATACGAATACACAATATAACGTAGATTTCTATAAAAATATATATACAAAATACACATTTAAATCCATATACAAAATACACTTAAAATAATGTAAATTTGAATGAAAATATATAAACAAATACACTTAAAATAATGTAAATTTGTATAAAATATATATACAAAATACACATTAAATAATGTAAATATATATAAAAAAATATATACAATACACAAATAGAATAATGTAAAATCGTATCAAAAGAAATACACACAATGTTAATAAAATAATATAAATTTGTATGAAAATTAAGATGCAAAATACCCATAAAATATCGCATTTTTTATAAAAATATATATACCAAAATACACATAAAATAATTGAATTTGTATGAAAATAAATATACAAAATGCACATACAATAAGGTAAATCTGTATTTAAATAGATATGCAACATACATATAAACAAAGTAAATTTTGTTTCAAAATATATATTCGAATTCACATAAAATAAGGTAGATTTCTGTAAAAATATATATACAAAATACACATAAAATTAAGTAAATACGTATAAAAAAATGTGTGCAAAATACACATAAAATAATGTAAACTCGTATCAGAATAAATAAACAAAATAGCAATAAAAGAATGTGTATTTGTATAAATATAAATATACAAAACCCACATTAAATAACGTAAATTTGTATAAAACTATACACAAAACTGCACAAAAGTAATTAAATTTGTATGAAAATAGATATACAAATTTTTATAAAAATATATGTACAAAAATGTACATAAGATTAAATTAAATTTCCATAAGAATATATATACAAAATACACATTAAAAAATGTACAGGCGTATAAAAATATGTATACAAAATGACTATGAAATAATCTGAATTCGTATCGGATTAAATTAACAAAATACCAATAAAATAAAGGAATTTTGGATGAAAATATATATAGAAAATACACATAAAATAACCTAAATACAAATACAAATATACTCATAAAATAATTTAAAATTGAATGAAATAAAGATACAAAATAAACATAAAATAAGGTAAATTTGTAATGAAATATATGTACAAAATACACATAAAATAATATGAATTTGTATGAAAATATATATGCAAATTAACATAAAATAACATGAATTACTATAAAAATATATATTCAAAATGAACATTAAATAATGTATAAAAATATATATACAAAGTATATATAAAATAATGTAAATTCGTATCAAAATAAATCAACAAAATACCAATAAAATAATATATATTTGAATGAAAATAAATTTACAAAATACACATAACATAACTAAAATTTGTTTTAAAATATATACAAAAATACCCAGAAATAATTTGAATTTGTATGAAAATAGATATACAAAATACACATAAAACTAGGTAAATTTCTTTTGAAATATATATACAAAATACCCATAAAATATTGTAAATTTGTGTCAAAATATATAAACAAATACACATTAAATAATGGAAAAATGTATAAAAAATATATACAAAATACACATAGAATAATGTAAAATCGTATCAAAATAAATGAGCAGAATATCAATAAAATAATGTAAATTTCTATGAAAATAAAGATGCAAAATACCCATAAAATAACGGATATTTGTATAAAAATATATATACAAAAATACACATAAAATAATTAAATTTGTATTAAAATAAATATACAAAATGCACGTACAATAAGGTAAATTTGTATTGAAATAGATATGCAAAATACACATCAAATAATGTAGATCTGTATTAAAATATATATATACGAAAACACATAAAATAAAGAAAATTTCTATGAAAATATATATACAAAATACATATAAAATGATGTAAATACGTATAAGAATATATATATAGAAAATATACATAAAGTAAGGTAAATTCGTCTCAAATTCAATAAACTAAATTTCAATAAAAGAATGTATATATGTAAGAAAATAGATATACAAAATAATATAAAATAACTAAAATTTGTATAAAAATACATAAAAAATTACACAAAAATAATTTCAGTTTGTATGGAAATAGATATACAAAATACACATAAAATTTGGTAAATTTGTATTGAAATAGACATACAAAAAACACAGAATAATGTAAATTTGAATGAAAATATATAAACAAATAGACATAAAGTAATATATATTTGTATAAAATATATATAGAAAATTCACTTTAAATAATATAAATATGTAAAATAAAATACATACAAAATACACATAGAAAAATGTAAAATCGTATCGAAATAAATACACAGAATATCAATAAAATAATGTAAATTTTTATGAAAATAAAGATGCAAAATACCCATAAAAAAAGCATATTTTTATAAAAAATGTATACAAAAACATACATCAAATAATTAAATTTGTATTAAAAAAATATACAAAATGCACATACAATATGGTAAATTTATATTGAAATAGATATGCAAAACACACATAAAACAATGTGAATTTATTTCAAAATATATATACGAATACATATAAAAAAACGTAAATTTCTATAAAATATACATAAAAAATACATACAAAAATGCACAAAAAATAATGTAAATTTGTATGAAAATAAATATACAAAATACATATAAAATTATTTAAATTTGTATTGAAATACATATACAAAATATACATAAAGTAATGTAAATTGAAATGGAAATATATAAACAAATACACTTTAAATAACGTAAATTTGTATAAAATACATATACAAAATACACATTCAATAATGCAAATATGTATGAAAAAAATATATACAAAACACAAATAGAATAGAGTAAAATCGTATCAAAATAAATACACAATATTAATAAAATAATGTAAATTTGTATGAAAATATAGATGCAAAATACTTATAAAATAACGCATTTTTTTTTATAAAATAAATATATACCAAAATACGCATAAAATATTTAAATTTGTATTAAAATAAATATACAAAATGCACATTCATTAAGGTAAATTTGTATTGAAATAGATATGCAAAATACATATAAAACAATGTAAATTTGTTTCAAAATATATATACGAATACACAAAATAACGTAGTTTTCTATAAAATATATATAAAAAAAAACATAAAATGAAGTAAATTCGTATAAAAAAATGTATACAAAATACACGTAAAATAATGAAAATTGGTATCAAAATAGATAAACAAAATACCAATAAAAGAATGAGTATTTGTATAAATAAAAATATACAAAATACACATAAAATAACGTAAATTTGTATGAAAATAGATATACACAATACACTTAAAAATAGCTAAATTTGAATCGAAATATATATACAAAATATATAAAATAATGTAAATTTGTTTCAAACTATTTATACAAATACACATATAATAACGTAAATTTGTATAAAAATATATTAACAAAACACACATTAAATAATGTAAATACGTATAAAAGATATGTAAAAAATACACATAATAATGTAATTCGTATTAAAATAAATAAACAAAATACCAATTAAATAATGTAAATTTGTATGAGAAAACATATACAAAATACACATAAAATAAGGGAAATTTCTATAAAAATATATGAACAAAAATGCACATAAAATAAAGTAAATTTGCATAAAAATATATATATATATATATATACAAAACACACATTAAATAATGTAAATGCGTATAAAAATATGTATACAAAATACCTATGAAATAATCTAAATTCTTATCGAATTAAATTAACAAAATACCAATAAAATAATGTAATTTTTGGATGAAAATATATATAGAAAATACACATAAAATAACCTAACTACAAATACAAATATACACATAAAATTATTTAATATTAAACAAAATAAATATACAAAATAAACATAAAATAAGGTAAATTTGTAATGAAATATATGTACAAAATACACATAAAATAATATAAATTTATATGAAAATATATATGAAAATGCATATAAAATACCATGAATTTGTATAAAAATATATATTCAAAATAAATATTAAATAATGTAAATGCGTATCAAAATATATATACAAAGAACATATAAAATAATGTAAATTCGTATCAAAATAAATCAACAAAATACCAATAAAATAATATATATTTCAATGAAAAATGGATTTACAAAATACACATAACATAACTAAAATTTGTATTAAAATATACACAAAAATACATAGAAATAATTTGAATTTGTATGAAAATAAATTTACAAAATACATATAAAACTAGGTAAATTTCTTTTGAAATATATATACAAAATACCCATAAAATAATGTAAATTTGAGTCAAAATATATAAACAAATACACATAAAATAACGTAAATTTGTATGAAAAATATATACAAAATATACATAGAATAACGTCAAATCGTATCAAAATGAATGAGCAGAATATCAATAAAATAATGTAAATTTGTATGAAAACAAAGATACAAAATACTCATAAAATAAAGCACATTTTTATAAAAATACATATACAAAAATACACATAGAGTAATTAAATTTGTATGAAAATTAATATACAAAATTCATGTACAATAAGGTAAATTTGTATTGAACAATATGCAAAATACACATAAATGTGTAAATTTGTTTCAAAATCTATATACGAATACACATAAAATAACGAAGATTTCTATAGAAATATATATACAAAATACACATGCAATGATGTAAATACGTAAAAAAATATATATACAAAATACACATTAAATAATGTAAATTCACGTCAAAATAAATAAACAAAATATCAATAAAAGAATGTGTATTTGTATGAAAATAGATAAACAAAATACACATAAAATAACATAAATTTGTATGAAACTATATACAAAAATACAAAATAATGATTTAAATTTTTATGAAAATAAATATACAAAATAAACATAAAATTAGATAAATTTGAATGAAAATATATAAACATATACACTTAAAATAACGTAAATTTGTATCAAATATATATACAAAATACACATTAAATAATGTAAATATGTATAAAAAAATATATAAATAATACAAATAGAATAATATAAAATCGTATCAAAATAAATGAACAGAATATTAATAAAATAATGTAAATTTGTATGAAAATTAAGATGCAAAATACCCATAAAATAACGCATTTTTTTATAAAAATATATATACGAAAACACATAAAATATTTGAATTTGTATTAAAATAAATATACAAATTGCACATACAATAAGGTAAATTTGTATTGAAATAGATGTGCAAAATACATATAATCTAATGTAAATTTGTTTCAAAATATATATAGGAATACACAAAATAACGTAGATTTCTATAAAAATATATATACAAAATAAACATAAAATTAATTAAATACGTATAAAAAAATATATACAAAATACACATAAAATAATGTAAACTCGTATCAAAATAATAAACAAAATACTAATAAAAGAATGTGTGTTTGTATAAATATAAATATACAAAATACTTTAAAAATAACGTAAATTTATATAAAACTATATACAAAAATGCACAAAAGTAATAAAATTTGTATGAAAATAGATATACAAAATACACATAAAATTAGCTAAATTTAAATTGAAATATATATACAAAATACATAAAATAATGTAAATTTGTATCAAAATACTTATAGAAATACACATTTAATAACGTAAATTTGTATAAAAATATATAAACAAAATACACATTAAATATTGTAAATAAGTATAAAAAAATATGTACATACACAAATAATCATGTAATTCATATCAATATAAATAAACAAAATACCAATAAAATAATGTAAATTTGTATGAGAAAACATATACAAAATTCATATAACTACCGTAAATTTCAATAAAAATATATGTACAAAAATGCACATAAAATAAAGTAAATTTGCATAAAAATATATATACAAAACACACATTAAATAATGAAAAAGCGTATAAAAATATGTATACAAAATACCTATGAAATAGTCTAAATCGTATCGAATTAAATTAACAAAATGCCAATGAAATAATGTAATTTTGGATGAAAATATATAGAAAATACACATAAAATAACCTAAATAGAAATACAAATATACACATGAAATGATTTAAAATTGAATGAAATAAATATACAAAATAAACATTACATAAGGCAAATCTGTAATGAAATATATGTAAAAATACACATATAATAATGTAAATTTGTATGCAAATATATATACAAATACACATAAAAGAACATGAATTTGTTTGAAATTTGTATCAAAATATATACGAATTCACACAATAAAATAACGTAAATTTTTGTGAAAATATATATACAAAATACACAAAAAATGTAAATAGGTAAAAAAAATATATATATACAAAATACTCATAAAATAATGTAAATTCGTATCAAAATAAATAAACAAAATTCCAATTAAAGAATGTATATTTGTAGGAAAATATATATACAAAATACAAATAAAATAACTAAAATTTGTGTAAAAATATACAAAAATACACAAAAATAATTTAAATTTGTTTGAAAATAGATATGCAAAATACACATAAAGCTAAGCAAATTTGTATTGAAATACATACACAAAACACACATAAAGTAATGTAAATTTGTATGAAAATATATAAACAGATACACATAAAATAACGTAAATTTGGATAAAATATATATACAAAATATACATTAAATATATTAAATATGTATAAAAATATAAATACAAAATACTCATAAAATAATGTTAAATCGTATCAAAATAAATAAACAGAATATCAATAAAATAATGTAAATTTGTATGAAAATAAAGATGCAAAATACCCATATAATACCGCATATTTGAATAAAAATATATATACAGAAATACATATAAAATAATTAAATTTGTATTAAAATAGATATGCAAAGTACACATCAATAATGTAAATTTGTATCAAAATATATATACGAATACTCATAAAATAGAGTAAATTTCTATGAAAATATACATACAAAATACATGCAAAATGATGTAAATAAGTATAAAAATATATATACCAAATATACCTCAAATAATGTAAATTCGTATAAAAATAAATAAACAAAATTCCGATAAAAGAACGTATATTTGAAGGAAAATAAATATACAAAATACACATAAAGTAACGAAAATTTATATAAAAATATATACTAAAATACACTGTAAATTTGTTTCAAAATATATATACGAATACACATAAAATAACGTAGATTTCTATAGAAATATACATATAAAAAATACACATGAAATGATGTAATTACGTATAAAATATATATATATATATATATATATATATATATATATATATATATATATATATATATATATATATATATATATATATATATATATATATATATATATATATATATATATATATATATAGTTTAATTCAAATTTAATCATTATTTTATGTGTATTTTGTATATGTATTTCAATACAAATTTACCTACTTTTATGTGTATTTTGTATATTTATTTTCATACAAATTTAAATTATTTTTGTTTATTTTTGTATACAGTTTTATTCAAATTTAGGTTATTTTAAGTGTATTATGTATATTTATCTTCATACAAATACACATTCTTTTATTGATATTTTGTTTATTTATTTTGACACGAGTTTACATTATTTAATGTGTATTTTGTATTTATATTTTTATACGTATTTATATCATTTCATGTGTATTTTGTATATATATTTCTATAGAAATCTACGTTATTATATGTGTATTCGTATATATATATTGAAACAAATTTACATTGTCTTATGTGTATTTTGCATATTTTTTCAATACAAATTTACCTTATTGTATGAGCATTTTGTATATTAATTTTAATACAAATTTAATTATTCTATGTATATTTTTGTATATGTAGTTTCATAAAAATATGCTTTATTTTATGGGTATTTTGCATCTTTATTTTCATATAAATTTACATTATTTTATTGATATTCTGTGTATTTATTTTGATACGATTTTGCATTATTCTATGTGTATTTTGTGTATATATTTTATAAAAATGTACGTTATATTATGTGTACTTGTTTTCATTTTATACAAATTTACATTATTTTATGTGAATTTTGTACATGTATTTAAATAAAAATTTAACTAATTATATGTGTATTTAGTATATCTATTTTCATACAAATTGAAACTATTTTTGTGTATTTCTGTATATATTTCTAAACAAATTTTCGTTATTTTATGTGTATTTTGTATATTTATTTTCCTACAAATATACGTTCTTTTATCTGAATTTTGTTTATTTATTTTGATACGAATTTACATTAATTTAGACTTGGTATATATATTTTTATACTTATTTACATCATTTATATGTATTTTGAGTGTATATTTTCATAGAAATTTACTCTATTTTATGTGATTTCGTATATATATTTTGATACAAATTTACATTATTGATGTGTATTTTGCATATCTATTTCAATACAAATTTACTTTATTGTATGTGCATTTTGTATATTTATTTTAATACAAATTCAATTATTTTATATGTTTTTTTGTACGTATATTTTTATATAAATATGCGTTATTATATGGGTATTTTACATCTTTATTTTCATTCAAATTTACATTATTTTATTGATATTCTGTTTATTTATTTTGAAACGATTTTACATTATTCTATGTGTATTTTGTATATATATATTTTTATACATATTTACATTATTTAATGTATATTTTGTATATATATTTCCAGCAAATTTACGTTATTTTATGTGAATTTGTTTATATATTTTCATACAATATTACATTATTTAATGTGTATTTTGTATATGTATTTCAATTCAAATTTGCCTAATTTTATGTGTAGTTTGCATATCTATTTTCAAACAAATTTAAATTATTTTTGTGTATTTTTGTATATATTTTTTTACAAATTTTAGTTATTTTATTTGTATTTTGTATATATTTTTTCCTACAAATATACATTCTTTTATTGGAATTTTGTTTATTCATTTTGATATGAATTTACATTATTTTATGTGTATTTTAAATATATATTTATCTACGTATTTACATTATTTTATGTGTATTTTGTATATATATTTTCATAAAAATATAAGTTATTTTATTTTGTGTATTCGTATATGTTCTGATACAAATTTATATTATTTTATGTGTATTTAGCATTTCTATTTCAATAAAAAATTACCTTATTGTATGTGTATTTTGTATATTTATTTTAATACAAGTTTAATTATTTTATGTGTATTTTTGTATATATATATATATATATATATATATATATATATATATATATATATATATATATATATCTATATATATATATATATATATATATATATATATATATATATATATATATATACATTTTTTTAAATATGAGTAATTTTATGGGTATTATGCATCTTTATTTTCATAAATTTTTACATTACTTTATTGATATTCTGTATATTTATATTGATACAATTTTACATTGTTATAGGTGTATTTTGTATATATTTTCCTTACATATTTACATTATTTTATGTGTATTTTGTATATATATTTTCATAAAAAATTACGTTATTTTATTGCGTCTATTCGTATATATTTTGATACAAATTTTATACAAATTCATGTTATTTTTTTGTGTATTTGTATATATATTTTCATACAAATTTATATTATTTTATGTGTATTTTTACATATATTTCATTAAAATTTACCTTATTTTATGTTTATTTTGTATATTTATTTCATTCAATTTAAAATTATTTTATGTGTATATTTGTATTTGTATTTAGGTTATTCTATGTGTATTTTCTATATATATTTTCATCCAAAATTACATTATTTTATTGGTATTTTCTTAATTTAATTCGATACGAATTTAGATTACTTCATAGGTATTTTGTATACATATTTTTATACTCATTTACATTATCTAATGTGTGTTTTGTATATATATTTTTATGCAAATTTACTTTATTATATGTGCATTTTTTACATATATTTTTATAGAAATTTACGTTATATTATGTGTATTTTGTAAATGTTTTCTCACACAAATTTACATTATTTTATTGGTATTTTGTTTATTTATTTTGATAAGAATTACATGATTATATATGTATTTTGTACATATTTTTTTATACGTATTTACATTATTTAATATGTATTTTGTTTAGATATTTTTTATACAAGTTTACGTTATTATATGTGTATTTGAATAAATATTTTGATAAGAATTTACATTATTTTATGTATTTTGTATATATATTTAATTTCAAATTTAGCTTATTTTATGTGTATTTTGTATATCTACTTTCATACAAATTTAATTACTTATGTGTATTTTTGTATATAGTTTTATATAAATTTACGTTATTTTATGTGTATTTTGTATATTTATATTTATACAAATACAGTTTTTTTATTGGTAGTTTGGTAGAATTTACATTATTTTATGTGTATTTTGTATACATTTTTTTATACGTATTTACCTAGTTTATGAGTATTTTGTATATATATTTTTATAGAAATCTACGTTATTTTATGTGTATTCGTATATATATTTTGAAACAAATTTACATTGTTTTATATGTATTTTGCATATCTATTTCAATACAAATTTACCTTATTGCATATGCATTTTGTAAATTTATTTTAATCCAAATTCAAATATTTTATGTGTATTTTGGTATATATGTTTTTATAAAAAAGGCGTTATTATATGGGTATTTTGCATCTTAATTTTCATAGAAAATTACATTATTTTATTAATATTCTTTGTATTTATTTTGATACGATTTTACATTATTCTATTTGTGTTTTGTATATATTTTTTCATACATATTTACATTATTTAATGTGTATTTTGTATATATATTTTATACAAATTTTCATTATTTTAAGTGTATTTGTTTATATATTTTCATTCAAATTTACATTATTTTAAGTGTATTTTGTATATGTATTTAAATACAAATTTACATAATTTTATATGTATTTTTTATATTTATTTGTATACATATTTAAATTATTTTTGTGTATTTTTGTATATAGTTTTATACAAATTTAGGTTTTTTCATGTGTATTTTTTATATCTGTTTTCATACAAATACACATTCTTTTATTGATATTTTTTTTATTTTTTTTTGAAGCGAATTTACATTATTTAATGTGTATTTTGCAAATATATTTTTATACGGATTTACATCATTTCATGTGTATTTTGAATATATATTTCTATAGAAATCTACGTTATTTTATGTGTATTCGTATATATATTTTGAAACAAATTTACAGTTTTATATATATTTTGCATATTTTTTCAATACAAATTTACCTTATTGTCTGTGCATTTTGTATATTAATTTTAAATTTTTAAAAATTATTCTATGTCTATTTTTGTATATGTATTTTTATTAAAATATGCTTTATTTTATCGGTATCTAGCATCTTTATTTTTATACAAATTTACTTTATTTTATTGATACTCTGTGTATTTATTTTGATTCGATTTTACATTATTCTATGTGCTTTTTGTATATATATATATATATATATATATATATATATATATATATATATATATATATATATATATATATATATATATATATATATATATATATATATATATATATATATATATATATATATATATATATATATATATATATATATATATATATATATATATATATATATATATATATATATATATATATATATTTAACTATATTATATATATATATATATATTTATATATATATATACAAATTGATTTTATTTTTGTGTATTTTTGTATATATTTTTATATAAATTTTCGTTAATTTATGTGTATTTTGTATTTTTATTTTCCTACAAATATACGTTCTTTTATCGGAATTTTGCTTATTTATTTTGATACGAATTTACATTATTTGAGGTATATTTAGTATATATATTTTTATACTTATTTACATCATTTTATATGTATTTTGTATGTATATTTTCATTGAAATTTACTCTATTTTATGAGTATTCGTATATATATTTTGATACAAGTTTACATAATTGATGTGTATTTTGCATATATATTTTTATACAAATTTACTTTATTGTATGTGCATTTTGTATATTTATTTTAATACAAATTAAATTATTTTATATGTATTTTTGTATATATATATTTATACAAATATGCGTAATTATATGGGTATTTTGCATCTTTATTTTCATACAAATTTACATTATTTTATTAATATTCTGTTTATTTAATTTGATGCGATTTACCATTATTCTATGAGTATTTTGTATATATATTTTTATACATATTTAAAATATTTAATGTATATTTTATATATATATTTTATCTAGATTTATGTTATTTTCTGTGTATTTGTTTACACATTTTCATACAAATTTACATTATTTTATGTGTGTTTTGTATATGGATTTCAATACAAATTTGCCTAATTTTATGTGTATTTTGCCTATCTATTTTCAAACAAATTTATATTATTTTTTTGTATTTTTTTATATATTTTCATACAAATATTAGTTATTTTATTTGTATTATATATATATATATATATATATTTATACATATTTTATTTTGTATATATATTTTCATAAAAATTTACTTTATTTTATTGTGTGTATTCGTATATATTTTGATACAAATTTTATAAAAATTAATGTTATTTTATGTGTATTTGTATATATATTTTCATACAAATTTACATTATTTTATGTGTATTTTTACATATATTTCATTTCAAATTTACCTTATTTTATGTTTATTTTGTATATTTATTTCATTCAGTTTTAAATTATCTAATGTGTATATTTGTATTTGTATTTAGGTTATTTTATATGTATTTTCTATATATATTTTCATCCAAAATTACATTATTTTATTGGTATTTTGTTAATTTAATTTGATACGAATTTAGATTACTTCATAGGTTTTTTGTATACATATTTTTATACGCATTTACATTATTTAATATGTGTTTTGTATATATATTTTTATGCAAATTTACTTTATTTTTTTTTTTTTTTTACAGCAAAGGAGACAGCTCAAGGGCACAAAAAAGTAAACATTAATAAAAAAAAGCCCGCTACTCGCATGTATATGTTTTCTCATACAAATTTACATTATTTTTTTTGATACTTTGTTTGTTTATTTTGATACGAATTACATGATTATTTGTGTATTTTGTATATATTTTTTGATACGTATTTACATTATTTAATGTGTTTTTTGTTTATATATTTTTATACAAATTTACGTTATTATATGTGAATTTGTATAAATATTTTGATACAAATTTACATTATTTTATGTATTTTGTATATATATTTCAATTCAAATCTAGCTTATTTTATGTGTATTTTGTATATCTATTTTCATTCAAATTAAATTACTTTTGTGTATTTTTGTATATAGTTTTATATAAATTTACGTTATTTTATGTGTATTTTGTATATTTACATTTATACAAATACACATTCTTTTATTAGTATTTTGTTTATTTATTTTGATACGATTTTACATTATTTTATGTGTATTTTGTATACATTTTTCTTATACGTATTTACTTCATTTTATGTGTATTTTGTTTATACTTTTTTAGATATCTACGATATTTTATGTGTATTCGTATATATATTTTGAAACAAGTTTACACTGTTTTATATGTATTTTGCATATCTATTTCAATACAAATTTACGTTATTGTAAGTGCATTTTGTAAGTTTATTTTAATACAAATTCAA